>NC_088371.1:41710591-41715591 GCF_034508935.2 Berghia stephanieae | reverse complement strand
TCAAACAAGATGTCTGGTGTCAACAAGAATCATCCATGGTGTCCAAAGTGAGCAAATTAGGGGTTAATAATCTTGCCTAAGGAAAAAACGAAAGTGCCTGAAGCGGGGCTCGAACCCGAGACCTTACAGGTCACAGTGCAATGCCTTAACCACTCGGCCACTTTGCCCATCGAGCCATAGAAAGCATCAATTAAAACAACATTAAAGCTAACCTGTTTAAACAGTAAATTGTCGTTTACTCTAGAAAAAAACTTAAAATTTGGCCAGAAATCTAGTCCTTCACAAATATCAATCGATTTAAATGACCCTCGTCTTGGCTAAAACTATCAAACCTGGGACCTCACGACATCTTGATTATTAAAAACCCAGGCTTGAGAGTTTTCTACAAAGACGAGGGTCATTTAAGTCGATCGATATTTGAAGGACGAGTTTTCTGGCCAAATTTTAAATACGAGTTGTTTTTGGTTTTTTTGGGTTTTTTTTTGGGGGGGGGGGGAGGGGGGGGGGGTTTCCATAGTGCAAAAATTAAGTGATTAAAATATCATCAAAGCGGAATCGGTTGAAATTGCCTGCAGGTTTTTTGGCGGGTTTTTTTTTGTGTGATAAATAATTTATCATCATAGCATTATAAATATCTTAAAATATTGACGACACTATCCTCGCCAGACGATTGAATATATATGTGTGTGTGTCCCATCATATCAAAACGGTGTGACAGCAAGGTGATAAATGACCTGAAAATTGATTGACTAGACAGAATTGATAGAATGAAGTTGACGTCACTCATGTCTTTGTTTTTGTTTTTGGCCATCCACGTTTATGAGTAATTCTCACTAAACTGTATTAACCAGACCATTAATGATCATGGTTACACATAGTTTAGTGTGTTGGTCCGGATGACAATGTTGTGAGCTATCTTCTTAGCCAAGCGTATACTATCTAAAGATAATCCATCAAACAGAATGTATGATATCAACAGGAATTACCCATGTTGTTCAAGTGAGACAATTGGGGGAGGGGGTGTAATAATCTTGCCCAAAGAAGAAAAAACAAACAGGAAAGTGCCTGAAGCAGGGCTTGAACCCTGGACCTTCCGGATTACAGTGCAATGCTTTAACCACTCGGCCGGTCACTTCGCCCCTTCATGTTTTTATCGATTTCATTCTAATTTGACATTCTTCAGCATTTGATACCGTTTTGGAACAATTGATCACATATTATTGTGTGTGTGTATGTATGTGTGTGTGTATGCATGTGTATGTGTGTATGCGTGTGTGAATGTTCGTGTATGTGTGTGTGTATGTGTGTGTATGTGTGTGTGTATGTGTGTGTGTGAGTATGTGTGTATGTGTGTGTGTATGTGTGTGTATGCATGTGTATGTGTGTATGCGTGTGTGAATGTTCGTGTATGTGTGTATGTGTGTGTGAGTATGTGTGTATGCATGTGTATATGTGTATGTGTGTATGTGTTTGTATGTGTGTGCATGTGTGCGTAGGTGTGTATATGTGTATATGTGTGTGTTTATGTGTGTTTGTGTGTGTGCGTGTGTGCGTGTGTGTGTACGCGTGTATGTGTGTGTGTGTTGTTAGCTTTAAATGTGTTTTCATTGTAAATTAAGTAGTTGCCATTTTAATGTTGACATTGTTTATAATTTAAACCTGAAAACTCAATTAATTTGGACAATGATTGAGTTAAATGAGAATGTTTGAATTATCGTCGTTAATTCATTTAAACATCACACATTCAAATTGTAAATCCCTCTCTGGCATTTGGTTGTTATTTTGTTTTGTTTTGTTTTGTTTTTTGTTTGTTTGTATTTTTGAGTTTTTTCCTCCTTTTTGTTTTTTTCATTTTGTTTTTATTCTTGGATTTTTGTTGTTTTTTGTTTTCTTTGTTTTTTGTTTTGTTTTTTTGTTTTTTTGTTTTTTTTTGGTTTTATTTTTTTTTTCTATTTTAAAAATCCCAGGCCAGCTTATCTAATGAGCCTTAATAAAGTATCAGTTATATCAAGTTGGATTTAATTTCAACGCGTTTGATGTTACTGGGGCAATGGAGTGGGTTTTTTGTGGTTTTTAGCCTCGCTAAATTGTATTAATCAGACAATCAATTATTACACGTAGCTTTGTGTGTTGTACGTTATTTCGGCTGGCGGATGTTGTAAAGCTTTTGGCTAAAGGCATACCATCAATTATTTGCAGGTCTGATAACCCAATTCCTTATGGGCCCATTGTTGTAATGGACATCTTAAAAAATGACACAAAATATTGTCCATTACAACAATGTTAAAATAGGCCCATAAGTGGGTTCGGATGTCAGACCTGCATATATGTATACGTCGTTGCGAGCACTTTGTTGGAAGGTTATTTGTAATAGAATTCAACAGTCGTGACGTCACTTCCTTCCTAATGACGCATGATAACTTAGTAAAACTGGCTCTAAACTATCGGAACAATGGCGGACGCCCGTATGAAATATTTCTCCGGCGAGCATAAAGGGTATCCAGAGGGGGAAAAAACAATATAAATCTGATCTTGTTTTGACTTTTACACATTCTGATCACAAGACATATGAAAAGTTCTAGCCAGCATGAAGAATAAAACGTAATGATTTTCTTTGTTTAGAACCAAGATGGCCGCCGTTGCCGGGCGGCGTGACGTCAGACTACTGAATCCAATGATAATCAAACATTCATTGACCTCAATGATATCAATGACGATGTGCTATGTGGATTACTTACGACTCTTGCCTTCGAACCGGAAGACGGTCAAGGGTTTGAAACCCACTATGACAGCTGAGTCCTGATCCTTGGAAAAGGCACTTTTCTAACGTTCTCTCATCGTACTTAGGTGTAAAATGAGTACCTGGTCGTTAACAGCGTTGTCTCTGTTGGCTAAAAATTGTAATAATATCGCCTAACAGGCGCCATGTCTCGTCCTACATGTTAAGTGTTGCTGTTGTATAATAATAATAATTATAATAAAAATTATGATATAATGAGTTCCTGATCGTTAACAGCGTTGTATCTGTCGGCGTGTGTGAGTGTTTGTTTGTTTGTGTGTGTATATGTGTGTGTGTGTGTGATTTATTTTCCTATAGATAGTATGCGCTTGGCTAAGAAGCTCATAACATTGCCATCCGGAAGTATAACGGACCAACACACAAAACTGTGTGTATCCATGAACGTTTATAGTCAGGTTAATACAATTCAGTGAGCATTACTCATAATCGCGGATGGCAAAAAACAATAACAAAGGCCTGTGTGATGTCATCTTCGAACTATCTATAGATTATTCAAGTATCATTTCTATAAACATGGTATTCACCTATTCCAACAGTAACCAAAAGATAGAGAAGCAGCTTTCCCTCCATAGTGAAAATTATGACACAGTCGTTGTCAAATATTGACATCACTTTGACATTACCGTCCTGTGTTGTTGTATTTTATGGGAAACGGACATACGCGCCAACGTAAACAAAAAATGAGCTATTTATATCTTTTAAGAAAGAATTAATTTATTTTCACAATCACTAAGAGGGAATGAGATTAGCGGAAGAGTAGCGTCCCTTGATTGGACGTCACCCATAGTCTGTGACGTCACCGGCTGAAAAGTTATTAGAGAGAGAACGTCATGTGGTTGTGCGCATGCGTCTCTCGTCCTCGCATGCGCACAACCAACATGACGTTCTCTCTCTAATAACTTTTCAGCCGGTGACGTCACAGACTATGGGTGACGTCCAATCAAGGGACGCTACTCTTCCGCTAATCTCATTCCCTATAGTGTTAACATAATCATGTAGATAAAAACCAATTTATGATATTGACTTTAGTGGCCTGTCTTAAATTTAAAGTTAAAGTTTGTTTGTTTTTTAAATAAGCCAACATATTCATTTTTTAAATATAAATAAGGATAATATTATAGAGAGGTAATTTAATAAGTATATTTATATTTATAGAACATTTTTACTTCTTAGAAATAATATATTATAACTCCTACTCAATCTCTTATCTACAATCTTTTACTTTAAAACAAATGATAAATATTTCTATGAACCTAAATACTATGATCGCGCAAAATAATGTATTTATTCCTCAGATAGAATATTTACACAATCGCAATAACACAATTTTTATGTGATATCCCTCTCTACTTTTTAGTACAATATCATTTAACCTTTACCAGTTTATAAAGTATCTTCATAATAATTTGATTTATAGATAGTATGCACTTGGCTAAGAAGCTCATAACATTGCCATCCGGAAGTATAACGGACCAACACACAAATCTGTGTGTATCCATGAACGTTTATAGTCAAGTTAATACAGTTCAGTGAGCATTACTCATAAACGCGGATGGCAAAAAACAATAACAAAGGCCTGAGTGACGTCATCTGCATACTATCTATATTGGACAAGAATTTCATTATAAGTATAACCGACACAAAGTCACCATAATATATCCGTTTGTTGTTCCAATGTACATTTTAAGACTTTTAATATTCTTTGCCAAGTTTTATTTACTTTATTAACATTTGATATTTCTTCTAGATATATATCACCGAATTGTGTTGTGATACAGAATTATAATTTCCATACAAGGATCAATAAAGTATAGATAGTATGCGTATGGCTAAAACGTTCACAACATCGCCATCCGGAAGTATAACGGACCAACACACAAAACTGTGTGTAACCATGAACGCTTATAGTGAGGTTAATACAGTTTGGTGAGCATTACTCATAAACGCGGATGGCAAAAAACAATAACAAAGACCTGAGTGACGTCATCTTCGAACTATCTATATCTTATCTTATCTTATATGTTATGGAAATCCCCGTTTGACGGCGCTCAATCTAAGCCATCGTAAACTTAAGATGCCGACCAAAAACCTACGTCACAAAAGCTTATCACACGGAAGTGCAAGTGAGTTATTGTTAGAAGTATTCAAGGAAACAAATGATATAACCCATGAACGTTTATAGATAGTATGCAGATGACGT
>NC_088371.1:41605591-41705591 GCF_034508935.2 Berghia stephanieae | reverse complement strand
ACCTAAGAGACGTCATTTTCGAACTGTCTATAAGCAATGATGGATTTGATTTTAACCCTCTTCTTACCAACTATAGATAGTTCGAAGATGACGTCACTCAGGTCTTTGTTATTGTTTTTTGCCATCCGCGTTTATGAGTAATGCTCACTGATGTACTAACCTGACTATAAACGTTCATGGATACACACAGTTTTGTGTGTTGGTCCGTTATACTTCCGGATGGCAATGTTATGAGCTTCTTAGCCAAGCGCATACTATCTATAGATAGTTCGAAGATGACGTCACTCAGGTCTTTGTTATTGTTTTTTGCCATCCGCGTTTATGAGTAATGCTCACTGAACTGTATTAACCCGACTATAAACGTTCATGATACACACAGATTTGTGTGTTGGTCCGTTATACTTCCGGATGGCAATGTTATGAGCTTCTTAGCCAAGCGCATGCTATCTATAGGAAAATCGTCACATTTGTTACGATACAATACACGTTTTTATTATATTATTATTATTAATGTGAGCTTTTATATAGCGCAATATCCATTATACGTGCTCAAACCGCTTTTCAACGGGTCCCTGACCAACAGCAACATGTAACATGTAGAACGAGACACGACGCCTGTTAGGCGCTGTAACAATTTTTTTTCGGACAGAGACAACACCGTTAACGGTCAGGTACTCATTTTACACCTGAGTACGATGAGAGAATATGAGTAAAGAGTCTTTTCCAAGGACTCAACTATGCGCCGAGCGAGGCTCGAACCCAGGACCTTCCGATCCGAAAGCGAGTGTCATACCACTAGACCACGACATAGCCGCTGGCCAATGTTTTGACGCACGCACAACATCAATAAACATGGCTAAAAATAGCTCACTCTTTTGTTTTTAACAGTCAATTATCCGAGTCTAAGAAGACAAAACTAGAACGACCTAGAACAGTTGGTTGTAATAGTAAATGACACGAAACCAAACGATATTTTAATAATCGATGTGTGTATTTATTGTTATCAATCTAATTAAAAAATCGATACGGGAAGTAACGACAGGATGTTCCCATGCATTATGCAGCCTTGTTATCGACTCCAGTGGAAATTTCGAAGTGCGTTTTTTTTTTTATCTCAGTGCAATATTTAACCAGCTTACTGCCGTAAACTGGAATGATGGCACGTGCAGTGTTTAAAAATTTGGTCAGAAAAATGGTCCTTCAAATAAAGATTAAAAAATTAATAAATAAAGTGAATTTGATTGTTTGGTTTGTTTTTTATATATCCCTTTATTTATCCCCAAGGAGAAATTTGTCTTTAGGGTATAATACCCCAAAGGAAAACTGGGTGAATAACCCAGGCGCCAGCCGCAGTGCAGTGCCGCAAATTAATTGAGCTAGGGCGAGTTGATTTGCCCAAGGCCACACGGGGCAGTGGCGGGTGATCGAATTCGGTACCTTTTGGGTACGAACGTAGCCATCTTTAACATATAGCCTGACACAAGAACCCTCTTGGACTGGCAATTTGGCGTCATTTTTTTTTTTTTGGTTTGTGTAGCGTCTAGTGAGTTGTCGTTAGTAGAGCTCATGGAAACGAGTTATTTCATTGGTTGAACTATTGAATACAACTCACGATTTGTTTTCTTTTGTGGCAAAAGACTGGCATTTTGACGTCATTTTTTGGTCAGCGTCAGGCTATAACTTTACGGTGGCTACGGTGTCAGGCTATAACTTTACGTTGGCTACGGTGTCAGGCTATAACTTTACGGTGGCTACGGTGTCAGGCTATAACTTTACGGTGGCTACGGTGTCAGGCTATAACTTTACGGTGGCTACGGTGTCAGACTATAACTTTACGGTGGCTACGGTGTCAGGCTATAACTTAAGATGGCTACGGTGTCCGGCTATAACTTTACGGTGGCTACGGTGTCAGGCTATAACTTTACGGTGGCTACGGTGTCAGGCTATAACTTTACGGTGGCTACGGTGTCAGGCTATAACTTTACAAAGGCTACGGTGTCAGGCCATAACTTTACAAAGGCCACGGTGTCAGGCTATAACTTTACGATGGCCACAGTGTCAGGCTATAACTTTACAAAGGCCACGGTGTCAGGCTATAACTTTACGAAGGCCACGGTGTCAGGCTATAACTTTATGATGGCCACGGTGTCAGGCTATAACTTTACGATGGCCACGGTGTCAGGCTATAACTTTATGATGGCCATGGTGTCAGGCTATAACTTTACAAAGGCCACGGTGTCAGGCTATAACTTTACGAAGGCTAGGGTGTCAGGCTATAACTTTACGGTGGCTACGGTGTCAGGCGATAACTTTACGATGGCCACGGTGTCAGGCTATAACTTTACGATGGCCACGGTGTCAGGCTATAACTTTACGATGGCTACGATACGAAGCGAAGACCTGGGACTTTGGTGAGCTTCAGCCTTACATAATACACATTTGATTCCGCAGGACAAACGTGCACTCTTCTTTGCAGGTCTGCTAGCCCAAATCAGTGTTGTAATGGGAATACCCTCAAACCAACCCTATATTACGATACAATACATCACGACTATGTTGTGTCAATACCACGACAGTGAAGTCCCGGGTTTGAGAATTTTGTTGTTTTATTTTGTTTTTTTAGTTGTTGTTTTTTAATTTTTGTTGTTGTTTGTTTGTTTTGGGGGTTTTGGGAGGGGGGTTTGTATTTTTTTGTTCTTTTTTTTTTTTTTTTGGTTTTTGTTTTTGTTTTTTTTTTTTTTTGGCCAAAATGAGGTTCTTTCAAATCGATCGATGTTTGAAGGACGATTTTTCTGACCAAATATTTCAAACACGTGACTTTCCAGGTTTGATTGTTAAGAATGACGTCAGGAGGAAAATCTATTCAGGCAGACGCCTTTATGTGACCCATCGGAAAAGGTGAAAATGGAAAAGGCTTCGGATGGGAACGATACAAACAATGGACGTTTCGGGTCGGGTACAAACCCTTCGTCAGTACCGAGGGAATGGACGTTTCAGGTTGAGACAACATTCATGTGCTGACGAACGGCTTGTACCAGAAACGTCCGTTGTCTGTGCCCATCCCAAGCCCCTTATTATTATTATTATTATTATTATTATTATTATTATTATTATTATTATTATTATTATCATTATTATTATTATTATTATTATTATTATTATTATTATTGTTGTTGTTGCTGTTGGTAAGACACTCGCTGTCTGATCGCCGCATATTTGAGTCCTTGGAAAAGATTCTTTACTCACATTCTCTCACCGTACTCACGTGTAAAATGAGTACCTGACCGTTAACAGCGTTGTTTTGTCCGAAAGAAATGTAATATCGCCTAACCGGCGTCATGTCCCGTCCTACATGTTAATTGTTGCTGTTGACAAGGACTCCTTTTATGCGCTTTGAGCACGTTTAGTGGATATTGCGCTATATAAAGCGAAATTTTAAGCTCAACAACAGCCGACAATGTATGGAAAATATCAAATTAAGAAATTTAGGAGCAGGCACTGGTGTAAGATAAAGATCAGAATAAGTTTGTATGAAAGATGTCAGACAAAGCAAGAAAGAGAAAGACATTTTTTTTTAAATATCCCAAAAAATCAGTCTACCTCGACTGGGGATCGAACCTCAGACCTTCTGATTACCGGTCAGACGTGCTACCATTATACATTTATTTTTTTATTTTATTTTATTTTTTTTTTTTGATGTTTTTTTTCCCTGTATTTTCTTTCTTGCTTTCACTGTCACCTTTCATACACACTTGTTCAGATCTTAATCTCAAGAAAATTGACGAGGGCAAATTATTCTGGCGAAGAAGGTCAGTTCATCGACTAAAGACATCTTAAGTAATGGGAAAAAGAAATCATGACGTCATACCGTCAATTTTTCCGGTTCCAAACTCTTTAGAAGTGTGTATGTAACCAGTTCTTTGGATGACAAACAATAAATGGGTTACATATTGAATTATAAGGCGACAAAACTATTTTAGGAGCCGGAAGTAAAGGCAGATTTTTTACGAGCATTGTCCATGACAACAACGGTATACTAGGCCCATCATTGCGTTCGGATGTCAGACCTGCATATATGTACACGTCGACTCAGCTCTTTGTTATTGTTTTTGTTTATGTTTTTTTTTTTTGTTTGTTTTTTGTTTTTTGCCAAACACTTTTATGAGTAATTCTCACTAAATTTTATTAATCAGACTATAAAAGTTTAAAGTTACACATAGTTTTGTGTGTCGGTACGTTGTAACCGGCTGGTGGATGTTGGGAGAGTTTAAATAAACGCATAGCATCAAGTGCGATTAATTGTTGCCCCCCCCCCCCCACCACCACCACCACCACCACCCGCGCGTGTTCCTTTAAGATATGACAAGTTGTTATGAATAAATCACAAATTCCAATCGTTTTCGTTTTCCATTTGGAAATCAATGTATTAATCATTCACTGTTTACGCGTTGCTAGGATACCCGATGTTTGTACGAGTGAAACATCACGTCATCAAAACTTGTCATAACGGTAGCTTTTGCTTTAAACCTTTCACTCCGAATGTCTTTTAAATCACACAATGTTAGTTACCCTGGTTGACCCAAAGAGTGTGTAGGGTAACGTAGTTACCAAGAGCTCTCACTTCTCTTAACCGCAATGCTATTGTCGCGTGCCAGGCGAGACAGCGAGGTGGGTGTGCTCCGCGTGTATCATGCGCGCTAGGCTTACTGATACAATGAAGAAAATACGAGTAGAAGACGGAAGATGCTTGGCTTCACCAAAAGCGGGAAGTGAGAGCTCTTGGTAACATAACAATCGTTACCTACACGCTCTTTGCTTTCACTCCGAATGTCTTTTAAATCACACAATGTTAGTTACCCTGGTTGACCGTAGCCATCGTTATCTTACAGTTACAGCCTGACACAAGGACCGTCGCTATCGTTACCTTATAGATAGTATGCGCTGGGCTAAAAAGCTCACAACATTGCCAACCGGAAGTACAACGGACCAAAACACTGTCCCGTCATTTGTTTAGGTTTGTGTAGCGCCTAGTGAGTTGCCGTCAGTAGAGCCAAAGAGCGTGTAGGTAACGATTGTTATGTTACCCTACACACTCTTTGGTCGAGCTCATGGAAACAAGTTATTTCATTGGTTGAACTATTGAATACAACTCACGAAGTCATTTTTTGGTCAGAGTCAGCGTCGCCATCGTTAACTTCTAGCCAGCCTGACACTGTCCAAAAATGACGTCAAAATGCCAGTGTTTTGCCACAAAAGAAAACAAATCGTGAGTTGTATTCAATAGTTCAAGGAATCACTTGTTTCCATGAGCTCTACTAACGACAACTCACTAGACGGTACAAAAAAAAACCCTTAAAAATGACGTCAAACTATAAGTCCTAGTGGGTTCTTGTGTCAGGCTATAGATAGTTCGAAGATGACGTCACTCAGGTCTTTGTTATTGTTTTTTGCCATCCGCGTTTATGAGTAATGCACACTGAACTGTATTAACCTGACTATAAAAGTTCATGGATACACACAGTTTTGTGTGTTGGACCGTTATACTTCCGGATGGCAATGTTATGAGCTTCTTAGCCAAGCGCATACTATCTGTAGGTTTAACGAGTTGTCGTTGAACTCAAGGAAACAAGTGATTTCTGTGGTTGACCTATTGAATACAACTCACTATTTGTTTTCTTTTGTGGCCAAAGACTGGCATTTTGACGACATTTTTTGGTCAGTGTCAGGCTATAGATAGAATGCGCTTGGCCAAGGAGTTCACAACATTGCCATCCGGAAGTATAACGGACCAACACACAAACTCTGTGTAACCATGAACTTTTATAGTCTGGTTAATACAGTTTAGTGAGAACAACTCACAAACGCGGATGGCAAAAACAATAACAAAGGCCTGAGTGACGTCATCTGCATACTATCTATAAGTTAACGATGGCAACGGTAAGACTCGTATAACGTTACACATCATTCATCATTATATTTACACAGGTTTATACACCGTCATGAACGAATTGATGAAAATACGAAGCTAATTTAAAACAATTTTATAAACATCAAGTATAATAAAATATTCATAAAACATACAGCAGGTACTAGCAATGCTATAGGGACGAGAGACGCATGCGCACAACCAACATGACGTCCTCTCTCTAATAAGTTTTCCGCCGGTGACGTCACAGACTGTGGGTGACGTCGAATCAAGGGACGCTACTCTTCCGCTAATCTCATTCCCTATAGATAGTTCGAAGATGACGTCACTCAGGTCTATGTTATTTTTTTGTTTTTTGCCATCCGAGTTTATGAGTAATGCTCACTGAACTGTATTAACCTGACTATGAACGTTTATGGATACACACAGTTTTGTGTGTTGGTCCGTTATACTTCCGGATGGCAATGTTATGAGCTTCTTAGCCAAGCGCATACTATCTATAAAATTCCGACATGAACGTAGAATAGAGTTGCAATGGATATGTAATGTAAATAGAATTTTGAAAATAGATTGGGAAGGATTGCACATTGTAAACACAGTGTTGATAAAAAGTAAAAAATAAAGCATGGTATTTGAATGTATAAATGAGTAATAAATAATGTAAATATAGCACCATGTAAACATGCATAAATAAATAGATTTTAGGGCGAATATGATATCATGTCATAAAAGTCATCCCAAAGTTTCGTATTTCTGATGGTAAAAATGAATTAAAATATCATTGTCTTTTGGTTTTCATGTGTATTAGTCTGTTACTCCTGTGGCTTATTTTGATTTCGTTGTACAGAGGGTGGGACTCGTCTCTTTGAATTTTGTTAATCTTAACATTAGCAATTTCTTTGTGAAAATCTTCAAAATTGTTCCATCCATCATTTCTTACCATTCGATTTGCATGCTTTATTATTCTATTTATTTATTTTTATTACTTCATATTTTTTTACAATTTCCACCCCAAGCCGCAGAAACAAAAAAAGACTTAAAATGCAAGATTTATAAAACAAAGATAAAATAGTTTTGTCAACATTAATTTATGGAGTACAGTCTCCGCATCATGAATAATCTTGTCTTCATCTTATTTAGCAAGTTACATGAATGAGTTGTCCAGTCTAATCTTTCATTGACAATACTCTTCAACAGTCGTAACGTCACTTCCTTCCTAATGACGCATGGTAACTTAGTAACACTGGCTCTAAACTATCGGAACAATGGCGGACACCGGTATAAATATTTCCCCGGCGAGCATAAAAGTGTATCCAGAGGAAAAAAAACCCATAAATTTGATCATGTTTTGACTTTTACACATTCTGATCACAGACATATGAAAAGTTCTAGACAGCACGAAGAATAACAACCGATTTTCTTTGTTTAGAACCACGATGGCCGCCGTTGCTGGGCGACGTGACATCAGACTATTGAATCCAATTATACCGAGGTATTTATACTCCTTTACCCTGTCTATCTTTTCGTTTTTAATCATTATAGTTTCATGTGTCTATTGCCATAACATCTCCTCTAGACAAATATATTTTCTTTATTTTTCTTTACATTAAGATCTAGATAGATTTTATCACACCATTCAACAAATCTTTCAATTTCGCGAAAATAACTCGACGACGGCGAGACGATGGAGGTGGATTGGACACACGCTTAGAAAGAATGACTCCACTATAACAAAGAAAGTATTGGACTGGAACCCTCAGGGCAGAAGATCAAGGGGAAGGCCACGAGGAACATGGAGAAGAATTAAAGCAGCTGATATACAGAGAAGTGGTAAGACCTGGAATGAGATAAAAAAGTTAGCTCAGGATAGAGAAGGATGGAAACTGTTTGTCTGTGGCCTATACCCTGACCCAGGGTGAAAAAGGCAATGATGATGATGATGATAGAGAAGGATGGAAACTGTTTGTCTGTTGCCTATACCCTGACCCAGGGTGAAAAAGGCAATGATGATGATGATGATGATGATGATGATGATGATGATGATGATGATGATGATGATGATGATGATGATGACATTAAGTTTTAGATAGTTATTATCACACCATTCAGCAAATCTTTTAATTTGGCGAAAATAATTCAGTACATCGTCTGTCGTCTATCTGGAACTTAGTCATGAATTTATGTCTTTATAGTTTTTTGTTGTTTACTGAAGAAGGGTTTTCATCCCGAAACGTTCCGTGTTTGGTATTTTGTTATTTTTTGAAGCTGTTATATTCATTGTTGTTCAATACTTGTGTTTGTTTTGGTTTTAAAGGCTATACGGTGCTTGCGACACATAATTTAGGTCATATCATAAAATGAAAGAGAATGGGAGAGTCAATAATAATTAGATTTACAATAAAATTAAACACACAAGAAAAGTAAGACAAACGGGAGTGGTAAAAATAGAGAATAGACCTCTAGATTCCAAGAGCATAATATCATTGTACTTAGTTTGAGATCACCTAAAAGTCTCATCCAGAACAAGCACAATATGATCCCAATAAAGGGGAAACACTCAAATGCTTACATTATACATTCAAAACAACAAATATAACAACACATAACAGAGAGATGATTTATATTGAAAAAGTTATCATCTCCCAAAACGTTAACCCTCTCCATACCAACTATATGAAAATCGTCACATTCGTTACGATACAACCAACATTTTTCTTATTCAAATTTCTCTTCTACATCAAAAAAATTTAAAGAAAATGAGCACAGTGTGTTGTAGAGCATGTTTTGCTTAAGAAATTATTTATCATTACAACTTACTGCTATTGTGTTTGAGTGATATAAAATATATTTTTGTGTTAGTTGGGTGTGAAGTTTTGGGGAAAATCCTGAAAATGGCTGGTGAGGATAGAGTTAATTATAAATTTGACTGTTTCTCTCCCCAGCCAAGGTTGAAGGAACGGACGAAACCAAGTAATCCCATTCTAAGACAAAGTCAAAAGGAAGTTAGAAAATAATATAGGGATATAGATAGTTCGAAGATGACGTCACTCAGGCCTTTGTTATTGTTCTTGCCATCCGCGTTTGTGAGTTGTTCTCACTAAACTGTATTAACCTGACTATAAACATTCATGGTTACACAGAGTTTGTGTGTTGGTCCGTTATACTTCCGGATGGCAATGTTGTGAACTCCTTGGCCAAGCGCATTCTATCTATAGAAGATTTCTCGAAGTCCAAGGTTTGATTGAGAGTTTTTGTCAAGATGAGGGTCGATATTTGAAGGACAAGTTTTCTGGGCAAATTTTTTAATACGTGTTTTACCAAATTACAGTTTTAACTGGTGAATTAATCTTGTAGCCAAAATCAACATGGCCAGTTTTATCCAAATCTGAGGCAGTCTATTTTGGTGTCACGTGGCATTGATTAAATTCTGGTAATTTGTTTAATCATACATACACGTGCTCTCCCCCTCTCTCTCTCTCTCTCTCTCTCTCTCTCTCGCGTTCTCCTCTCTCTCTCTATCCCTCGTTCTCCTCTCTCTCTCTCTCTCTCTCTCTCTCTCTCTCTCTCTCTCTCTCTCGTTCTCCTCTCTCTCTTCTCTCTTTCCTCCCCCCCCCCTTCTCTCTCTCATCTCGCTCCCTCTGCTACTCTCTCTCTCTCCTTCTCTCTCTCGTTCTCCTCCCCTCTCTCTTCTCTATGTCTTCTCTCTTTCCTCCTCTCTCTCCCCCTCTCTCTCTCTCTCTCTCTCTCACACACACACACACACACTCTTTCTCATTTCGTTCCCTCTGCTTCTCTCTCTCTCTCTCTCTCTTAGCCACCTTTGGCTTTAGAGGAAAAACTGATTTAACAACAACATAGAAATAGAAATGCATTGCTGATTAATTATTTAGAAATAAAAATTCACGTGTGTGTTGTGTGGGATTGGAACGTTCGATAAGGGCAAAGCAATGAAAACCCAGCAATGAACGTAAATGCATTCAAGATCCACAGAGATAAGGGATTTAACCTTTCAAACACGGGGTACGGCTTGACTCCAAGTCAAAGGATTCTTTCGGGGCCGACGTTCACACGTTACCAGGTCTGATAACCGGTTGCATATCTGGGCTTGATTAACTCACTCAACCCTAACACCGACTATATCCGTAGTTTCCCCACTCAACCCTAACACCGACTATATCCGTAGTTTCCCCACTCAACCCAAACACCGACTATATCCGTAGTTTCCCCATTCAACCCTAACACCGACTATATCCGTAGTTTCCCCACTCAACCCTAACACCGACTATATCCGTCGTTTCCCCACTCAACCCTAACACCGACTATATCCGTAGTTTCCCCACTCAACCCTAACACCGACTATATCCGTAGTTTCCCCATTCAACCCTAACACCGACTATATCCGTAGTTGCCCCACTCAATCCAAACACCGACTATATCCGTCGTTTCCCCACTCAACCCTAACACCGACTATATCCGTCGTTTCTCCACTCAACCCTAACACCGACTATATCCGTAGTTTCCCCACTCAACCCTAACACCGACTATATCCGTAGTTTCCCCACTCAACCCAAACACTGACTATATCCGTAGTTTCCCCACTCAACCCAAACACTGACTATATCCGTAGTTTCCCCACTCAACCCAAACACCGATTATATCCGTAGTTTCCCCACTCAACCCAAACACTGACTATATCCGTAGTTTCCCCACTCAACCCTAACACCGACTATATCCGTAGTTTCCCCACTCAACCCTAACACCGACTATATCCGTAGTTTCCCCACTCAACCCTAACACCGATTATATCCGTAGTTTCCCCACTCAACCCAAACACTGACTATATCCGTAGTTTCCCCACTCAACCCAAACACTGACTATATCCGTAGTTTCCCCACTCAACCCAAACACTGACTATATCCGTAGTTTCCCCACTCAACCCAAACACCGACTATATCCGTAGTTTCCCCACTCAACCCAAACACTGACTATATCCGTAGTTTCCCCACTCAACCCAAACACCGACTATATCCGTAGTTTCCCCACTCAACCCAAACACCGACTATATCCGTAGTTTCCCCACTCAACCCTAACACCGACTATATCCGTAGTTTCCCCACTCAACCCAAACACTGACTATATCCGTAGTTTCCCCACTCAACCCAAACACTGACTATATCCGTAGTTTCCCCACTCAACCCAAACACCGACTATATCCGTAGTTTCCCCACTCAACCCAAACACTGACTATATCCGTAGTTTCCCCACTCAACCCAAACACTGACTATATCCGTAGTTTCCCCACTCAACCCAAACACCGACTATATCCGTAGTTTCCCCACTCAACCCAAACACTGACTATATCCGTAGTTTCCCCACTCAACCCAAACACTGACTATATCCGTAGTTTCCCCACTCAACCCAAACACCGACTATATCCGTAGTTTCCCCACTCAACCCTAACACCGACTATATCCGTAGTTTCCCCACTCAACCCTAACACCGACTATATCCGTAGTTTCCCCACTCAACCCTAACACCGACTATATCCGTAGTTTCCCCACTTAACCCAAACACCGACTATATCCGTAGTTTACCCGGGGTTACTTTTAGCCCATGCCTATTTATTACATTTTTCTGAAACAAATTATAGGCGTATTATCAAAGCTAATGTTTTTAGTTATTGCTTGTTAATGGTAGATGAATATAACTAAGTACATTATTATTTTTAATACATTTTTTCCAGTTTTGAAAAGTAGCAAAAATCTCCAGGATTGGGTGAGTTAACCCTCTCCTTACCAAACAGGAAAATCGTCACATTCGTTAAGATGCAACCAACAATTTTCTCAGTCTGATTTCTTTTGTACATTAAAAAAAAATGAAAGACATTCTTTGATTACAGCTATAAATACTTAACATTGTGTTGTAGAGCTCATTTTGCTGAACAACATTCTATAGATAGAACGAAGATGACGTCACTCAAGGCTTTGTTATTGTATTTTGCCATCCGCGTTTGTGAGTGATTCTCACTAAACTGTATTAACCAGACTATAAACGTTTAAGATTACACAAAGTTTTGTGTTATACTTCCGGATGGCAATGTTATGAGCTTCTTAGCCAAGCGCATACTATCTATAGATAGAATGCGCTTGGCCAATGAGTTCACAACATTGCCATCCGGAAGTATAACGGACCAACACACAAACTCTGTGTAACCATGAACTTTTATAGTCTGGTTAATACAGTTTAGTGAGAACAACTCACAAACGCGGATGGCAAAAACAATAACAAAGGCCTGAGTGACGTCATCTTCGAACTATCTATAGAATGCACGTTACTTTTTTGTTTGAGCAAGAATAATCTGTTGTTGTGTCGGGTGGGTGTGAATTTTCCTGGGAAATGGGCATGATCTATATTAGCTTTCCATGTGCTCGAGGCCATTGGTCACTCATTAAACTCATTAGGCCATATACTGTTTGACTCCCAGTCATGGACTACGACAAGGGAAAGGACAAAACCAAGTATATCTCATTCCAAAGACAAAGACAGAAAACAGATAGAAGGAAATAGAAGACACAGGAAGTGACCTCCTGCCCACCATGGGAGGTCAAAAGACCCAACTCAGGTTGTTTGTTTTGTTTTGTTTTCAAGGATTTTACGGTGCTTGCGACAAATTTAGGTCATTTCAGCCCCAGTATAAAGGAAGAAAATGGGATAGTAAAAAAGTTCTAGAATTACAACCTAAGCATCAAAGAAAAAGTAAGACAAAGGGGAATTAGTTCAAATAGGAACAGATGTAGATTCCAAGACCACACTATCCGTGTACTTAGTTTGAGATCACCTAAATGACTCATCCAGACACAAGCACAGGTCCCCACTAAGAGGAATACACTCAAACGTTTTGCAAATCATAATTAATATAAAGAAAACATAATACAGTGCATGCAGAGGGAGAATTAACAAGGAAAATAATATCATCTCCCAAAACTCTAACTATATATTTGACTGTTTCCCTCCCAACCAGGGTTTCAGGCCATGCCTGGACAAAACCAATAATCTCATTCCAAGACAAAGACAGAAAGCATGTTGGAAAACAGATACAGGGGGATAGAAGACACAGTGTGTACCTCCCTGCCCACTATGGGATGTCAGGAACCCCACTCAGATACAGGGGGATAGAAGACACAGTATGTACCTCCCTGCCCACTATGGGATGTCAGGAACCCCACCCAGATACAGGGGGATAGAAGACACAGTATGTACCTCCCTGCCCACTATGGGATGTCAGGAACCCCACCCAGATACAGGGGGATAGAAGACACAGTATGTACCTCCCTGCCCACTATGGGATGTCAGGAACCCCACCCAGATATAGGGGGATAGAAGACACAGTATGTACCTCCCTGCCCACTATGGGATGTCAGGAACCCCACCCAGATACAGGGGGATAGAAGACACAGTATGTACCTCCCTGCCCACTATGGGATGTCAGGAACCCCACCCAGCCACCCAGATTCACAATGACACAGCAGGTGGACAAATCACTTGTGTAAGATGGAGAATGGTTTAGATGTTTTAGATTTATTATTTGCGTGCGTTTCTCAGGTTTGAAATAAATCAATTATTTTTCTTTTTAAATCCATTTTGAAAAATAATAAAACAATAATAATAATAATAATAATAATAATAATAATAATAATAATAATAATAATAATAATAATAATAATAATAATAATAATAATATCGTTTTGTCTTTAATAATGCCCATTATAATGTTCTGTTTGTTTTTAAGGGTTTTACGGCGCTTGCAACACATTTAGGTTATATCAGCGCCAGTAAAAAGGAAGAAAATGGTATAGTAAAAAGTTCTAGAATTACAATTAAAGCACCCAAGAAAAAGTAAGACAAAGGGGAACTGAGAACAAATAGGGATCAGATGTAGATTCCAAGGGCATACCACCAATGTACTTAGTTTGAGATCACCTATAAGTCTCATCCAGACACAAGCACAAAATCCAACAAAGAGGAACACACTCAAATGCTTACATTATACATTAGAAATAAAAATATTAATACATAACAGAGAGATGTTTTACAAGGAAAAAAATATCATCTCCCAAAACAATAACTATGCATTTGACTGTTTCCCTCCCAGCTAGGATTCCGGCCAGGGCCAGGACAAAACCAAGTAATCTCATTCCGAGACAAAGACAGAAAGCATGTTGGATAACAGATATAAGGGGATAGAAGACACAGTATGTACCTCCCTGCCCGCTATGGGAGGTCAGGATCCCCACCCAGATGCCCATTATAACATTTTTATAACAATAGCAGTATTACTAATAATAATAATAATAATAATAATAATAATAATAATAATAATAATAATAATAATAATAATAATAATAATCATCATCATCATCAGCATCATCATCATAATAATAATAATCATCATAATAATGAAATGATGATGATGATAACAACAATAATAATAACATCAGCAACAATTTAATAACAAAACACATTCAAATTCATTATTTCACGCAACGACTTTTATAAAAAAACAAACAAACAACCAATCATCAACAAATCAAACTCTTCTTATTTTTAAATCTATTTTGGCACTTTGATTTGTGGTGAGAATAAAAAATGTAACAAATCTGCTTAAGCTACCACAATAAATATGCACACCAATTTATGTTCAACCAACACAATATCACATAAATAGGAAATTTTAACATTGAAAACCAAACGTGCTTTGTGCTTGACATTGATTCTGGAATAGCTCTTTCCTTTATCGACAAATGTCTTGCCAAATGGAGAGAATTTCGTGGTGGCCCAGGAAAACAATCCAAAGGCACGTTGACAATTCAGAAGGCAATAATTGACTGAACTTTTACACAAACACAGAGACTGACCCCTTTCTGAAGGCTGAACTCCAGAAAAAAGACCTTATATATTTACTTTTCTCAGTTCAGCAGGTGATTGACTGAGGGTTTTTAACATACTGAATTCTACAAATATATGGAAAATTGGCCAACCTTGAAAATGGTCAAAAAACTCAATGTGAGATAAATACAAAAGACATCTGGCGTCTACATCACACCACAAGACCAAATGGACATGAGGTCAGCAGGTCGTTGGTTCGGATAAATAAAGATGTCGATGTTTTGTAATGCAGCAATTATTATTTTCTGAAAACATTTTGCAGTTTATTTCATCAATTCATCTCAATAGGTTCATGAGATTTGAAGTCAGGATAAGATTAAAATAACTCATTCAACATCAATAAAAACTGAACAAATATGTTCGATGTTCATTCATGATAAACGTGATAGATTGATGTGACTGGAAAAAGCACAAATTTTGCCATCCATCTTTGAACTGAGACAGTCACATATTTAATAGCGTGAATACTCACTGTGTTTTTTATTTTTTGTTTTTTTTTGTTTTTTTTTTTTTGGGGGGGGGGGGGGTGTTGTTTTAATTTTTAAATAAAATTTGAATCAAAAGCTACTTATTGAAAGACAATGTGATTAAGACTATGACTCTCTCTCTCTCTCTCTCTCTCTCTCTCTCTCTCTCTCTCTCTCTCTCTCTCTCTCTCTCCTCTTTCTCTCTCTCTCTCCCTCTCTCTCTCTCTCCCCCACTCTCTCTCTCTCTCTCTCTCTCTCCTCTTTCTCTCTCTCTCTCTATCTCTCTCTCTCCTCTTTCTCTCTATCTCTTTATCATTTTAAAATAAAAAGATTATGTCATCGAAAAGGGAAGACAAAACTGTCTTAAAAAGAGAACAGCAGCAGCAGCAATAACATTATCCAGTTATTCAGCAGTGCCGATGGTGACAAAAAAATGAAAAAGGAGGAAAACTTTGAACAATTGTCTTTAAGCCTAATTTTAACTGCGTTAAAACCCAATTTTAGAGCACGAGAGATGACGATATACAATCATTAGAGAGTTGGAAAAAAATTACTGCTCTCAATAACAACGGAAAAAATAGGAAGTGAGTAAGACAAGAGTGGGAAACTACACCTGTTAATTCCACCGCACGTCAAATCTCTTGTCAACACTACCAGTACATTCATTGATTGAGGGAAATCCAATCCCTAACTCTGACTCCAAAATCGCGGATTGACGCCAATACGTGAGGAAACCACCAGCACTGATTCATACGTGGTCAAAATCTGAGAATAGTCTAAAGTCTCATCCAGACTGATATACGTGGTCAATCTGAGAATAGTCTAAAGTCTTATCCAGACTGATATACGTGGTCAATCTGAGAATAGTCTAAAGTCTCATCCAGACTGATATACGTGGTCAATCTGAGAATAGTCTAAAGTCTCATCCAGACTGATATACGTGGTCAATCTGAGAATAGTCTAAAGTCTCATCCAGACTGATATACGTGGTCAATCTGAGAATAGTCTAAAGTCTCATCCAGACTGATATACGTGGTCAATCTGAGAATAGTCTAAAGTCTCATCCAGACTGATATACGTGGTCAATCTGAGAATAGTCTAAAGTCTCATCCAGACTGATATACGTGGTCAATCTGAGAATAGTCTAAAGTCTCATCCAGACTGATATACGTGGTCAATCTGAGAATAGTCTAAAGTCTCATCCAGACTGATATACGTGGTCAATCTGAGAATAGTCTAAAGTCTCATCCAGACTGATATACGTGGTCAATCTGAGAATAGTCTAAAGTCTCATCCAGACTGATATACGTGGTCAATCTGAGAATAGTCTAAAGTCTCATCCAGACTGATATACGTGGTCAATCTGAGAATAGTCTAAAGTCTCATCCAGACTGATATACGTGGTCAATCTGAGAACAGTCTAAAGTCTCATCCAGACCGATCACAAAACTAAATCATTTTTAAAAAATTCTTGAGGAAAAAAAAATTCATCCTCCAAAAATAAAAGTACACATTGAAAAGGATCCAAAACAGGGTAACAACAAAACAAAAATAGAGGCTGGCTACCCAAGATTGGTGTTTTTCCAACATCACAAAGAATAATTCTCTTTCCAACTTTGGAAACTGGAAAATGTCCTCACTTCATCACACATACAAAAAACTAAAAAAAAGTTATAAAATCATTGATTAAAGTATATCCCTCTCCTTACCAATCATAGGAGAATCGTCACATTCGTTACGATCCAACCAGCATTTTTATCATTCAGATTTCTTTTGTAAATCACAGAATTTAAAGAAATATGTTTCCCATCGAACTTGATATGGTGCAGTCCAGACCTCAAATCACCGTATCAGATTTCAAACAAACGGCGACTTGGACAAAATGTTGACTTAATCCATTTTAAAGGCATCATCATCCATGGTGGCTTGTACTCTTGAGCACGTTGCTGGTCAGTTGTCTCCAAGAATCACGATCCTCTGCGGTGCGCATGAAATCTGTGTTGCATTTTAAGTCACCTTTGGCCATTCTTAGGTTATTTATATAAGTCATTCTTTGTCTTCCTCTAGCTCTCTTTCCTTCGATCATCCCAGATGTTACCAACTTTTCTATTCCGTCTCTTCTCCACACATGTCCCAGAAAGCGTAATTGCCTCTTTGTGATGTTATCGATCAGTATTCTTCCCTTTCTCACATTCTCCAACACTTCCTCGTTCGTATACCTGTCTGCCTCAACATTCTTCTATACACCCACATCTCAAATGCCTCTAACCTCCTCGTACATTCTTTGTCAAGTGTCCACGTTTCACAACCGTATAAAAGGGTACTTATAACATATGTTTCTACTACTTTCATTCTGGTCTTCAAGTTTAGGTTGTTGTTTGACAAACTGGTCGCATTTTATGGACCACTTTTTTTGCTATTGCTATTCTTTGTTTTATGTGCGTCATGGGTGATGATATTGCCTAAATATTTAAATTTCTTTACATGTTTGATGGTCTCTCCTTTGCTTGACAAGTGGAAGGTCGTGTTGTTGTCATTCTTTGAGACCACGGTGCATTCGGTTTTCTTAATATTTAGTTTTAATTATATGATCATAAAGACTAACTATTCACACGTATAACCAAACCAATAAACAAAAACCCATTCAAAGACTCTGACCTTTTAGTTCAAGCATTTTGAGGCAAACGCGGAATTCACCAGTGGTCTTTGTGAGTTTGGGTAGGATCGGACGTAATCAATTCCCACAATGCAGATTGTTCAAGCAGACTCAGCTGAATCCGTCTTCCCTCTTTTTTCATGCTGGGATGCCAGTTACGAATAAATTAGTCATTGAAGGATAAAACTCCCATTAAATCTTCTATTGATATCTACAAAAAGCTGAGGATTTTTTAAAAAATAAATAAATAAATAAATAAATAAACAATATCAAGTGTTGTCTTAGCAATTAACCAACTAAAGGAAAATAGTCACAGTAGTTATGTTACATTGAACATTTCTCTTATTCAAATTTCGTTTGTAAATCACAAAATTTGAAGACCTTTTTTTTTGCTCATAGCTATGATAACTTAATGCTGTGAGGTACAACTTTGTTGTGCTGAACAAAATTATATACAATATGTCATGTACTTTTCCCTTTGGAGTCTAAAAAGTCTATTGGATGGGTTATGACGTTTTGGGGAAAATCCGGTAAATGGTTGGTAAATAGAAAGTTAATCCTCTCACAGGCTGCACCGTCTAATGAGAGTCGAGATCTTTTTTTTATTTTTTCATTTTCTGATTTTTTTTCTTCCAGATCTTGGTATTCTTATAAAATGATAGGCTCGTTCCCATCACAGATTTATACATTTTCATCAGAGTTTCGAGTAGGGTGTAGACAAGCAATAGCCAATGCTTGTACCTTTCAGATATATAGATATTCATAGGCTTCCAGCAGGGCTTATATTATATATATATATATATATATATATATATATATATATATATATATATATATATATATATATATATATATATATATATATATATATATATATATATATAAGATATAAATGGAGTCACTTACTTATTTATGCTTATTTATGGCCGAAACACATGTTTCTGTGAATTCCACGTCGTCAGTCGGCAGATTTCCAAATGGAATACAATCATACTACGGACATAAAATGCCGACAGATGTCGGGGATGGAGACCACAGAAACATGTGTTTCGGCCATAAATAAGTGAGTGACTCCATTTATATTTTATATTAGCTCTAACCAACGGATTTAAGCACTCTCATACCTACGAGTACCCACCAACACAACACTCATAAATATGTAGGCAATTATCAATGCTTGTTCCATTCACAGATTAAGTAACATTCATCATAAATATTTTTCATCAGAGTTTCGAGCAGGGCGTGGATTTAAACTTAATAGTGGATGTATAGACCAGTTTATCCCCGCAATGAATGGCAAAGTGCAGGATTTGAGGTGAAAGGTCATCCTCCCAAACAGAGGTCACCAGTTTATCCCCCATGACTGTTTCATTACGGTAGGCTGTGGTCATCTTCAGTATAGGATACATGCAAATGTCTTGAGTCAACCTCTTGAAAGAGTTCTCCCCCCTCGAAGCACTGGCAGCTGCATCCATACAGTACCTGCGAGTGGGAAAAAATAAATAAATAAAAAATAAAAAATAAAAAAAAAAATTAAAAAAAAAAAAAAAAAAAAAAAAATAATAATAATATAATAATAATAATAATAATAATAATAATAATAATAATAATAATAATAATAATAATGATAATAATGATAATAATAATAATAATAATAATAATAATAATAATGAATAATAAATAATAATAATAATAATAATATAATAATAATAATAATAATAATAATAATAATGATAATAATGATAATAATAATAATAATAATAATAATGATAATAATAATAATAATGATAATAATAATAATAATAATAATAATAATAATAATAATAATGATAATAATGATATAATAATAATAATAATATATAATAATAATAATAATAATAATAATAATAATAATAATAATAATAATAATAATAATAATAATAATAATAATAATAATAATAATAATAATAATAAATGAAAAATTATTTTATCAAACCCGCCTACTTGAAAATGTCAAAATCAGTAACCAACACAAAATCCATCAGTAATAAATGGTAAAACTTTCAGTAATACTAAACAAAGGTGACTCATACGATGTCGGCCAATGACCCAGCTGTGTTATGCCGATGATCTTTTTACTGTTGTTGCCGACGACCAGGATTAAAAGTTAGCGATTTAGTCACCCACCTAGTATGGGCATGGAACTGAGATGTGACCTTCGTTAAAGAAATTAAAAAGTCGTCGTTCACAGCCATTCTGCCCATGAAGCCGGAGTTTATCCCTGTTTCCATAGCATGAAACCGACAAAAGCAATTGCTTGCTATTCTTTGGGTAGGACGCTCGTCTATCGCAAAGTACTTTCCGTCAAATATAACAGACTCGGCTACCCATTCACTGCTGGGTGGACAGGAGGGGTCAGATAAAATCTCGACTGCATCCGGAATCGATCTTGGTCTCTTTGTGTGTGAAGTGAGTGCTCTACCAACTGAACTATCAGGACCCCCTAACCTTTATAACTTTAAGGGAAATTTAATTGTTTTTTTTATTGTCTTAACACTGCGGAAACTTAGGAGAAAACAAAAATGAATTTATCTCTAACACTGGGACCAAATGATTTATCTCTAACACTGGGACCAAATGATTTATCTCTAACACTGGGACCAAATGATTTATCTCTAACACTGGGACCAAATGATTTATCTCTAACACTGGAACCAAATGATTTATCTCTAACACTGGGACCAAATGATTTATCTCTAACACTGGGACCAAATGATTTATCTCTAACACTGGGACCAAATGATTTATCTCTAACACTGGGACCAAATGATTTATCTCTAACACTGGGACCAAATGATTTATCTCTAACACTGCGACCAAATGATTTATCTCTAACACTGCGACCAAATGATTTATCTCTAACACTGCGACCAAATGATTTATCTCTAACACTGGGACCAAATGATTTATCTCTAACACTGGGACCAAATGATTTATCTCTAACACTGGGACCAAATGATTTATCTCTAACACTGGGACCAAATGATTTATCTCTAACACTGGGACCAAATGATTTATCTCTAACACTGGGACCAAATGATTTATCTCTAACACTGGGACCAAATGATTTATCTCTAACACTGGGACCAAATGATTTATCTCTAACACTGGGACCAAATGATTTATCTCTAACACTGGGACCAAATGATTTATCTCTAATACAACTCTGGGACCAAATGATTTATCTCTAACACTGGGACCAAATGATTTATCTCTAACACTGGGACCAAATGATTTATCTCTAACACTGGGACCAAATGATTTATCTCTAACACTGGGACCAAATGATTTATCTCTAACACTGGGACCAAATGATTTATCTCTAACACTGGGACCAAATGATTTATCTCTAACACTGGGACCAAATGATTTATCTCTAACACTGGGACCAAATGATTTATCTCTAACACTGGGACCAAATGATTTATCTCTAACACTGCGGACCAAATGATTTATCTCTAACACTGCGACCAAATGATTTATCTCTAACACTGCGACCAAATGATTTATCTCTAACACTGCGACCAAATGATTTATCTCTAACACTGCGACCAAATGATTTATCTCTAACACTGCGACCAAATGATTTATCTCTAACACTGGGACCAAATGATTTATCTCTAACACTGTGACCAAATGATTTATACTCCTAACACTGGGACCAAATGATTTATCTCTAACACTGAGACCAAATGATTTATCTCTAACACTGGGACCAAATGATTTATCTCTAACACTGGGACCAAATGATTTATCTCTAACACTGCGACCAAATGATTTATCTCTAACACTGGGACCAAATGATTTATCTCTAACACTGGGACCAAATGATTTATCTCTAACACTGGGACCAAATGATTTATCTCTAACACTGGGACCAAATGATTTATCTCTAACACTGAGACCAAATGATGTATCTCTAACACTGAGACCAAATGATTTATCTCTAACACTGGGACCAAATGATTTATCTCTAACACTGGGACCAAATGATTTATCTCTAACACTGGGACCAAATGATTTATCTCTAACACTGGGACCAAATGATTTATCTCTAACACTGGACCAAATGATTTATCTCTAACACTGCGACCAAATGATTTATCTCTAACACTGCGACCAAATGATTTATCTCTAACACTGCGACCAAATGATTTATCTCTAACACTGCGACCAAATGATTTATCTCTAACACTGCGACCAAATGATTTATCTCTAACACTGGGACCAAATGATTTATCTCTAACACTGTGACCAAATGATTTATCTCTAACACTGGGACCAAATGATTTATCTCTAACACTGAGACCAAATGATTTATCCTAACACTGGGACCAAATGATTTATCTCTAACACTGGGACCAAATGATTTATCTCTAACACTGCGACCAAATGATTTATCTCTAACACTGGGACCAAATGATTTATCTCTAACACTGGGACCAAATGATTTATCTCTAACACTGGGACCAAATGATTTATCTCTAACACTGGGACCAAATGATTTATCTCTAACACTGGACCAAATGATGTATCTCTAACACTGAGACCAAATGATTTATCTCTAACACTGGGACCAAATGATTTATCTCTAACACTGGACCAAATGATTTATCTCTAACACTGGGACCAAATGATTTATCTCTAACACTGGGACCAAATGATTTATCTCTAACACTGGGACCAAATGATTTATCTCTAACACTGGGACCAAATGATTTATCTCTAACACTGGGACCAAATGATTTTATCTCAAACACTGGGACCAAATGATTTATCTCTAACACTGGACCAAATGATTTATCTCTAACACTGGGACCAAATGATTTATCTCTAACACTGGGACCAAATGATTTATCTCTAACACTGGGACCAAATGATTTATCTCTAACACTGGGACCAAATGATTTATCTCTAACACTGGGACCAAATGATTTATCTCTAACACTGGGACCAAATGATTTATCTCTAACACTGGGACCAAATGATTTATCTCTAACACTGGGACCAAATGATTTATCTCTAACACTGGGACCAAATGATTTATCTCTAACACTGCGACCAAATGATTTATCTCTAACACTGTGACCAAATGATTTATCTCTAACACTGCGACCAAATGATTTATCTCTAACACTGCGACCAAATGATTTATCTCTAACACTGCGACCAAATGACTGTGAAATCAAAATCCGTCATATTCCTTCCATTTCTATAAATATCCCAGAATTCCTGAAACAATTCCAGATGGTCCATACAAGAAGCCAGGTATGATTTATTGTTCAGTCAAGGTGGTTGTGCGGCTATGTGGTCTAGTGGTATGACACTCGCTTTCGGATCGGAAGGTCCTGGGTTCGAGTCTCGATCAGCGCATAGTTGAGTCCTTGGAAAAGACTCTTTACTCACAAATCTCTCACCGTACTCAGGTGTAAAATGAGTAACTGGAATCAACAGCGTTGTCTCTGAAAAAAATTATAATATCGCCTGACAGGCATTATGTCTCGTTCTACATGTTACGTGTTGCTGTTGGTCAGGACCCTTTGTAAAGCGCTTTGAGCACATTTAGTAAATATTGTGCTATATAAAAGCTCTAGTTTTTTTAAGGTCGTTTAACCCTGTCCTTGGCAACAATAGGAAGGCTAGATAGCTTAGTTTGTAGAACACTCGCTTCCGAAGAAAAGGGACCAAGATCGATCGTGGGTGTAGCCGAGATTTTTTTCTGACCCTCCCTGTCCACCTAGCAGTGAATGGGTAGCTGGTTCTGTTAGATCTGTCGGAGAGTACTTTGCGATAGACTAACTAGTGTCTTATCAAAATGATAGCAAGCAATTGTCCTTATTGCTTTTAAATGTAAAGAAATCATTTTTAGCATTGGCTAGGTATGACATTTCGGGAGGAAAACATGAAAATGATCGTCTGGAAAGGGTTAATATGCGAATGTGAAGTACACAGACAACAAGGTAAAAATAGAAAGATCCCGAATAAAAAAATGTTTCACACTATATAAAAGCTCACCTTTTTTTTTTTATTCATAAGACCAAGTAGCCGCAATTGAAGAAATGACCCATCATGCCTACCTGACATAACTGGACGTATATAATTGAAGAATGAACAATCCCATCAAGCCTACCTGACATGACATAACTGGACGTATATAATTGAAGAAATGAACAATCCCATCATGCCTACCTGACATGACATAACTGGACGTATATAATTGAAGAATGAACAATCCCATCATGCCTACATGAAATGACATAACTGGACGCATATAATTGAAGAAATGAACAATCCCATCATGCCTACCTGACATGACATAACTGGACGTATATAATTGAAGAATGAACAATCCCATCATGCCTACCTGACATAACATAACTGGACGCATATAATTGAAGAAATGAACAATCCCATCATGCCTACCTGACATGACATAACTGGACGTATATAATTGAACAAATGAACAATCCCATCATGCCTACCTTACATGACATAACTGGATGCATATAATTGAAGAATGAACAATCCCATCATGCCTACCTGACATGACATAACTGGACGCATATAATTGAAGAAATGAACAATCCCATCATGCCTACCTGACATGACATAACTGGACGCATATAATTGAACAAATCAACAATCCCATCATGCCTACCTGACATGACATAACTGGACGTATATAATTGAACAAATCAACAATCCCATCATGCCTACCTGACATGACTGGACACATATAATTGAACAAATCAACAATCCCATCATGCCTACCTGACATGACATAACTGGACGTATATAATTGAACAAATGAACAATCCCATCATGCCTACCTGACATGACATAACTGGACGTATATAATTGAACAAATCAACAATCCCATCATGCCTACCTGACATGACATAACTGGACGTATATAATTGAACAAATCAACAATCCCATCATGCCTACCTGACATGACTGGACACATATAATTGAACAAATCAACAATCCCATCATGCCGACTTGACATGACATAACTGGACGTATATAATTGAACAAATGAACAATCCCATCATGCCTACCTGACATGACATAACTGGATGCATATAATTGAAGAAATGAACAATCCCATCATGCCTACCTGACATGACATAACTGGACGTATATAATTGAACAAATCAACAATCCCATCATGCCTACCTGACATGACATAACTGGACGCATATAAATGAAGAAATGAACAATCCCATCATGCCTACCTGACATGACATAACTGGACGTATATAATTGAAGAAATGAACAATCCCATCATGCCTACCTGACATGACATAACTGGACGCATATAAATGAAGAAATGAACAATCCCATCATGCCTACCTGACATTACATAACTGGACGTATATAATTGAAGAATCAACAATCCCATCATGCCTACCTGACATAACTGGACACATATAATTGAACAAATGAACAATCCCATCATGCCTACCTGACATGACATAACTGGACGTATATAATTGAACAAATCAACAATCCCATCATGCCTACCTGGCATGACATAACTGGACGTATATAATTGAACAAATCAACAGTCCCATCATGCCTACCTGACATGACATAACTGGACGTATATAATTGAACAAATCAACAATCCCATCATACCTACCTGACATGACATAACTGGACGCATATAATTGAAGAATCAACAATCCCATCATGCCTACCTGACATGACATAACTGGACGCATATAAATGAAGAATGAACAATCCCATCATGCCTACCTGACATGACATAACTGGACGCATATAAATGAAGAATGAACAATCCCATCATGCCTACCTGACATGACATAACTGGACGCATATAAATGAACAAATCAACAATCCCATCATGCCTACCTGACATGACATAACTGGACGTATATAATTGAACAAATCAACAATCCCATCATGCCTACCTGACATGACTGGACGTTTATAATTGAAGAATCAACAATCCCATCATGCCTATGTGACATAACTGGACGCATATAATTGAACAAATCAACAATCCCATCATGCCTACCTGACATGACATAACTGGACGTATATAATTGAACAAATGAACAATCCCATCATGCCTACCTGACATGACATAACTGGACGTATATAATTGAAGAATGAACAATCCCATCATGCCTACCTGACATGACATAACTGGACGTATATAATTGAACAAATCAATAATCCCATCATGCCTACATGACATGACTGGACGCATATAATTGAAGAATCAACAATCCCATCATGCCTACCTGACATGACATGACTGGACGCATATAATTGAAGAAATCAACAATCCCATCATGCCTACCTGACATGACTGGACGCATATAATTGAACAAATCAACAATCCCATCATGCCTACCTGACATGACTGGACACATATAATTGAACAAATCAACAATCCCATCATGCCTACCTGACATGACTGGACGCATATAATTGAACAAATCAACAATCCCATCATGCCTACCTGACATGACTGGACACATATAATTGAACAAATCAACAATCCCATCATGCCTACCTGACATAACTGGACACATATAATTGAAGAAATGAACAATCCCATCATGCCTACCTGACATAACTGGACGCATATAAATGAACAAATGAACAATCCCATCATGCCTACCTGACATAACTGGCTTGGTTGGTGTGTCCATTGTGGTCAATGTCACTGGCTGTTACCAAAGTCTTAAACTGGAAAACAGGGAAAATATCAAAATTTAACGATTAAAACTTCTGGGTAAAAAAAAAACAAAACAAAAAAAAAAACACATAACAGATGTTAAACACAGAAAGAAAAAAAACCCCAAAAAACAACAATACATTAATGTTGTTAAACGGTCCCTTTATAATAATATACAATAGACAAAATAGCCTTATACCTATCATAAGAAAATAGCACTCATTCCAGGTCCCGCAGTCACGAGTTAGTGCTCATCTCACCTCGGTTTTTCCAAGCACTATTATTATTTATACATATATATAATAATAGCAATAATAATGATAATGATAATAATTATTATTATTATTATTATTACTATTAGTATTTAATAATAATAATAATAAAAATAATAAAAATAATAATAATAATAATAATAATAATAATAATAATAATAATAATAATAATAATAATAATAATAAGAATAATAATAAGAATAAGAATAATAAAAATAATAATAATGATAATAATAATGATGATGAGGATGATGATGATGATGATGATGATGATGATGATGACAACAATAATAACATCAATAACAAAGGAAACTGCTGTACACCATTAAGTCTCCAAAATAATAAATTGGGGCATATATTTAACACATTTAAGGTTTACATGGTGCAACTATTTCTTTCCTTTTTCAAAACCAAGCCCAAAATCTGGCCAGTATTTGAAAATATCCACATAAAGGAAGGAGTAACTTAGGGGCAGCGTGGCTCAGTGATACGGTCTTTGCTTCGTACCCTAAAGGTACCGAGGTCGATAACCCGCCGTTGCGCTGTGTGGCCTTGAGCAAGTCACCTAGCTCAGCTCAACTTGCGGCACTGCACTGCAGCTGACGTCTGGGTTAATCCAGTCTTCCCTTGGAATAGACCCTAGAGAGAAATTTCCCCTATGGGATGAATGAATGAAGGGAATTTTATTATTTATTTATTTTTATCGTTGTCAAAGGTGGGGGGGGGGGGGCGAGGGGGGGGGGGGGGGGGGCGAGGGGGGGAGGGAGGGGGAACGAGGATGCCCTTACTTCATAAGCATTTTTTGCCCTTACTTCATAAGCATTTTTTGCCCTTACTTCATAAGCATTTTTTGCCCTTACTTCATAAGCATTTTTTGGAACAGAGTAGTCGGAGAAGTCAATCCGGACTCTTTCAAACGTGTCCTTTCCGCGATATTTCTTCCTAAACCAGTAAGGCAGTTCTTGAGATCGGTTTGTCGTCTGGTCCACATACACGAGCTTTCCGTAATACGTCGCCACCTCCTTGTTGTCCAGACTATTGATGAGGAGTGCTCGGAGAGTCAGGGAGCTTTGTCCGACTGAGATCAGATTGATTTCAATCTGAGAAAAGTAGCAGTAGTATAATAGTTGATTATTTCAATAATGGTGGGTCCCAATAGGCCAGTTGATAAATCACTCGCTCTGCAAGCAAAGGGACTGAGATCTATCCTGGTCCCCAGATTTTATCCCGAACCCCCCCCCCCCCCGTCCACCAGGCAGTCATTGGCAAGCTGGGTCTGTTAGACCTGGTGGAAAGCACTTTGTGATAGACTAGCATCCTATCCTCCTACAGATAGCAATCAATTGATATTGTCCGTTTCGTGCTATAGTAGGGAGAAACTCTCGACTCCTTGGGCCTGATGGCTCTGGAAACCACTCAGTTCAATAATAAATACCACAAAGAAAGAAAAAAACGGCGCTGATGGTGGCCAAAAGTGAAAAGGGGAGAAAATTTTGAACGATTGACTCTTAAGCCCCATTTTCACTCCACTAACCCCAACTTTTAGAGAGCAATGGAGACAATAAACCGTCATTAATACTCTCACTAACTTCTGACAAATTGGGAAATTGCACCGATTTGTCCATTTACATATTAAGTCTTCCACTGCCAGTACATTTGGCATCAATAATTATTATTTATCTTGAATTGAGTAACACCGTGGAAAAGTGTTGATAGATGTACACGTTATTTTCATTTACTTTTTATAAAACATTCACGGATGCCCTTTGCTAAAATATAAAAAAAGCTTGAAAATTTTTCTCGTAAAGAGATATAGATAGAACAAAATTAATGTCATTCAGCTCCTAGTTACTGTTTTTAGCCAGACATTTTTATGAGTAGTTCTCACTAAATATATCAATCAGACAGTCATGGTTACATACAGTTTTGTGGGTTGTACGTTATATCCGATTGGCAGAATGTTGTGAGTAAATTACCTAAGCGCTCAGTATCAATATTTGAAAATATTTCTCTTCATCAAATGGTATAACTCTCAAATCATTAAAAAAAAAGGATACATATCTATCTAGCATCTCCATAACGGTTGCCTTTAACTCACTCAATCCTAGAGATTTTTGCTACTTTTCAAAATTGGAAAAATGAAAAACATTAGCTTTGATACTACGTCTAAAATTTGTCTCAGAAAAATTTAATCAATAGGCATGGGGTAAAAGTAACCCGGGTAAACTACGGATATAGTCGGTGTTAGGGTTGAGTGAGTTAAACAACCAATACTTCCATATTTTAACAAAATCAACTCACCAATAACGAACAAGATCAGCTGGAAAATTTCAAAATATCCATTTTTCTGGAAAATAGGGCATACCTGAACAGTATTTACACTTACCTATTTTTAACGTTAAAAATTATTGGATAAACACGAGACACTAACCCTGTATGGAAAGTAGTGGTATTTGCGCGTCACTTCCCACAAACACGAGTCAAAGTAGTAGTCACCACCGAGTACGTAAAATCTGTTATTCTCCGAGGTCAAATCATTTGAGTAGAGAAAGTTACCCTGGTAGAACGGCACGGTCCTTCCTGCCTCAAACATCCGGCAGATTTTCCAGGGACTCACACCACCTAAAATTTGAAAGAAAAAAAAAATGAGTTAACTGTCTATTAATCTTATATTCTTTCATTACACATATTGTTTTTTTTAAATATATGTATTTTAAGGAAAAACCTCTGTTTGTTGAGGGTTGGCAACAAAAAATTCCAAAAAAATTCCAAAAAAGTTCTGTTTAGTATTTTGTTCTTTAAAGCTGTTAAATCCATGTTTGTTTATCGCTTGTTACAGTCCACAGTTTCTAGCAGTTTGATCTTAATATTATAGATTTAGTATGCGATGTCGAATGTGCTTAGTGAGAAAGTGTACTTTAATCAAATTGTCCTTTTCATACAAAATGGGATTTTATACAAAAATTAAAGATTTGCAAGAAAAAAAAAATAGCAGGAACTAACTTTTTTAGGGCTTCGTACATGATAGAAATAGAGGATAATTCAAATGATACATAAATACATGTTAATTTATTATGATTATACATGTTTTTCAACATCGGATTAAATTCAAATGTCTTACATCAGTTTTATTATTTTTTATTTAGCATCTAAATAGCGCAATATCCACAGAACATGCTCAAAGTCAAAGAGCTTTAAATGGTCTCTAGCCGCTTAACATGTAGGATGAGTCATGAATCCTATTAGGCAAAGATTACATTTTTTTTTCCGACAGAGTCAAGGCTGTGAACGACCATGTACTAATTTTACACCTGAATAGGGTTACAGAATGTGAGTAAAGCGCCTTTTCCAAGGACTCAACTATGCACTGCTCAGAGCAGGAATCGAACCCACAACCTTCCAATTCGAAGGCGAGTGGCATACCACAAGATCACATAGTATAGCTGCAAAATATTTGGATGATATTGAAATGTATGTATTTTCAAGGAAAACAATTACCTGCTCGGTCGTAATCATCGTATGAAATCCCAGGAAAGTGGCTTATTGCCATGGCTTGGTCATTGTCAATGTTGAGGACATACTCCCTAACCAGAGTGGCCATCTATCAAGTCAAAATCATGAGAAAAAGACAAAGGAAAAATGCAAGTTGGATTTTTATGAAGTATGAAATTAACTCTCATCTTCTTCAAACTCCCTCTGCAATTATATAAATTTGAAAAAAAAATTAAAAATATAAAATTCCCTTTTTATTCATCCAAGAAGGGACATTTGTCTTTAGGGTCAATTCCAAGGGAAGACTGGAACAACCCGTGTGTCAGATACAATGCAAATTGAGCTAGGCGAGGTGACTTGTGCAGACGTATTCAAACTCAGTACCTTTTGGGTACGAAGCAAAGACTATACCGTTGAGTCATGTTGCCCCATATACCATCCATTATATAATATTTCGTCAACATAATCGATAACACTTCTGCTTACTTTTCAGTATGACGTTGATAATAATTATGACAATACTGAACATGATATCAACATGTGTCAACAACAACGTCGATCCACAACAACAGCGACAATAACAATGAAATAACAACGATAACAAACAACACAGAAAATACAACAAAAATGATAAAACCACAACAATGACAAACAACAACACACGAGTCTAAATTTCTACCATTCTTTTTTTTTTTCGCAGTGGTCGAGTTCACGGTGCCCTGAATGGCCAAATGGATCAAAATTTTATTATTAATTTATATTTTTTTAAAATTTATCTTTTAATTTCAATTCTATTAATAATAACAATTGCTTTCTTAGTCTAGGTGATCATTTTGTTTTCAAGGGATAATGTATAAAGTTTATGACCTTGTGAGTTTCTATTTGGCCACTTTTGAAGTCAAAATTGGCCACAAAGAAATCTGACCATCTGATCGGCTACATTCACCTGAATGTAGGTACAAGGGCTGCCAGATAGCCACGTGCATGTACATAAATTTTTTTCATAGTATGGTTGACTTTTTGTATACAACCACCGATAAGTTTTTCAAAGGGGTCAGAATGTTAGGGTTGTTTGGCCACGTGAGGTTCTAACTGGCCACTTTTGAACATTTCTCAAGTTTTGGTGCGAGGGGTCTTTTTCTATTATTAGTGTTAGTTATAGATTGTAGTAAAGTATTCCTTTAACTGACCCTATAAGTAAAAAAAAAAATCAAACCTATTGCCTATAACTATAACTAACCCTAATAGAAGAAACAAAAACTACAGGACCTTTACTATAACCTATAACAAACACTAATAGAAAAAGACCCCTCGGAACTCAAGCTAACCCTTATAGAAAAAAAACCCCTAAGACTGCTATGCACTACCTTTCAATACTTCAATGAAAAAGTAGAAAACAGTAAGGGCTGTTCCCTGATGCTGACCTTTTTTTATCAATTGTATCACCCCTCCTGGGGCACCCTATCCTCTACCCACGCCACGCTAACATTTCAATCATACTGCAACCACCATTGAGTACAGACGATACAAGTTATTTTTCATTATATTTTATTTGTTTTCCACGTTTATTTGTGTACTGTTGTGCTGACGAAGCGTTTGTACCCGAAACGTCCATTGTCTGTTTTGTTCCTATACGAAGCCTTTCCATTTTCAGTCTTTCGTTAATACTTCAATGAAAATGGCATTGGACAACCAAAACAACTGTCATATTGATAAATTTTTAACTTTTCCCAATCAATCAAGGTCTGTGCCTACAGCTTTTAAAATGCTACCAAAATATTAACGACATGGACTGGAATAAATAAACATCTGAAAAGGATCCACGCTTAAAATAACAATATAAAGTGAAGCTACGTCGAGGAGCATACGGAAGGTCTTCCACCACTTCGGTTAGTGAATGTAAACAAAGTGAAAATAGGAATGCATGACTTTGGTGAAATAAGAGAAAATTATGTTAATAACAATTTGGATAAACGAATTGCTTGAAAAGATTGCAACTGAAACTTGAAAAAGAACAATAATTCCACAGAAAACCTTTCAATCAAATAGATATATAGATAATAAATGCCATTATCATTCATTATAAAAAAAGCAATCCTGAATACTGAATATCGTGAAGCTAGCCGGCTAGCCTGTCCTTCTCATAGGGCAGGCTTCATTTGGAGCGCCCTGACTATGTTGATGTCTAGTCTGTTTTGTTTTGTTTTGTTTTTTGGGGTTTTTATTTTTTTTGCTTTTTGTGTTGTTTTTTTTTTTGTTTTTATTTACAGTGGAACCTCCCGATAACGACATGCCACGGGACCGAGTTTTTATGTCGTTATCCGGAGGTGTCGTTATTTAGAGGTTTCCAAGATGGCGGACAAAGTGGGCGTGGTAAGGCCAGCGAGACCAGTTTTTATTAACATTGACAAAACAAACAAAACATTGTAGTGTATTCCTCTTAGAGGGTTCTTGTGCGTGCGTCTGGATGAGACTTTTAGGTGATCTGAACTGAGTACACTGATAGTGTGCTCCTGGAATCTACATCTGTTCCCTATTTACACCATTCCCCTTTGTCTTACTTTTTCTTATGTCATTTCAATTGTAAATCTAGAATGTTTTTTACTATCCAATTTTCTTCCTTTTTACTGGCGCTGATATGACATAGATGTGTCACAGATGCTGTAAAACACTTTAAAACAAACAAAATTCCTCCTCCTCCTCCCACAAAAACACTACTACTACTACTACGGCTACTACTACTATACTACTACTATTATTATTATTCTTATTATTCTTACTACTACTACTTCTACTACTACTACTACTACTACTTCTACTTCTATCATCACATAATATCACATTTTCCAAGATTTTGTGTTTACTTGCTTACACTTACATTTATACCTTGGTTTTTATTAATGCATATCAGCCAAGATTCGTCAAAAAAAGCTGCGTTCTCATTGGTTCAAGCAGGAATCGTTTTTATAAACTTTGGAGTACTCATACTCGGTATTTTTAGTATCAGATATCTACGAAAACTGCCGAAAATCGCCAAAATGATGTCGTTATTCGGAGGTTTTATAAAAAAGTGCGTCGTTATTTGGATGTTTTTTTTACTGATCTTAAATAGAAAAAAAATCGGGACCACGGGTCAATGTCGTTATCAGGAGGTTGTCGTTATTCGGAGGTGTCGTAATCGGGAGGTTCCACTGTAATGAATAATTATAATTAGGCCTGCTCTATTGCTCCGAACGGTCAGGAAAATAAACTTGAAAACTCTATTTCTCCGAATGGTCGGCTAGACTCCAGTAGCTGATGGGTTACGGACACGATGTCGATTCAAAAGTCAAAGCTCAAACAGAGTGGACAGGGAATTTTTACGAATCATCAAGCTAGCATTTTTTAGGCACATTGTTGAATAAGAGAGATTTTATCAAATAGTTGTTCCATCGCGAATACTCCAGGGCGCGTTCACTTTTGCACTTCGCACTGCACTATCAAAGAGAGAACAGAAGTAAACCTAAATAACAAAGCAAAAGTCTCAGGGCGGGAAGAGAGGTTGAACGACAGGATAGCACAAACTCAAGATAGAAGTTTTAACAGACAGTTGGGAATAAAAGACAGAGCGCCCAAGCACTGGCAAAAGAAAACAACCCTCTTCTCTGTCTCAAAAGTGCCGGTATTAGTTTTTTCTTGATGACTGGGCATTCAGCGAGGTGGTGCTTGATCTTAAATAGCATTGTTAATCTTGCTGATTTTCTGCAGTGTTCTAATTTCGGCCACTGTAGTTTTTCTAGCATGTCTGATACACTTGAGGTGTCTTCTTTGCACTGATTCCATTTTTGAGACGTATTTTTGGGTGTGGGGATCCCAAACAGTGGAAGTGGAAGCATATTCCAGAACAGGTCTTACAAATGTTTTGTATGCCTTTTCCTTGATTTTCGAGGAGCTAATTTTTAGGTTACGCCTTAAAAATCCCAGTGTTTTGTTTGCTTTACTTGTGATCTTGTTAATATGCTCACTCCATTTTCATGCTAACACTAACTCTAACACCAAGATATTTTGCAACATTCATTTTCTCCAATGTATGTCCATGTAAGTGGTATTCAGTTATCTTGGGTGTTTTTGATCTTGTTATGGGCATTGATTCCCATTTCGCTGGGTGGAACTTCATATCCCAGCTTTCTTCCCATATCTATTTCTAGATAGTTGACGCAGATCCGCTTGCAGTTTGTCATTGTCCATTGTCAGTGCTGTAGACTGCAGTATCGTCACTCACTTCGACTTCGTTATAATTTTACAAAAGTTTTGAAGAGAATCAAAAAGTTGCAAAGACAGCTTAAACATGCAAGTTTGTTTACATACAAATACAAGTAGGTTTTTTTTTTTTAAAGATCTCTTATTAATGTGAAGGCAGTCTAATTCTAATTTGACCGAGCTGAGGCTGAACAGCCCACTTCTTCGTTCCAACTTCGTAAACAATTTTTTTTTTTTTTTTAACCCAAAGAATGAGTTGTCATCTCAACTAAACCTACCCTCTTTATTTGAAGGAATGCAAGACCTAACCAATAGTCTGCGGTTGAATTTTTCCTACAAAGTAATGATTACAGGGCTAAGGCTAAGGGACCTCACTTTTTTTGCTCGATTCGGTTTGATAAGAATATGATCGTTGGCCTTTCGACTTTCGATTTTAGAGGTCAGAGGTCACAAAGTTCAAAAGAGTTCCTCAAAAAAAGAAAAGGAACTGTGTCTTCAGTCCACTAGTGGACTGAAAGCACAGCTGTGTATTCAGTCCACCAGAAATAAAAATATTTTAAAAGGACCGTCTATATACTTACACTTACCTTCTGTTCTAGATATCATTCTGTCATGGATTACTCGGAGCATGACTTTGCTTGGATGGCTTATCAAGCTTATTGTTCTGTAATTCTTGCATTGTTTTAAGTTCCATTGGGAGGGGTATGACGATGGATTGTGTCCATTCTTTGGGAATGGTATGACGATGGATTGTGTCCATTCTTTGGGAGGGGTATGACGATGGATTGTGTCCATTCTTTGGGAGGGGTATGACGATGGATTGTGTCCATTCTTTGGGAGGGGTATGACGATGGATTGTGTCCATTCTTTCTGATGTTATACCTTTTGGCATTTCTATTTCTATTGCTCTATTTTAATTCGTGCTTCCTCACAAAGTAGCATACAATTTCCTGTCCATCACTGTTGTTGTATCTTAACAATGCCACTTCTACATTATCTTATTCGTCTGTAGTGTTTCATTCGTCCTGTTTTGTTGAAAGAGGGGTAACTCGAAACGTCCATTTTATCTGTTTTCGTATACCAAACCGAAGCTTACATTCAATTTCACATTGTTATTTATTTCATTTCTGAATATGAAAAAGCAAGAACAATTAAAAAAATAATTCCCTGCGATGAAACCACGTACAGAATGCATGCAACATAAACTTTTTCGGCAATTTGATAACGTATGTATATAAATAAAATTTAAGAAGTGTCACACTTTTTGACACAGCAGTAACGTGTCTTAAACCTATTCGCTAACTTGTGGGATCAATTATCTCTATCGTTATTTATTTCGGTAATTCTCAATGAAAAATTTTGTCCTTAAGCAAGAACAGTAACACACCACTTGCTTGAATGTCAACCCTTGAAGACCTGAGATGCACATTCCTCCCACCAAATCCAAGCATCAGTAACACACTTTATAGTCATCTGGAACAACTACAAAAGACGTCTACGTCATGACACAAGACCGAAGGGCTAGAGCTCAGGTGGTCGCTGGTTCGGATAAGTAAGTAAGTCCTTAAGCAAGTCCTTCTGAGCCACTTGGGCTCATTGTAAGACAAATTAAGTCCTTTGGAGCCTTGTAGCCAATGGTGCTGGAGTTATACCGATTTTAATAGTGTGAAGGGGACAATTAACGTATTTGTTTGAAAACCTTTGCACAGACAATAGCCTATCTCAGATTACTATACCAGCTTGACAGGTATCCTTTTAAACCTGAATGGAGTGAGTGATTGGAGTAAATTTTCGTGCTCTAGGAAAGTACAAAAATTGCTTCGGTCGGAATCGAACACAGAACCACTAAGTTCAGAGTACAACGCGCTAACCACTCGGCCATCCTGCCTCCTAGACCTCGAACTTATCCATGTCTCTGTAGCGCTGAGCAGACAGATAACAGTTTAAAATTTAAAAAAATAAAATTCCCTTTATTCATTAAAATTTTCTCGAGGGTCTATTCCAAGGGAAGACTGGAAGAACCCAGGTGTCAGCCACAGTGCAGCGCCGCAAATGGCGAGGTGACTTGCTTAAGGCCACACTGCGATGTGATCGCACCTGGTACCTTTCGGGTACGAAGCAAAGACCGTACCGCCAAGCCATGCAGACCCTCTATTATCCTCATGAAATGACGCCAGTCTGTCGAAGATTGCTTTCATCAGCGAACTGGTACTCATTTGCACCTGGGTAAAGTGAGGTGATTCCAAGAAAAACATTTTAGGATAAGATCGGAGATCACCATAGTCTATGGATTTGACCCTTGAGCAATCTTAGGGTCATTAAAGTTAAAGGATGAACCCAATATTGTTTTCTCTATTGATTTAATGACTCAAGTTTTAAGTCTAGGCATACCCAAGACCTCCCATTCCAGAACAAATAAAGACAACAGTGTTATGATAAGAAGGAGAGCATGTCAATTTAATAAAAAAAATTAGTGGTGTGTCATTTTCTAGCCTTAGTATTAGTGGTAACAACAACCACAACAAGAACAATAACAACAACAACAACAACAACAACCACAACCACAACCACAACAACAACAACAACAACAACAACAACAACAACAATAACAACAAAAACAACAACAACAAGAACAATAACAACAACAACAATAACAACAACAATAACAACAACAACAACAATAAGAACAACAACAATAAGAACAACAACAATAACAACAACAACAAGAACAACAAGAACAATAACAACAACAACAACAACAACAACAACAACAACAACAACAACAACAACAACAACAACAACAACATAGATTTCAATTTCAATCAATTTGTGAACTTGATTTAGCTACAGTGCAACCCCGATGTAACGACATCCGTTATAGCGACATTCCCTGTATAACGACATGGTACTCAGGTCCCATTTTATTTTACTATATATCATTAGTAATAAAAACCCCTCTATAGCGACGTACATTTCAGCAAAACCCCTGTATAACGACATTTCTGGTCCGACAAACCTTGAAGGTGTTTGTCTACCATGAAATTGTTCGTAACTATTACAAGTGGTATCTTCCATTCTATGTATGTTGTCTACTCGTAATAAGCCCAGAGCTAGTTCTTATTGTAGCCAATGAAAACGCTTCTTTTTCAGCCAATCAATAGTCACATTTGTACAAAACCGCAGCCAATCAGAAGGCTCGCCTTTCACACAATGAATGCCTGTGACGTCAAAACTGGACTGTTTATAAATCCTTTGTCCACTCTCCATTCATTGCCGGTCCCAAGCCCGGATAAACTACAGAGGGAAAATGAAAAAGTATACATTCACTACACAAGACCCAAAACACCTCCTGATATACACACATAGGAAACCTCTCTGTAACGACATCCCTCTATAACGACACGTTTTCCCAGTCCCGACGATGTCGTTATATCGAGGTTGCACTGTATTTTTGATAAAACAAGTTTCTTCTCTATTACATCTTATATTATCTATAATCGAAATGTTTAAATTAAATATGCATAACTTTAATGACATATAAGATAATTGTATCAGATGAGATGTTTTATTGGAAATACTTCTTTCAGTCTATTACAATGGCAGTGTGAAATCATTAAAATTAGTGCAGGAAAAATAATCTAATCCTCTCCGTCTATCGTGAGAGATCAAAAGACCCCACCCAATATAGACATGCAGCATCTCATGCACAAATCAACTGATAGAAGAAAAAAAAAAACAACACCATTGGATGTAATCATACAAGATAGAGAAAGAGAATCAAAGGTACAGGAAGCAGTGATAACTAATGTGAACATTTTCGTGGTTGTTTTTTTTCTTGTATTTTAAGGGATCTTTCGGTGCCGTTGCGAAAGGTTGTAATTTTTTATTTTTTTTCAGATATCAATCGACATACCACGCACTGGGGAAGAAGGAGGGGGGAGGAGGAGGGGGGAGGAGGAGGGGGGGAGGAGGAGGGGGGAAGGAGGAGGGGGGAGGGGGGAGGAGAGAGGAGGGGAGGAGGAGGGGAGGGGAGGGGAGGGGGAGGAGGAGGGGGAGGGGAAGGAGGAGAGGGGAGGAGGGAGGGGAGGGGAGGGGAGGGGGAGGAGGAGGGGAAGGAGGAGGGGGGAGGGGGGGAGGAGGAGAGGGAGGGGGAGGAGGAGGGGAAGGAGGAGGGGGGAGGGGGGAGGAGAGGGGGGAAGGAGGAGGGGGGAGGAGGAGGGGGAGGGGAGGAGAGGGGGGAAGGAGGAGGGGGGAGAGGAGGGGGAGGATGAGGGGAGGAGGAGAGGAGGGGGAGGAGGAGGGGGAGGGGGAGGAGGAGGGGGAGGGGAGGGGAGGGAGGAGGGGGGGGGAGGGGAGGGGAGGGGAGGGGGGAGGAGGAGGGGAGGAGGGGAGGGAGGAGGAGGAGAGGGGAGGGGGGGGGAGGAGGGAGGGGAGAGGAGGGGGAGGGGGAGGAGGGGAAGGAGGGAGGGAGGAGGGGGGAGGAGGAGGGGGGAGGAGGAGGAGGAGGAGGAGGGGGAGGAGGGGGGAGAGGGGGGGGGGAGGGGAGGGGGAGGAGGAGAGGGGGAGGAGGAGGGGAAGGAGGAGGGGGGAGGAGGAGGAGGAGGAGGGGGAGGAGGAGGGGAAGGAGGAGGGGGGAGGAGGAGGAGGAGGGGGAGGAGGAGGGGGAGGAGGAGGGGGGGAGGGGGAGGGGAAGGAGGAGGGGGGAGGAGGGGGGAGGGGAAGGGGAAGGAGGAGGGGGGGAGGAGGGGGGAGGGGGAAGGGGAAGGAGGAGGGGGGAGGGGGAGGGGAAGGAGGAGGGGGGAGGGGAAGGAGGGAGGGGAGGAGGAGGGGGGAGGAGGGGGAGGAGGAGGGGGGAGAGGAGGGGGAGGAGGAGGGGGAGAGGAGGGGGGAGGAGGAGGGGAGGGGGAGGAGGAGGGGAAGGAGGAGGGGGAAGGGGGAGGAGGAGGGGGAGGGGAAGGAGGAGGGGGAGGGGGAGGGGAAGGAAGAGGGGGAGGGGGAGGGGAAGGAGGAGGGGGGAGGGGGGGAGGAGGAGGGAGGGGGGGAGGAGGAGGGGAAGGGGAAGGGGGAGGGGGAGGGGAAGGAGGAGGGGGGAGGGGGAGGGGAAGGAGGAGGGGGAGGAGGAGGGGGGGAGGAGGAGGGGGGAGGGGAAGGAGGAGGGGGGAGAGGAGGGGGGAGGAGGAGAGGGGGAGGAGGAGGGGGGAGGAGGAGGGGGAGGGGAAGGGGGAGGGGAAGGAGGAGGGGGGAGAGGAAGGAGGAGGGGGGAGGGGGAGGAGGAGGGGAGGGGGAAGGAGGAGGGGGAGGGGGAGGGGGAGGGGAAGGAGGAGGGGAAGGAGGAGGGGGAGGGGGATGAGGAGGGGGGAGGGGAGGGGGAGGGGGAGGAGGAGGGGGAGGAGGAGGAGGGGGAGGAGGGAGAGGGGGGAGGGGGAGGAGGGGGGAGGGGAAGGGGAAGGAGGAGGGGGGAGGGGGAGGGCAAGGAGGAGGGGGAGGGGAAGGAGGAGGGGGGAGGGGGAGGAGGAGGGGGGAGGAGGAGGGGGGAGGGGGAGGGGCTTGCCAAAAGGGTGAATGTGAAAAAAATGGAATGTTTTGATCAATTCAAGTTTTGATATTGAGTTAAGATCGGAAAGGAAATACAACACATTGGTAATTTTATGACACACCTGAGATGGTCTTATGAGTAAGTCAAGGCACTGGCCGTTGAACAACTCAAGTTTAAATGCTGCTTTAGGAATTTTCATTCCTTTCCCTTGTGCAAGATTTTCAACCCTTATTTGCACACTTAAATGGAACGTTTGACTAGAGTGCAACATGCATCGGTCAAACTACACGGGACAGATGGAAAAGTTCATTGAAACCATGTTTGGACGAATACATGAACACGCCTGTAAGACAAAAGACACAAACTTTGATGTCGCCTACTGGACATAATATGTATATCATCTCAATGTTTGTGCCTTTTTGTTGGCAAAATAGTGAATACCATTCACTGCTGATTTCCTCGCATAGACAAACAACCCAAACACCACCATGTCATACATGACACACTGGATAACATGAGAGGGGAAAGTGGTGTTGCTTGACACTGGAAACAATCGGCCCTACAGATCTTGTTTGTTTGTTTTTAGGTGTTTAACGACGCTTTCGACACTATTTAGGTCATTTAAGCGCCCGTTTGTCTTTAATCAATTTTTATCGGCCTTGAGGGGCCATAGCTGCTCAAAACGTGTACTGTTGTAATAAAATCTTTATAAAATCATAATAGGAAAATAGTTACATGTTTATTATGTAAAAATATTTATTTACAACTTCTGCAGGAGTTCCCATTCCTGCAGATACTTTAAAATTGTAAGCGGATCGACCGACTGGAACAGAGACTTCAAGTCCCTGTTTTCATAATGTTGTGACCTTATCTGTTCTAATTTGTACGTCTCGACTCCAGGATCGTTCCCATTCCTTTCAGACGTATGGGGATCTCAAATTTTTATTGCACCGATCCAAGAATCACAAGTATCTTGGAAGGTGCAAATAAATTATTTATTAAAAAAAAAGAAAGTTTGTTTTCTCTGGGTACCTAGTCATGTGGGTATCCAGGGGAACGAAGAAGCGGATCGACTGGCAAAAGAGGCGGTGAGCCAAGAATTACAAGAGGGCAGTAAAATCCCACTCGCGGATTTAAAGATCAATATTAAAAAATTAAAAAATAGCCCTACAGATCCTGAGCATGACTCACAATTTAACACAGGCCATTGAAAAGTAAACATGAAATTGTCAGGTGTCACAATGCAATTCCTTCATTAGTGTGTCAACATATTGTGATAAATACTCACTAACTATGGGTCTGATTACTTCAGGTCAGGCAAGCATTTAAAATGGCTACGCCCAGAGTCTGCCCAAAAATTTATGTCACATTACAAGGCGACAATCAAGAAATGAAAATGAAAGTTGTTGTTTGTGGTGCTCATGGAAAGAAATGATTCTATTGGTAAAGCTATTGAATACAACTCGCTGTAGTTAACTTTCTTGTCGCGATCATCAAGTGTTATGACTTGATTTTTTAAAAATAAATTTTTCATTATTCTTTTCTTTTTGGGCAGTTTCAGGTTATCAAATCACAAAGGGTATTGCACTAAGCAACCTGCTCAGCTCCATCTCTCTCTCCCCCTCCTCACCGACAGTGTATGGGGCCAAAACTCAATTTAGTTAGAAGTTGAACCCGTGAAAATATTTGTGGATGCCGTGAAAAATATATTTAATCAATGAAGTTGAAGGACATAATTTTTGGAACTCTGGTAAATGCCTTGCCACAGGTCAAACATTTAAAAAAATTGTTTTTCTCCAATATGAATTCTGATGTGTCATTTCAAATACGTAACACGAGTAATTCTATGCCTTTTGACAGGTCAGACATTTGAACGGTCTTTATCTCTAATTTTTGATGTGTTGTTGTAAATATGTGTTCTTTAGAAATTCCTTTCCACAGGGCAGATAATAGAATAGCCTTTGTCTTTATCTCTAATGAGTTTTGATGCGTCGTTGTAAATGCGAGTTCTTTGTATATTTCCTTCCACAGGTCAGGCATTTGAATGGTCTTTCTCCTGTATGAGTTTTGATGCGTTGATTTAAACATCCATTCTGAGTAAATACCTTTTCACAGGTCAGACACTTGATTAGTCTTTATCCCGAATGAGTTTTGATGTGTCTTTGTAAATGCGAGTTCCTTGTATATTTCTTTCCACATGTCAGACATTCGAATGGTCTTTCTCGTGTATGAGTTTTGTTGTGTTGATTTAAATCTGACACATCGGGAAACGCCTTTCCGCAGGTTAGACATTTGAATGGTCTTTCTCCTGTATGAGTTTTGTTGTGTTGATTTAAATTTGACACAACAGGAAACGCCTTTCCGCAGGTCAGACATTTGAATGGTTTTTCTCCTGTATGAATTCTAATGTGGTGTTGTAAACTTTGTTTCCTGGTAAATGCCTTTCCACAGGTAAGACAATTGAATGCTTTTTCTCCTGTATGACTTGTAATGTGTACTTTTAAATGAGAACTGGTGCCAAATGCCTTTCCACAAGTTAGACATTTGAATGGTCTTTCTCCTGTATGAGTTGTGATGTGTAATTTTAAATTAGAACTTTGGGCAAATGCCTTTCCACAAGTTAGACATTTGAATGGTCTTTCTCCTGTATGAGTTCTGATATGTAATTTTAATTTATGATTCTGAATAAATGCCTTCTCGCAGGTCAGACATTTGAATGGTTTTTCTCCTGTATGAGTTCTGATGTGTAATTTTAAATGAGAACTGGTGCCAAATGCCTTTCCACAAGTCAGACACTTGAATGGCCTTTCTTCTGGGTGAGTTCTGATATGTGCTTGTAATTTTTGTTCCGAGATAAAAGCCTTTTCACAGGTTGGACATTTGAATGGCATTTCTCCGGTGTGACTTCTAGTATGGCTTAGAAAGTTTGATCTACAAAAAAATACCTTCCAACAAAAAAAACATTTATAAGACTCAATTTTAGAATTCTCATGGGAGTTTTCTTCTCTTTGATCATCAATGGATGACTTGAAGACTGAATTACTAGAAACATTTTTGTAACAAGAATCATGAGATTTCTCATCCATTTCAATAGAATCAGCTTCTGGTCCATCGTAATTTGTAGAAAGTTGTTCAAAAGGTCTATCATGATTGGTTTGGACCTCAGTGCCAGGCTTGTGCCACTCCACACAACTGTCTTTATATTCATCTACATCAATTTCAACTTGAAAGTCTTCATTGTTCAAAGACTGGTCACAGCCGTCAACATCGTTGCTATCTGTAAAATTGAAAAAAGAATTCTTACTTTGAGAAAATATTGAAGTGATAAATTATGCATTGTAGGTATAAATAACATAGACTGTTGATTTCTAGATGTCAACAACATCAGTAAAACCAAAAGATAGGTTAGCTACGATTGAGAACGTCCACATGCTGAGATTGATCAAATCTCGAGCTTAAAAATCAAAAGATAAATGTGTCAATTTAAAATCATAAATATCATTACACAAATTCTGTTGTCAAAGGATATGGCAGCATGAAATACAATATTTAGGTAATTGTTCATACTGAAAATAAGACCTGTACAAAAATAAATATATAAATAAATCGTGATCAAAATAACAACAATGATGATGATGATGACAGGGTGTCCAGCAAAGTACCAGACTGAAAAATTCTACCCAGCAATTTAAGAACCAAATGCAGCATGAGGTCACGCGAATACATAAATAATAATAATGATGATAACAAGATATGAAGTGAGTAGAAAAGTGCCAGAAGACAATAGAGAATAAAAAAAATTTTTCGCGGCGGTGGTGGGTTTGAAACGAATATTTTTGTGTTCGTGGATAGCTCACACGGTAGAGCCACGCTCTCACCTGCCAGGCGGAGTTGTCGTACCAATAAGGTCGCAGGTTCAAACCCCACCACCGCCGCGAAAAAAAATTTTTATTCTCTATTGTCTTCTGGCACTTTTCTACTCACTTCATATCTTGTTGTTACCAACATAAGTGCCTGCTCCACTCACTTTTCTGAATTAAAGGTTCACCCCATACACCGGAGCATACTCAATGTCTCAATCGTTTCTATGTTATATGTTTGTGATGAGAATATTGGCTATTAAGCTTAACTGCTGGTCAAAATTACTTCGCGATGGTGGTGAACGAATCGGCGATCTCAAGAAGTGGGTGAGAGAGGGATCTAGAAATGACTTTGGGTTTGAAACGAATATTTTTGTGTTCGTGGATAGCTCACACGGTAGAGCCACGCTCTCACCTGCCAGGCGGAGTTGTCGTACCAATAAGGTCGCAGGTTCAAACCCCACCACCGCCGCGAAAAAAAATTTTTATTCTCTATTGTCTTCTGGCACTTTTCTACTCACTTCATATCTTGTTGTTACCAACATAAGTGCCTGCTCCACTCACTTTTCTGAATCACAAACCAAAGAAGCAGGATAGGCTAGTAAAGAGAAGAAGAAACGACATCACTATCGGATCGTACACCCATGCGAACATCATAGGTATATGATTCAAGGGTGATGCTCCCATCCAACCACCCGCATTCTGATTCTAAAGAAGAACCCTTCTCAAAAAGCTCATAGGACGCTGTTCTTACAGCAATGACAATGCATACAACACAAATATCATTCAGAGTTTCAATTATGGTTTTATAAAATGTCCAAATGGTTGCTTTTCAAAGTATCAAATTGTTTCAGGCATGAATCTTTCAGAACTGGTTTGGAGATAGAGTGAATCACTGACCGTCTCATTCAGAGTTTCAATTGTGGATTTATAAAATGTCCAAATGGTTGCTTTTCAAAGTATCAAATTGTTTCAGGCATGAATCTTTCAGAACTGGTTTGGAGATGGAGTGAATCACTGACCGTCTCATTCAGAGTTCAAATCATCTTCAAGATACTATTTTGGGGTGTCAGGCTATTTAATTTCAAGTCCTAGGACACTAATCATCCCTTTCAGTTTTCATATCATCTCATTCATTCAAATCATCTTCAAGATACTATTTTGGGGTGTCAGGCTATTTAATTTCAATCCCTAGGACACTAATCATCCCTTTCAGTTTTCATATCATCTCATTCATTCAAATCATCTTCAAGATACTATTTTGGGGTGTCAGGCTATTTAATTTCAAGTCCTAGGACACTAATCATCCCTTTCAGTTTTCATATCATCTCATTCATTCAAATCATCTTCAAGATACTATTTTGGGGTGTCAGGCTATTTAATTTCAAGTCCTAGGACACTAATCACCCCTTTCAGTTTTCAAATCATCTTCAACACACTATTTCGGGGTGTCAGGCTATTTATTTTCAAGCCTTTGGTCATTGATCATCGCATTCAGTTTTCAAATCATCTTCAATATATACTATCAGGCCTGTAAATGGTTGGTGAAAAAATTGTCGGAACTTTTTGAACACGCGAAAATAGACATAAGAGGACAAAAATATGGACACAACACAGATATGACACGTCAATTGACTAGTCGAATCATGTCACTTTCCACTACTTATTTATAACGAGGTCCTTATTTTATGGTAGCAAAAAAAAATCCCAATTATTTGAGGGTCCAGGTCTGAGTTAGTTGTAAAATGAAAGGAAGAGAACAATTCCTACCCTTTTGAAGGATGTGTATCTTGTGCTTGACACGGGAAGCTGCGTATCTTCGCTCCTGTTTGTGTTTACGCTGATTCTTTCGTTTATTTGGATTAATTCTTATAGAAGAAGAAGAAGAAGAAGAAGAAGAAGAAGAAGAAGAAGAAGAAGAAGAAGAAGAAGAAGAAGAAGAAAGAAGAAGAAGAAGAAGAAGAAGAAGAAGAAGAAGAAGAAGAAGAAGAAGAAGAAGAAGAAGAAGAAGAAGACGACGACGACGACGACTACTACGAAGAAGAAGAAGAGGAGGTGGTGCGGTCGTTTGAGAGCTTTCGAAGAAGAATATATATTTCGAAGAAAAATAATTATTTCGATTTATTTTTTTTCAGTTTCACATCGGGACAGAACCAGTAAAATATAGAGAAAAAGATATGAGAACCGGAGATATGTATGTGTGTCGGTAGCAAAATAGAGAGAAACCTTCCTGTCCGGTTCGACACACTTCTGTGCGCGCGTTATTTACTGACTAGGTGTGTGTGTGAAGACGACTCGCGCAAACTTTGCAACCCTCTCTTGCTGGCTGTGGCACAGTAGCCAGGCAGTGAATACATCCACATCTAGCGGAGCGTGTAGATGGCATGATAATATTATAGTTAACTGATAGACGGCAAGTTTTGTTTTGTCTTTGATGCGACAAATAAAAAGGTTTTTTTTTAGTCCGCATTTGAAACGGAATAAAATCTAATTTTTTCGAGGAACGAAATAAAAGTCTTTTATTTTCTTTTTTATATCTTTGATGTTACGAATTTTATTTTTACTATTATTCTTTTTTTTTTAATATTAGCACTTATAGAGCAAAATCGTACTGCCGGAAATCCGACACTAGATTTACAGGCCTGTACTATTGAAGGGTGTCAGGCTATTTATTTCAAGCCCTGGGTCAATATTGCTATTTTGAAGGACTTTTGATCTAATTTTGCTTGTACAAGAAATCTTTAGAGGAAATCATGAAAAAGTCCTGGTTAGTGGTGTAGATAAATTAATGGGACTCCAAATATTATGATGTATTACCCAGAACGAGTAACCCAGCTTTTTTATTATGAAAACAAATTTAATGGATTGACGACATGATTTTTGGGACGTAAAGAGGTTTATGTGATCTTTTTCTTTCCTCCAGGGAAGAGAGGTAATTTTATGAACCACTCACAGCCCAATGGCTGGTTGATCCAGTTGCCATGAGTGGTCAATGGCCAGTTGATCTCAAACACTTGACACATGTCTTGATTAAATTATCAAATTTGAAATTTTTACCATTGGATTGTGCGTCAGGTTGGACTCCCAGAAGAGCTGCAAGCTGTTCCTCTGTTTCCAGTGTGTCATTCATCAACATCTCTACCATTTGAGTCACAATCGATTCTGTAGCCAGACTTGCATAGCCAGCTGAAATAGATGCACAAAGAAATTTAAAAAAAAAAAAAAAAAAAGGGGGGGGGGGGGGGTCTTTGTAGCCACACTTATTTGTCATAGAGAGGTCAATTGAAACCTGAATTGATAATTTTTGAAACAAAGAAAAATCTGAATGTTATGAAGTTTATTTTATTTCTAGTTTATGGCTATATCTACACATCTCATCTTTTAAGAAGAACATTTTTTTCTCATAGATACTTTTGTTACTTGTCTTTAATCTGTATGGAAAAGTTTATGCCTATTGGCTGATGTGATTCCCAAACAATTTCATTAAAGGACATTTAAGTGTTATCTCCATATTTTTCTATAGCTGTAAAATAATCAAAATGACAGTGTAGGTTGGATATAACTTGCTTTATTTTAGTTTAGATCGATCCTGTCTCTCTTTGGATAAATTTGGTACATTGAGTATGCATCTTCTGGTCAATTCTGCCCAAACCAACAAAAGGATAGTATCTGGCTGACCACATCCAACCATTTTTGCCACAATCGACACATTGAGATTTTTCATTCATAACTGTTTAATTTTATTACATAGTGGAAGTCTTCTAACATTAAATAATAGCGTAATATTTTGAGATACTGTTCTTGGTTAAAGCCAAGCAAATAGCTCTACCTGTAACCAAGAAAAGACAGTATCCTATAACACCGTCTCACATACTGTTTGCCAACTGTTAACCGCAATGCGAATGCCTTGTCCGTTTTCAAAAAAGCACAGTATCCGTTCACATCGCCTCACAAACTGTACGTTTGTGGTTAACTGCAATGAAATGACTAGCTCCATTTTCAGAAACAAGCAGTAACTTTGACGGTACCACTTAGATACTGTTAGCGTTGATTAAGGCTATCCGAAATCCCACTTTCGTTTTCAAGTTGGAACAGAACAACGGCAACCAACTCGATCGACAAACTATCATTGTCTCACTATTGACTAAGCTATCATAGCAAGATCAATCAAGCCAATGATTAAATTATCTGTGTAGTGCTATTATTATTATTATTATTATTATTATTATTATTATTATTATTATTATTATTATTATTATTATTATTATTATTATTATTATTATCATCATTATTACTATTATTATTATTATTATTATTATTATTATTATTATTATTATTATTATTATTATTATTATTATTATTATTATTATTATTATTATTATTATTATGGTTCATTTAAGTTTATTGTCTCCATTGCAAATCAGAGGAGGGATGTAGGGAAAGGGGGCTACTCTACATTTACTTATTTTGAATGCAATATTTTATTATTTCTGGCATAATTGTCCCTCTGATCGTAATAATTAATCACGGTTGGCTGGCCCTAAACAATACATAAAATTTATTCATCTCAAGTCTTATATTTTGGGGACTTTTCTTTGCTGTTTGGATGATTAGTTTGGTTCCATTATTTTTTTATTTATTTTTTTATCGAGAAAATAATGACTAAGATAATCAAGGCCTCAACTCCTAATCGAATGATAGCGCTCAGTTTCTTTCTCCAGAAAAATAAATGAAAACAAAAACACCAGATACCAGAAACAGGACCAAAGCATCAAACCCAGATCATTTCCAAAAAGTGATACAGAGCTTCCTTTCACTTGTTTTTCTAACATTTTGTCAAGCACTTTTTCACAATATACGCCTTTACAATTTGTGCCATAATAACATATGAAAAAATGTCAGTGACCGTGGCAGAGTTAATGATCATTCATTTACAAGGATTTACCATTACAATTTATGCCCCTTTAATATAAATATGTGGCACACAAAACCCATTCCACCAGAGTTAACACTTTACAGAATTTCAACTAATGTGGCATGCCTGGTTAAAAGCAAGCGATCAGTTTGATCACTAACCAATCTCGTATCAATTATTTGTCGTTCCCAAAGATCCTCAATTTGTTTTTAAGTCTAGCAAATAGGATGAAAGGGAATGCATTTTGAATGACTCAATGCATGTTAATTATTAACCTAATATTCCTTTTGAACCAATGGATAGAGACATTATTATTTCTCTTCCAAGGGACATGTTTTGACAGGGATTATTTCAAAAAAATGTTTCTAAAAATCCTTTTGATGATGATGCTCTAAAACCGTTCCATATAGAATTATATAACAATAAAAAAGAAATATTTCCTTCTCTCCTCTGTACTTTTCTTTGCTGTTAAAATCAACTCACTTTTCTCCAGAACGTCCCATACTTGAGTCCTAAAACTTGATTGTTGCTGATTCTTATTCTCGGTATTTAAAGTCTGTGATTCTGTTGGAATAATAATAATAATAATAATAATAATAATAATAATAATAATAATAATAATAATAATAATAATAATAATAATAATAATAATAATAATAATAATAATAATAATAATATAATAATAATAATAATAATAATAATAATAATAATAATAATAATAATAATAATAATAATAATAATAATAATTAAATAATATTCATAATAATAATAATAATAATAATAATAATAATAATAATAATAATAATAATAATAATAATAATAATAATAATAATAATAATAATAATAATAATAATAATAATAATAATAATAATAATAATCATCATAATAATAATAAATAAATAAGAATGGACCAAAAAGACTGAATGGGATCTATAAAGTTAACACCTGTTACTAATTGTTACCCCAAAAATGTATTTACTTAACTTAATTCCAAAATATCAAAATCAAAACTTATTTGATGCTGGCAAGGCGTCCCATTTGACTGACAGAGAGATAGGTATAACTGTAACCATTTGGGCAAAGGCAGAGAGAAAAGTATAAAACTGTAACCATTTGGGCAAAGGCAGAGAGAAAGGTATAAAACTGTAACCATTTGGGCAAAGGCAGAGAGAAAGGTATAAAACTGTAACCATTTGGGCAAAGGCAGAGAGAAAGGTATAAAACTGTAACCATTTGGGCAAAGGCAGAGAGAAAAGTATAAAACTTTAACCATTTGGGTAAAGGCAGAGAGAAAGGTATAAAACTGTAACCATTCAATGAGAAAGGAGGAAGAAACATTACCAAATTAAAAACAAATACATATAGGCAAACGGAATTATGCATGGAAAAATCACTATCAATTCACATCCTAGAAATCAGTAGCGCCCTGTCGGACACATTTGTGAAGAAATATAGAAGTCTGATGGAAAATAATTCATTGGAAGACCACTGATCATCCTGCACATCCCTGTAAACAAAGACATGCCTGTCTCGAGTAAAATGATTGTACCTTAACTATTCAGACAACCTTGAAAAATGACAAAACATTGTCAATGATAGATATTACAACTAGATACGATCTACCTAGACACAACAAAGCTGGAAATACCCGCACACCTGAAATCAGTAAGTCTGCTAATCATTTCCCTATCCTCTATGACTTTATTTCATGATATAGCTATGTTCAAAACTAGTGTTAATTCATTAGGCATTGGTAATGACAATAATATCGTTATAGACTGTACCTTGTTTCGTCTCCAAGACCACGGACGTGACCTCTGAACCCAAACCATTGTAAGGAACAGGCTCCTCACAAATTGTTTTATAACTCTGATCACCTTTGTGGACATTGCAGGGTTCCTGGAAAACAAAAAAGAAGAGAAAGAAAGAATAGAATAAAACGAAACAATAAAGGTAGAGATTTTATATCAAGGTTGAACAGCCACTGCCACTACACAACTTGATACAAACAAAATAAAGAAAACTTGTCAGTGTTAACTCAATTCCTCCATTTAAAATTTATTACAAAAATAGTGATCCGTCAGATAGGCCAGGACAAGGAAAAGTCACAAAATGTTTTGGAGACTTTTGTGTTCTTCTGGGATATAGGTCAGGACAAGGAAAAGTCACAAAATGTTTTGGAGACTTTTGTGTTCTTCTGGGATATAGGTCAGGACAAGGAAAAGTCACAAAATGTTTTGGAGACTTTTGTGTTCTTCTGGGATATAGGCCAGGACAAGGAAAAGTCACAAAATGTTTTGGAGACTTTTGTGTTCTTCTGGGATATAGGCCAGGACAAGGAAAAGTCACAAAATGTTTTGGAGACTTTTGTGTTCTTCTGGGATATAGGTCAGGACAAGGAAAAGTCACAAAATGTTTTGGAGACTTTTGTGTTCTTTTGGGATATAGGCCAGGACAAGGAAAAGTCACAAAATGTTTTGGAGACTTTTGTGTTCTTCTGGGATATAGGCCAGGACAAGGAAAAGTCACAAAATGTTTTGGAGACTGTTGTGTTCTTCTGGGATATAGGCCAGGACAAGGAAAAGTCACAAAATGTTTTGGAGACTTTTGTGTTCTTCTGGGATATAGGCCAGGACAAGGAAAAGTCACAAAATGTTTTGGAGACTTTTGTGTTCTTTTGGGATAACAATCTAAACAAGGACAACGACTGGTTATCAATCTTTGTTATTTTTATGTTATTATTATTATCATCAAAATCTCATTGTTGCGATAATTACAATCATCATCATCATCAGGGACCACACGGAAGTAGAAAGGAATATCTCACCTGAAGTTGTGTCCCAAGTGATGATGTCACGGATGAAAGCTCTGTTGTCATTTTGGATTCAAATTTAACATTATCCCCAATATCAATGCTCTGTGAATCTTCACCTTCAAGTTTAACACTAACATCAGTGAATTGTGAACAAGTGTAGGAAAAGTTCTCTGCCTTGACATCTTCATCATCAAGTTTAACATTGACAGTCACGGACTTCGAATGGGACTCTGGAATATTTTCAGAATCTTTCAATTCAAGTTTAACACTGACATCAGAAGACTGACATGCAGTCTCCGATGACCTTCCAGTTTCCACTAGATCTTCAACAGTAGTAAATGATGGGAAGGAATTCTCTGTCTTTAAAACTTCCAATCCGACATTCAAATGTTTGAAATCTTCATGTGAAAGCTTTACGTTTTTTTCCATTTCAATTTTACAAGATCCTTCCATCATTATTTCTCTGTACAGGATGTAAGGAGGAACACTGAAAAATGAAACACAGCACCATAAGAAATGTTGAGATAATGGAAAATGAGAGGCTGTTTTAATATAGAATCTATGAGTTTGACAGGGATCCAAAACACTACTTGACCTTTACGTTGGAATCTCCTGGAGTTCAGATGTCCTGTTGGGTCTCTAGACGCGAAGGTAGATTTCGGTCCGCCGTTGGTGTATTCTTTTCCATGTGTGAGGTTGTATCTACAATATTGAGATGCCCGGTATCATTGTAGGGTTTTCAAAATTATTTCTGCATGGATCTAATCTTTTAAGTTTGGGTGAGGTTTTTGTTTATGGATCCATAGTTACAGCTGTAAATTAGATGTCTAGAACTTTTTCATTGTATGGTTTGTTCTTTAAAATTTCATTTTCGCAATGTTCAATTTATTGGTGACTTTATATTAGCGGTAAACATAAGCAAACCTGTAAACATGTCAGTTTGTTGTTTTTGTTTCATGTGTCTCGAGTCATAAATTCCAAAATTTGAAATGTTCATTTTTTAATTCATATGGATGATTTAAAAATTTCAAAAAGAAATCTGACACTCCATTTGTTATATGGTTTAAAATCGCGTACTGATCTATCAAAATACAACGACACATTTGAGAGGATGAAGTTTTGATAGATGGGAATGATTTGTCAAAATTCAAAAGAGAGAAATGAGATCCTTGTATAGGGCTTAATAGTAGGCAGATAGATTTCTTTAAAAAAAAAAAAAAAAAGAAACACAGAGGAGAGGAGAGAGAGAAGAGAGAGAAGGAGAGAGAGAGAGAGAGAGAGAAGAGAGAAAAAGAGAAGAGAGAGAGAGAGAGTAGAAAGAGAAAGAGAGGAGAGGAAGAGAGAGAGAGAGAGAGGAGAGAGAGAGAGAGAGAGAGAGAGAGAGAGAGAGAGAGAGAGAGAGAGAGAGAGAGAGGAGAGAGAGAGAGAAGAGAGAGAGAGAGAGAGAGAGAAAGAGAGAGAGAGAGAGAGAGAGAGAGAGAGAGAGGAGAGAGAGAAGAGAGAGAGAGAGAGAGAGAGAGAGAGAGGAGAGAGAAGAAGAGAGAGAGAGAGAGAGAGGAGAGAGAAAAGAGAGGAGAGAGAGAGAGAGAGAGAAGAGAGAGAGAGAGAGAGAGAGAGAGAAGAGAGAGGAGAGAGAGAGAGAGAGAGAGAGAGAGAAGGAGGAAGAGAGAGAGGAGAGAGAGAGAGAAAGAGAGAGAGAGAGAGAGGAGAGGAGGAGAGAGAGAGAGAGAGAGAGGAAAAGAGGAAGAGAGGAGAGAGGAGGGGGAGAGAGGAGAAGAGGAGTGAGAGAGAGAGAGAGAGAGAGAGAGAGAGAGAGAAAGAGATATTATGACACGTGAAATCGTCCAAAGTTGAAATCAACCAACACAAGGGATGAGTAACATGTTTAAAATCATATCACATTTATTATATAACGTGGTGTTTTTATGCACCTCCGTTGACGGTGTATCTTAACGGACCGTTTTTATACACCTCCGTCACGCATGCGCATCCCACCCAATTTCATCAGCGTTGTGTTTCTGTATTTGGACCTTATCATTAAATCTGATGAACAGTCAGGTGGCTCCGTAGCCCAGTGGACAAGCTGTCAGGCTCTAACCTTGTAAGTACTGGGTTCGATTCCCATTGTAGACATTTTTTTTTAAAGTTTACCTTATTGAGAAAGACATCATTTTTGTTTGTTTTTGTTTTTTTCTTTCTTTTTTCTTTTTTTTTTTTTTTTTTTTTTTTTATGTTTGTTTTTTTTTAACTTTTTATGTTTTTAAAAAACTTCGACTTTAATTTTCTAAAATTATTTATTTATTTGAGATCAGTATTTGTGTGCCATGTTTCTTTTTACTTTTGATTTTTTTAAATTATTGTTATTATACTTTAATTTATTATCATTGTATAAACGTACATAGGTAATCACTAAGCAGCATGCTAAACTACAATCTAAAACTATTTAAACCTCATGGACGTATGCAGCAACATATTCATTAGTTTACCATCACCGCCAACGGAGGTGCATAAAAATCAAAACGGTACGTTTTTGTACACCTCCAACGGAGGTGCGACCTTATTTTGATACGAATATTTTTGTATTCGTGGATAGCTCACACGGTAGAGTCACGCTCTCGCCGGCCAGGCGGAGTTGTCGTACCAATAAGGTCGCAGGTTCAAACCCCACCACCGCCGCGAAAATTTTTATTCTCTATTGTCTTCTGGAACTTTTCTACTCACTTCATCTCTTGTTGTTACGAAATTTTATATTATTGATGACAAAACACTCATTTCTTTCAAATTGTATTTTCAACGTGGATCTTTTGTCATGAGTTTACTTAATAAAGTTGTAAATATATTATAGCATTTTTAAAACTATAGAACAAACCTTGATAGATTAGTGAAAGTTTAAACTTTCATTATTATAACTTGACCATTGTGTTGTGAACTGTGTTTGCAGTCTACCAGTGGACTGAAAACACAGCTGTGTATTCAGTCCACCGGAAATAAAAATATTTAAATCTCTCTCTCTCTCTCTCTCTCTCTCTCTATATATATATATATATATATATATATATATATATATTATATATATATATATATATATATATATATATATATATATATATATATATATATATATATACATATATATATATATATATATATCCATGTATATATACATATATATATATATATATATACTCTCTCCAATCTCTCCCACCCACCCCCCCACCCCCACCCCCACCCCCCTTCTCTCTGACGCTCCCTTAAACACATTCAATACCCTATAACTATAAAGTTGTTCTCTCTTTCTCTTTTATTTTTATCTTTTTTTTTTTTTTTTTTTTTTTTTTTTTTTTTTTTTTTTTTGGTTGGTTTATGCTTTGTTTGTTCGTTTTTCTCCGGATTCATATTGTTACGTACAAGAAATACACAAGTCAATACATTTTGACGCCTCTGTGTTTTAACTTAAAATAAAAATCTTAAAAGTGAGTAAAAGTAAATAATCTATTTTTTAAAATTAAAAGTCGATCAAACTTCTCGAGTCACCAGGAATGGCGCCAACGTGTTGAACTCAGGGTTGCCAGATTATTTTTCAACAAAATACCAGGGGAAGACTCAAAAAATGCCAAAACACTCAAAGAAATGCCAAAGTCTGTTGACTCCCACCCCCACTAAGAAAACTACTCACTTTTGATAGACAATTTACTATCATATCCTGGTGGCTTGCGTGTTTTCTTTTCTTTTTCTTTTTTTTTTTTTTGAATTATACTAAATTTCCTGTTGGGGTAATTATTTACCTACTGACTACTAAGTGGAGTGCTAAACCACTACACCACGGTTGGATTTTAAGAATGAAAAAGAAATGTGAAGATGTTTATTTTTACGCGTTTAGAAATAATTAAGAAAAGGTGTCATTTGAAGTATAATATACAAGAAAAGAAAATGCCAAATGAAAATGCCAAATGCCAAATGATTTTTCTAATGCCAAACGGTTTTCAAAAATGCCAGATTTTTGGAATCTGGCATTTAAAATGCCAAACTGGCAACCCTGGTTGAACTTGAAAATTAAGGCAAGTGATCGATGTGAAAAGTGACTAAATAGAACCTTACTTGGGCAAACAATACTAAAACTCTGATCTTCTTGGAAAACTCATCGGTTTTGATAATCATAAAAATTCTAACGGAATAGGAAACATTAAAAATAGATATAAATGTCAATTTTAAATTACTTATAGAAACATTATTCTCTGTGTGGCCAATTTTGGCCAAATCGGCCAGGCCAATGGCTATCTGGCAACCATACTATCGAAAATTGAGATCTATTTCAGGCTCCCGATTTCGAACAACTCTCACTCAAGACTTTCCGAGAGTTAATAAGCCGTCAAATTGCCATAAATTTTATGCCTATCCACTTCTGATGATGACTACCCTTCTATAGGCTCAGTATCAATGTCGTCATTATAGATTAAAGGTAACAAGTATAGAAGATCATTGGTACGTTTTACATATTTTTATTTCCGGTGGACTGAATACACAGCTGTGTTTTCATCCCACTAGTGGACTGAAAACACAGTTCCAAAATGGAACTGGTCGACTGTCAACTTCCTACTTCTGACTTCTGACTTCCTGTTGTCTTAAAATTTTGTCTTCTGCTGTAAAAAAAAATTCCTCTGTTTTATTTTTGAAAGAAATTGGACACGATGAATCTAGATAACTAGATGAGAAAATGCAATGAACGAATTGTTATTATGTTATCAAAATTATAAAAAGAAAGAAGCTTGGTGAAACTTCGTATTTATATGCAATCTCAGGGTAAGCTGAAGGCGGCTATGGCTCAGTATCATCATTCATGATCATGATCTTGTTTATTTTATAAATTGCACTGAACTGAGGGCATTGGTAAGGAGTGAGGTCCCTCCCACCATCTTTTTGTTACACAGAGGTCATGGCCAGATGGTTTTAAGAATTCCAAGGCTAAAAATTAGTCAACGTTTTGTGGGGTTTTTTTTTTCTCTCGAAGCCTTTTTTCTGCCGTTTCCTCCTGAACAAAAAATGGGGAGGCCTTCTGAAAGCTTCTCGTGCTAAGGGAAATAACCCAAATATCTCCTGAACTCTAATCCTTAAAAAAATGCAACCTAGATAGTACATTTAACTAATCTTAATAGGAAAAACAAATACCCTATCACCTGTACTAAGACTTAAAATTATAACTAACTCTAACCCTAATAGAAAAAAAATCTTCCGACCTCGAGCTAACCCTCACTCACTCATTCACTATCCAGCGTCGTCCTCATTGACGTTGGCTGCCCGCATTCTGTGATGACAAAAGTCTGCCCATTCTCTTCGTCTCTTGACGGTATCATATAATTCTCTTCCATTCATCTCTTGTCCATTCTAGGATGTTTTTTATATAACTAGGCCTAGGTCTTCCCCTTCTTCGTTTGCCCTCCATTTCCCCCTGTATCACATCTTTCATCAGCGTGCATGGGTTTCGGCATATATGACCCAAATAACTGACCTTCTCCTTTTGATTACATGTAATTGCTCTGGCATGACTTCCAGCTCGTTCAGTATGCTTTTATTTGTTCTTTTTTTCCCTCCAGCTTATCTCATCATTCTTCCGTAAAACCACATTTCGGCAGAGTTTATACGTTTTGTGTCTCCGTTCTTGAGGGTCCATCCTTCTGCACTGTAGGGCATCACTATCCACACCAATACTTTTACTAATTTTATTTTCAAATTTTGTCATATGAATTTGTCTTTCCATATATTAATTAGAGAGGCCATTCTTTTCTTTGCCATTGCAATTTTGTTATTTGTATCCATCGAGCAATTGCCATTTTGCGTTTTAGTGGATCCCAGATTTTAAAAATGAGACACACCTTCAATCTCTTCGTTTTTAATAAGTATGGCTTGATCTTTAACGTCTCCGATTTGCATGTATTTTGTCTTTATTTAGTTAGAACTCAATACCAAAGAGAGCTAACCCTGATAGAAATTTTAAAAACCTAGGACTGCTTTGCACAAATCAAAATGGCGTCCGAGAATCAAAACACTAGTCAATTTTAAACTTTCACAAATCTGTCAAGGTTTATTTTAGAGTTTTTAAAATGCTTCTATATGATGACAAATTGAATAAATAAACGCCTGACAAAAGGTCCACGGTGAAAATACAAATTGTACCACAAAAGACGTTGTTAGATATATGTGGGATGAACCGATGGTAATAATTAGTCATCCCCAGAAACCTTTGAAGAATGGATCGATCAATTGGTTTTTCACAGCTGGGCTGTAGAGTGTTGCCACCCTGTCAGACACCTTAGAATATTGGATCAATCAATCGGTGCATTACAACTGTGGAGTGTTGCCACCCTGTCAGACACCTTAGAAGATTGGATCAATCAATTGGTGTATTACAGCTGTGGAGTGTTGCCACCCTGTCAGACACCTTAGAGGATTGGATCAATCAATCAGTGCATTACAGCTGTGGAGTGTTGCCTCCCTGTCAGACATCTTAGAATATTGGATCAATCAATCGGTGCATTACAGCTGTGGAGTGTTGCCACCCTGTCAGACATCTTAGAAGATTGGATCAATCAATCAGTGCATTACAGCTGTGGAGTGTTGCCTCCCTGTCAGACACCTTAGAAGATTGGATCAATCAATCAGTGCATTACAGCTGTGGAGTGTTGCCTCCCTGTCAGACATCTTAGAATATTGGATCAATCAATCGGTGCATTACAACTGTGGAGTGTTACCACCCTGTCAGACATCTTAGAAGATTGGATCAATCAATCAGTGCATTACAGCTGTGGAGTGTTGCCTCCCTGTCAGACACCTTAGAAGATTGGATCAATCAATCAGTGCATTACAGCTGTGGAGTGTTGCCTCCCTGTCAGACATCTTAGAATATTGGATCAATCAATCGGTGCATTACAGCTGTGGAGTGTTGCCTCCCTGTCAGACATCTTAGAATATTGGATCAATCAATCGGTGCATTACAACTGTGGAGTGTTGCCTCCCTGTCAGACATCTTAGAAGATTGGATCAATCAATCAGTGCATTACAGCTGTGGAGTGTTGCCTCCCTTTCAGGATGAGAAAGTACACCTTTAGTGGTGATCCAATGGCTGAGAAAATCCAGAAAGTCGGTTCCAAAGACGCATTTGCTTTTATTGATCACCAATCCATTGTTCGACAGGAGTAGAAAAAGATGCTGAAGATATTTGAGATGTTCATCTCTGGAATGGCTGGCAACTAAAATGTCACCAATGTATGCAAATGCAACTTGTGTCTCTCAACATGACATCTATTAGACATTGAATAGCTTGAGCAGCATCCTTGAGCCTAAATCGCATGCATAAGAAATTATTTTTTTCTCATTTTCATTTTAACATTTTCTTCATTCTCAATTCTATTCCAAAATAATTTCCAAAATGACCAAACTTGTAAATAGCTATTTATTAGTTTCATACAAAAAGAGCTCTCTATTTTGATAAAAATCAAGCAATTCACCTTTTGAGCTTTTCACATAACTCACTTAGTACATACTTTAAACTAATTGGTTGAACTTGTATTGAAAAAGGCCAGGGCAAGTCTAAATTACTAATTGCCTATTATTTTCCCTTGTCTGACATTTCTGGCAGCCCCAGAGACCAGCGATCACATCGTCCTCCACTGCCCAGTCACTTAACTTGAAGGTGGCTACGAAACCGTCCTTAGGGCGGAGGAAGACTTTAGAAGCTGGGTTGACGAAATAAATTTGGAGGTGTAGCCATACGCTACTACTACTATTTTCCCTTGTAATTAATTGTGGGAGTGGGTAGTTCAAATCTCTATCTATTTTGTCATAATAATCTGTTAGGAGCTACTACTACTACATCAAAGTCGTTTATGAATGTCAAATGTCAGAGAAGCTTAATTTCAGAACTGACCTCTTCACATCTTAACAAGAAATGGCTGACAAGAGTGGAATCAACAAGCTATTAAAAAAAAAAAAAAAAAAATTGTGAATTAAAGTTGTGAAGAATCAAAGTGTTTAAAAAAGTTGAAACATGTGAGTTTTTGAAAAAGTTGTACATTTTGCAAAAAGATTTCTCTTTAAAGTGAAGGCATATATATATTCATATTGAATTGGCCTAAATGCGAGGGTGTCATTTTGAGAAACTTCTTTCTAGATGATCCTAAATATATATGTATATATATGCTTTATTTTATTTTATTTCTATTTAAGGTTTAACTCTGATGTTGTTGGTTTTGGAAGATGGCAGCAGCAAGTGTCAAAACAGGTAAACATTTATGAGACTAGAATCGATCGAGTCATTCAATACATTCATTGTATGCTTTGTGGATCCCAATCTTGAGCTATTTGGTGAGGTCCTCTGACTTCCCAAGGGGTCCTCTGACTTCCCATGGGGTCCTCTGACTTCCCAAGGGGTCCTCTGACTTCCCATAGGGTCCTCTGACTTCCCAAGGGGTCATCTGACTTCCCAAGGGGTCCTCTGACTTCCCATGGGGTCCTCTGACTTCCCAAGGGGTCTAACTTCCCATGGTGGGCAGGAGGTCACTTGCTGTGATTTCTATCCTTCTTTATCTCTGTTTTCAGAGTTGCTTTTTTGTCTTTGTCTTGGAATGGGATTACTTGGTTTGCTTTGGCCCTGGCCGGAGTCCTTGACTGAGAGGGAAACAGTCAAATGTGAAGTATTAGTTTTGGGAGATGGGGTTTTTTTTCCTCTTAAATCATCTTTCTATTATATCCTGTTACATTTATTGTTTTGAATTTAAAGTTAAACATTTGAGTGTATTCCTCCACTTAGTTAGATCCTGTGCTTTTGTCTGGATGAGACTTTCAGGTGATCTCAGACTAATTACATTGATCATTGATAGTGTGTTCTTAGAATCTACATTATCTGTTCCCTTTTTGAACTAGTCCCCTTTGTCTTACCTTTTCTCATGTGCTTTCAAATTCTCATCCTTTTTCTTCCTTTTTACTGGTGCTGAAATGATCTAAATGTGCCGCAGTGCTGGAAAAAACATTTTTTAAAAATTAGAAACAAGCAAACAATCCTGAGCTGAGCTTGAGGATGCCCTTTGCTGAAATTTTTAAAAAGCCTGAAATTTTTAATAGTGAAGACCGCATATGAAAATATTTTGTGCAAAGCGTCTCTTCATCAAATGCTATTACCCTTAAATCATAGAAAAGGATAAATATCTCTCTAGCTTCCCCTTTAAATAACCCAATTCATCTTCAAAAATATCAACTCACCAATACCAACAAAGTTCAGCCGGAAGAGTTCAAAAGGCTGGTTTAGCATGAAAAACGGCATCCCTATAACATAATATATTTGATTCTGAAATTTTTAATCAGAATTTTGAATAAAGGGTAGGCCCTTCTTTATGGTCCAGTCAATAGATAAATTAAAAAAAAAAAATCATGCCCTTTCGCCATGACATCATCAGATATCGTTGTCTAGGCATTCCACAAAGGAATATAGATAATTCATCAAACAAGATGTCTGATTTCAGCAGAAATCACCTATGTTGTCCAAGTGAGCAAATTGGGGGTTAATAATCGTTCCCGAGGAAATAAATGAAAGTGCCCGAAGTGGGGCTTGAACCCAGGACCAGGGGGATGAAGTGGCTGAGTGGTTAAGGCATCATGCACTGTGACCCGGAATCTCAACAGACAGGACATCCACAATTCATAATGGCAGCGGAGGGTCGATGTCAGTTTAAGTTGAGTTGATTTGTGTGTTTCTAAGGGTTTTACGGCGCTTGCAACACATTTAGGTTATATCAGCGCCAGTAAAAAGGAAGAAAATGGGATAGTAAAAAGTTCTAGAATTACAATTAGAGCACTCAATAAAAAGAAAGACAAAAGGGGAACTGGGAACAAATAGGGATTAGATGTAGATTCCAAGAGCATACCACCAATGTACTTAGTTTGAGATCACCTATAAGTCTCATCTGAACACAAGCACAAAATCCAACAAAGAGGAATACACTCAAATGCTTACATTATACATTAAAAATAACATATAATAATACATAAGAGAGATGACTTACAAGGAAAAAAATATCATCTCCCAAAACAATAACTATACATTTGACTGTTTCCCTCCCAGTTAGGACTCCGGCCAGGGTCAGGACAAAACCAAGTAATCTCATTCCAAGACAAAGACAGTAAGCAAGTTGGAAAACAGACACAGGGTGATAGCTTCCCCTTAACTGTTGTCTTTAAATAACCCAATTCATTAAAAAAAATATCAACTCACCAATACATAAAACATAAAATGTTCTTTTTATTGGATTCCTCAAAGACTAATTCTATACACACCATTTGACCATGTAACTCTGTCATACTCATGTAAAATGATAAAGACCGTTATAGAAATATAATGACTCATTATCTATTTAATGCATGGCTTTGTGGTCTTCTGGTAAGACACTCGCTTCACAACCCGTTGGTGTAGGGTTTGAGTCCTTAATAAAGACTCTTTACTCACACGCACATTCTCTCGCCGTACACAGGTGTAAAATGAGTACCTGGCCGCTAACAGTGTTGTCTGCATCGAAAAGAATTTTAATATCACTATCAGGCATCACGTCTTATCCCTTAGTGTTAAGTGTTGCTGTTGGGTGGGGGATGGCTTGTAAAGCACTTTGAACACATTTTAGTGGATATTGCGCAATACAAATAGTCAATTTTTGGTGGGGGGGGGGGGGGGGGGCTTTGATGTTCAGATATGAATCTTCCTTCTATCAATATCAACAGACAGCAAGATCATAAACATTGATTAAGATAATTGAGATATTATTTCAGTTACATCTCTCCTATTAGATGGCAGCAAGAACTGCAACCATTGAACTACCTTTCATTTTTTGAAAAATCAAATTAGTAGTTTTATTTTTTATTGTCCTAAAACTTTTTTTCAGTGAATTGTGGAGTAAGTCCCAGTGGGTCTGAATTGATTTTCAAAATAAATGCCGAACTCGCATCATGTTCCATAACGTTTCGGATTGAATCTACAACAGATGGGTAGGTTCTTTTGTTTAAGATGGTAAAGATAATATTTTCCATTTGTTATATTATATGTGACACACCTACACTGCTGTCTGCTTAAGATAAAACTTCATTTACCCTCTCCTTACCAACTATATGAAAATCGTCACATTCGTTACGATACAACCAACATTTTTCTTATTCAAATTTCTTTTGTACATCATAAAATTTAAAGAAAGTGAACACAGTGTGTTGTAGAGCATGTTTTACTAAAGAAATTATGTATCGTAAGAACTTACTGCTATTGTGATTAAGTGATAAAAAATCTATTTTTGTGTTAGTTGGTGTGAAGTTTTGGGGAAAATCCTGAAAATGGCTGGTAATGAGAGAGTTAAGTTAAAACTCTCACTTAACATAATTTGGAGGCTGGTCCCAAATTTTCTGCTCTAAAATAAAAACGGTCAAGATAAAGTCTATCCTTAACTCTTTCCTTACCTTTTCAGTATTTTCCCAAAAATGGCAGGCAGACTTACCCAGCAGAAAAATTGATTTTTAAAAATCAAACAAGCTCTCTACAAAATAATTTTATGTTCTTATTAATTAAACAAAGATCATTTCTTCGAAGTTTGTGATGTACAAAATAAATCTGCATTTTTTAAAATGTATATTGTGTCGTAACAAATGTGACGATTTTGCTGCAGGTGGTAAGGAGATGGTTAAGCTAGTCCAGATCAGATAAATTCATCAATCTGGCTTGGCACGAGTGGGAGGGATAGGGAGTCTCTCAGTCACCCCCCACCCTCTTCCCACCTCTGTCTTTTACTAAAAGTCTACCCACCACACAATATATTCACATGCTTTGAGTGTGTAGTGTGTACAAAGATTCAATGAAATGCAGAGCATGTCACACACACACACACACACACACACATACACACTCTCATGTGTATGCACACCACAGCAGACGTGTGTTTGTACAGATAGTAGGCCCCCACATGGTTTGTGCAATTTGTCTACCATTCCTGCCCTTCTCCCCTCATTGTCTTATTCATGTATATCCCCACTGCGAAGTCAGCATCTTGTAGCCGCCTACCCCCCATCCCCACCACCACCACCCTCTTACATATTTCTCTCTGTGCTACCTGTCACCTGGCTAGTTTCAAGGACTGGCCAAAAGGTGATTGGAATGAGAATGAGCCTGGCACCCATCTCGCAATTGTGACCCCACGTCTCAAAACGGTATTATGTCGGGATGGACCAGATGCTAAAAAGCCAAATTATAGTTAAACTGGTCAAAAATATGAAACGTTGGTATTTAGCACAGTAAAATATGTTATCCCTTCTCCTCTATAAAGCATATAAACTCAACTTAAGCATGATATTTCTGGTTACAAATTTCATTTTCAGCGTCTTAATCATCCCGACCTAATACCGTTTTGGGACGAGGGGTCAAAATTAGCCTTAATTAGGAGACCAGTGATGATAGCTTTTCAAACTCTCCTAACATTTTTTTTTTTTTGTAGTTACATTCTCACACTGCCTTTCCGAGAGTAACGTCTAGATCATTGTATGCCTGTATTCTGAAAGATGACTCTAGGGAATGAGATTAGCGGAAGAGTAGCGTCCCTTGATTGGACGTCACCTTACAGAGAGAACGTCAATTTGGTTTTGAAGTGTCTCAAGCCCCTTTCACCGTGAGCGAGGACGAGAGACGCATGCGCACAACCAACATAACTTTTCTGCCGGTGACGTCCAATCAAGGGATGCTACTCTTCCGCTAATCTCATTCCCTATAGACATTGCTGGGTTGGAGCCATCTTTCACAATACAACAACAATGGGCTGTCTTTCTGAGCATAATTATTAAAGGGGCATAACACATAGATTAAAGAAATATTTGTGTTGCTGAAGGGTTGTTCCCCTTCAGTTTTGGATAAGATGAACTTGGGATAATCTTTCTGATCTCCCAGAGTTTATAATAAGCATACTGAAGTTGAAGTGTATATTAATAAAACAGTTAATCTGTGTGTGTGTGTGTGTGTGTGTGTGTGTGTGTGTGTGTCGTCTACAGGAAAAAACGTAATCACTTTCCACTATTGAAATCTGCCAGTTAACATTTTTATCCGTCTGACGGAAGACAAAATTTTCGCAATTTAAATCGGTTTTACAATAGCCATATATACAAGTTTTTAATCAATTTTCTTTAAACCCCAAGACTGATGTAGACATTTTAAACTGGAATCTAGATAGCCTGGTATTCAGATTGTTCACTGTATCAGATTGTAGTAGTAGAAGTCGTCGTAGTCGTAGTAGTAGTAGTAGTAGTAGTAGTAGTAGTAGTAGTAGTAGTAGTAGTAGTAGTAGTAGTAGTAGTAGTCGTAGTCGTAGTAGTAGTAGTAGTAGTAGTAGTAGTAGTATAGTAGTAGTAGTAGTAGTAGTAGTAATAGTAGTAGTAGTAGTAGTAGTAGTATAGTAGTAGTAGTAGTAGTAGTATAGTAGTAGTAGTAGTAGTAGTAGTAATAGTAGTGTAGTAGTAGTAGTAGTAGTAGAGTCGTGTAGTAGTAGTAGTAGTAGTAGTAGTAGTAGTAGTCGTAGTCGTAGTAGTAGTAGTAGTAGTAGTAGTAGTAGTAGTATAGATAGTAGTAGTAGTAGTAGTATAGTAGTAGTAGTAGTAGTAGTAGTAGTAGTAGTAGTAGTAGTAGTAGTAGTAATAGTAGTAGTAGTAGTAGTAGTAGTAGTAGTAGTAGTAGTAGTAGTAGTAGTAATAATAGTAGTAGTAGTAGTAGTAGTTGTTGTCCTTCAGAACCATTGGGGCCATGGAGCCGGAGTTTATCCCATTTCCTATAGTATGAAACGGACAATAGCAATTGCTTGCTATCCTTTGGATAGGATGTTTGTGTATCGCAAAGTACTTTGTCATCAAATCTAACTGACTCAGCTACCCATTCACTGCTGGGCGGACAGGAGGGGCCAGAAAAAAATCTTTGTCCCTTTGCATGTGAAGTGAGTGCTCTACCAATTGAGCTATTGTGACCCCCAGATAGTAGTGTGCAACTTTTTATTGAGTCGTTTTCACCTCACTTTCAGACCTATTTGAAACATTTACCAAAACATGTATTGATTGATTTCCTTGCACTCTGTTTTTTTCCTACTTAACTCACTCAATCTTAGAGATTTTTGCTACTTTTCAAAATTGGAAAACATGTATTAAAAATGAGTATGGATATATATAGTTTTATTCAACTACCATTATCATGTAAAAACTGAAAACATTAGCTTTGATACAACGACGATAATTTGTCTCAGAAAAATGAAATAAATAGGCATGGAGTAAAAGTAACCCGGGTAAACTACGGATATAGTCGGTGTTAGGGTTGAGTGAGTTAAGAGGGACAGAGGTGGTTAGACTGAAGGGGGAAGGAAGACTTTTGTTGGATTTTTTTTTTTTTTTTAACTTTTTTTTGTTTTGTTTTTCAGTATTTTGACCTCTTTGAAGATAAAATTTAATTGAGATTACAGGGTTTGGTTCTACCCTGATTTGATTTATTTGTGGTCATTTCATTGATGTTCTGTAGCTGTGTCGTCTAGTAGTATGACACTCGCTTACGGATCAGAAGGTCCTGCATTCGAGCCTCTCTCTTGAGTCCTTGGAAAAGGCTCTTTACTCACATTCTCTCACCGTACTCAGGTGTAAAATGAGTACCTGGCTGTTAACAGCATTGTATCCGTCGGAAAAAAAATATTGTAATACTGCCCAACAGGCATCATGTCCCGTCTTAAATGTTAAGTGTTGTTGTTGGGCGGAGACCTCTTGTATAGCGCTTTGAGCATGTTTAGTGGATATTGCGCTATATAAAAGCTCAATTTTATAAACATTTGTTAAATTTGATAATCGTGTTACTTGTCATCTTGCATTAGGAAGGAATGCGGGGTCTTGGAAATCGCTAAGGATGGAAATTTGGTGAGAAAGTACATATCAAAGCCTTTTCCTCCAGGCTCGTTCAAGTATCGTGAGGTAAGTACTTACTCTCTATATTGGAAATTTCACACTAATCGGAGCTTTCCCATCAAAACATTATCAAGATACTTTCAAAATGTATCGTAGTAGGGAATAATAGATTGGTGTCAAAAAGGTGATTCTACTCTCATTGGAAATGTAAAACCATTTTCCAGAGGACGGGATGCATGCCGTGTTTAATTGATCTTCTGGTTTTAGAGTTAGAGTGGTTGCATTATATTTTCTAGTTCATATATGCTGGTCATCAGTATAGATAATCCATCCTCGCTCTTTTACGTCCCATAGTCTTAAGAATCTGCCTCTACATTCTGCTACTAAAATAGTTATGCCACCTTAACTCACTCAATCCTTTTGCTACTATTAAATATTGGAGAAAAAAAATGTATTAAAAATGAGCATGTGCATAGATAGTTTTATTCAACTATCATTAATATGTAAAATCTAAAAACATTAACTTTGATACTACGCCTATAATTTGTCTCATAAAAATGTAATATTATAGGCATGGGGTAAAAGTTACCTGGGTAAACTACGGATATAGTCGGTGTTAGGGTTGAGTGAGTTAAAATGTAACTTTTTCATTATTAGTTCAACGAAGGACTGATTACATACACACTTTCAAGGAGTTTGGTATGGAAGTCGCCATGATTCGTGGATGATACAGAACAGAACATTTGGGACTGACAAGAGGTGGTGACTTTAAGCAACGTTGACGGTATCCATTATCAAACCAACACACTTGGATAAAGAACAGACTGGGTAGGGATCCTGACCTCCCATAGTGGCCAGGGAGGTCCATGCTGTGTCTTCTATCCCCCATACGTGTTTCCCAATTGTTTCCTGTCTTTGTCTTGGAATGAGATTACTTAGTTTTGTCCTGACCCTTGGCTGGGAGGGAAACAGTCCAATGTATTGTTATAGTTTTGGGAGATGATATTTTTTTCCTTGTAAATCATCTCTCTGTTATGCACTGTATTATGTTTAGTTTAGTTTACATATTATATTATATGATTTGTAAACATTTGAGTGTATTCCTCTTAGTGGGGACCTGTGCTTGTGTCTGGATGAGACTTTTAGGTGATCTCAAACTAAGTACTTTGACGGTGTGCTCTTGGAATCTACATCTGTTCCCTATTTGAACCAATTCCCCCTTGCCTCACCTTTTCTTTTGTGCTTTAATTGTAATTCTAGAACTTTTTTACTATCCCATTGCCTTCCTTTTTACTGGCGCTGATATGACCTTAATGTGTTGCAAGCGTCGTAAAACCCTTAAAAACAAAAACAAAACATAAAGGATTAACAGGAGGTGTTGACTTTAAGAGTGTTTTTAAAAAAAAATTGAGCTTTTGTTTAGCGCATTATCCACTAAACGTGCTCAAAGCACTTTACAAGGGGTCCATGGCCAACAGCAACACGTAACATGTAGGACCGGACATGACGCCTGTTAGGCGATATCATAATTTTGGTGGACAGAGACAATGCTGTTAACAGCCAGGTACTCATTTTACACCTGAGTACGGTGAGAGAATGTGAGGAAAGAGTCTTTTCCAAGGACTCAACTATGCGCTGAGCGAGGTTCGAACCCAGGACCTTCCGATCCCAAAGCGAGTGTCTTAACCACAAGACCACATAGCCGCACAGAGTGTTGACTTTATACTGATTCCACTGTATTCATTTTTCTTCCAACACGTTGTCACATTCATGTATTTTTTATTGGTTTTCCATTCCAGAAAGGCTCAGGCAATGAGAAGATTGGCAGTGCTTACATCTACAAAGTCAAACTTGAGAAGATTAAAAGCAATCTTGACCTTTGTGATTTCTTTGAATGAGAAGCTGCAAGATAAATTACATGCTAAGAAAGGGGCTTGGAGATCATCTTTGATAATAACATATTGTGTTTTGATGAACATATCGATGGCCCGTTGATCAAACCTCTGAAGTATAGTAATAGTATCGCAACGATGCTACTTCAGAGGTTTGATCAACGGGCCATCGATATGTGTGATTGTATAAAAAGAACGAATAAGCTTGTATGAATTATATACAGCAGCTTTAGCTATAGGGAATGAGATTAGCGGAAGAGTAGCGTCCCTTGATTGGACGTCACCGGCGGAAAAGTCATGTTGGTTGTGCGCATGCGTCTCTCGTCCTCGCTTCCAGTGAAAGCGAATTGAGACACTTCAAAACCGAATTGACGTTCTCTCTGTAAGGTGGCGTCCAATCAAGGGATGCTAATCTCATTCCCTATCTCGATTTAAAAACGTTTGTCCAATTTTATAAGTCTGTCATAAGACCTTGTCTAGAGTATGGAAATAGTATTTGGAGTCCCCTATTTAAGCGACAGTCTGTTAACCTTGAGAACGTACAAAGACGCGATACGAGACGGTTACCTAACATTCGACATCTGTCCTATTTAGAATGATTAAAATATCTAAATTTGCCTTCACTAAAATATCGCAGAATACGAGTTGATCATATTCATATATATAGACTCGTGAATATTTCTTACAATATATATTATAATGATTTTTAAAAATTATTCGCATATTACTAACATTAGGGGAGATAAGTTTAAGATATTTGTTGAAAGATGTAATGCGTCTATAAGGAAAAATAATCTAATTCAAATTACTGTGACAATTTGGAATAATCTAAAGTTTGAGACAAAAAATTCTAATTCAATGAATAATTTTAAGAATGCCATTGATAAAGATCTTGCCAACATTGTATTTGATTTTGACGAATAATGTAACATGACATTGGATATTATTGTATTTTGTATAGCAATTATTTGAAACTCTCGAGTGTACAAGTCAGACATGCCAAATGAATGTAAATATAAATATAATACGAATATTGAATACAGGGCTGCCAACCCCCATCAGTAAAAAAGAGTACAAGTGAGGGAGAAAAAGAGTAAGATTTGGGCAAAAAGAGTAAGATCCTAAAAAGTAAGCGATTTACTCGAAGAATGTCACATACTCATATACGTACATACCTATTTTTTTGACACTGTAGACTTCTTTGTTGACAGCAGTACAATGATGAGTAACAAAACAATTCCCTTGTCGCACAAAGAACACTTAAAAACACAATTTATATCATTCCCAGAAAATCCATATCAATACAGGTACAAAGTAGAGCAAACAACTATTTACAGGTCCTTTAAATTTATATTTTGTTATTCACATCTTGATGGATTTGGCCGTGGCTGACTTAGCCTTAGTAAGCACTTCCTTTGCCACAGGCTCCCTAAATTATTTTCCTCTGTTTTTACATATTGCAAGTGATTCTAACAATCTGTTTGACATACAGTTTCTAAAATCTGTCCTGTTCCTCCTTACCATGCTAAACAGTCGCTCACAAGAAGCATTGGAATGAAAAATTGATAACACTCCAAGCATGCATCTACTCAGAACAGTGAATCGTTTACCCCCTTCCTGTGTCTCCTCTTTTGCCATTCTAAACCAATACTTATTGTTGTTGTTGTTATTGTTATAGTTAATATTATTCATATCTTTATTAATGATAATAATAATTACCATCATCACCATTATTATGTATTATTACTCCATAATCCACCACCACCGCTACTGGCCTGTCCTCTCTGTGACTGTGAGTCCATTCATATTCATATGTGTACAAAGTAGAAATACACTAAAATCATACTCAATGAATATTTTTAACCTCTTATCTCTTAATTAATTAACATTGGACGGAGAGAGAAAGAGTGAGAGAGAGAGAGAGTGAGAGAGAGAGAGAGAGAGAGAGATTGTGTGAATGTGTGTGTCTGTGGGCGTGTTTATCGGCATGCGTGTGTATTATATTGTCATTCATTGTTTGTCTATTGAATCCTCAAGTGTCGTCAGTGCATGACATAATCAGTCGGAAAGTGAAATTTTGCATTTTTTAATTATTTTTTTTTGCATTTTCTGAAAGCATTTTCTCCCCAGAGCATTTTAATTTTTAATCTTTATTTGAAGTAGATTGGGTTATTTTTCATGACGTTATGGTCAGATGTATGGACATATGAAAGGTATCCAGCAATTTCTCTCAAATTTCATACTTTTTCAACTTGACTAGCTGTAAAAAATATTTAGAAGTGAAATTAAGCTTTGATATTTCCCGAAGATGTACAAAAAGGGTTGATTTAATCATTTATGACAAGAACTCATTTTTGATTTTAAAAATTTACCTTTTAACTAAACTTGGCCATATCTCAGTTCAAACCTTTTCACCATCCGACTGATTATGTCATTCACTGAAACAATTAAATTGTTTTTATGCAGCCGGTTTTGTTTTATCTTTTTTACGATAATCATATTTGTGACCCCTCGTCTCAAAACAGTATTAAGTCGGGATGATTAAAATGCTGAAAATGGAATTTGTAGCCAGAAATATCATGCTTACGTTGAGTTTATATGCTTTATAGAGGAGAAGGAATATCATATTTTACTTACTGTGCTAAATACCAACGTTTCATATGTTTGACCAGTTTAACTATAATTTGACTTTTTAGCATCTGGTCCATCCCGACTTAATACCGTTTTGAGACGAGGGGTCACATATTTTATTTCTGCCCGTACATTCTATGATATTTTGTTATTAAATCTTTTACCCTTCGAAACTGACGACTTATTTCAATTTCAATTGTCCTGTCTTTGTTTTGTTTAGCCTTTTCCAAGGACTCAACTTTGCGTCGAGCCTAGCGGGGCTTGAACCCCGGACTTTCCAGTGCGAAAGTGTGTGTCATACCACAACACCACAGCCGCATATAAATAGTCTGTCCATCTCGCATTCTATCTAGATGACTGGATGGGCTTCCTGACCTCCCATAGTGGGAAGGGAGGTACTTATTGTGTCTTCTATCCCCCTATAATATCCGGCTGAGAGGGAAACAGTCAAATTTAGTGTTGGGAGAGTTTTTTTCCTTGTAAATCATCTCTCTGTTACTGTTATGCACTGATTATGTTTTCTTTATATTACAGTATATGTTTGTAAAACATTTGAGTGTATCCCATTTAGTAGGGACCTGTGCTTATGTCTGGATGAGACTTTTAGTGGTCTCAAGCTAAGTCCTTAGATAGTGTGCGCTTGGAATCTACATCTGTTTCCTATTTGAACCAATTCATCTTTGTCTGACCTTTTCTTGGGTGCTTTGTTTATAAGGGTTTTACGGTGCTTGCAACACATTTAGGTTATATCAGCGCCATTATTGGGTGCTTTAATTGTAATTCTAGAACTTTTTACTATCCACTTAATGTGTTGCAAGCGCTGTAAAACCCTTAAAAACAAACTATCTAGAAAGGGGTAGAGATCAATGATCAAACACAAAGGAAGGCGGGCTCGTTTCAATGACAAAGACACATTTATTCACAAATATTTACATATTAAATAGAATACATTATAATATACATATTAATCATTATTTATAGATATTTGGACTAATGAATGAAGAAAGCACACATGTTGATTGATTTATAGAATTAATACAGAATATTGATGACGACGACGGCGGCGATGATTATGATGATGATACTATTATAGTGTTGTTTTTTTTTGTTTTTTTTTGTTTGTTGCTTTAGGTCTCTTCCAACACAATTGAGGTTATATGAGAGACCGCTGAAACAAAAAAACAAGCAATCTAACAAAAATAGTACAAATGTCAATCAAAAGCATAACCTAAAGATATCATAAGCTAAATTATAAAAAACCAAGAACAAACAGGCAGAGGATTTACAGGAAAAAAAATATCCCCTGTCAAAATACAATCACAAACCAAAGAAGCAGGATAGGCTAGTAAAGAGAAGAAGAAACGACATCACTATCGGATCGTACACCCATGCGAACATCATAGGTATATGATTCAAGGGTGATGCTCCCATCCAACCACCCGCATTCTGATTCTAAAGAAGAACCCTTCTCAAAAAGCTCATAGGACGCTGTTCTTACAGCAATGACAATGCATACAACACAAATATCATTCAGAGTTTCAATTATGGTTTTATAAAATGTCCAAATGGTTGCTTTTCAAAGTATCAAATTGTTTCAGGCATGAATCTTTCAGAACTGGTTTGGAGATAGAGTGAATCACTGACCGTCTCATTCAGAGTTTCAATTGTGGATTTATAAAATGGGTTTTACGGTGCTTGCAACACATTTAGGTTATATCAGCGCCATTATTGGGTGCTTTAATTGTAATTCTAGAACTTTTTACTATCCACTTAATGTGTTGCAAGCGCTGTAAAACCCTTAAAAACAAACTATCTAGAAAGGGGTAGAGATCAATGATCAAACACAAAGGAAGGCGGGCTCGTTTCAATGACAAAGACACATTTATTCACAAATATTTACATATTAAATAGAATACATTATAATATACATATTAATCATTATTTATAGATATTTGGACTAATGAATGAAGAAAGCACACATGTTGATTGATTTATAGAATTAATACAGAATATTGATGACGACGACGGCGGCGATGATTATGATGATGATACTATTATAGTGTTGGTAGTGGTGATTTTGATGATGATGATCATCATAATAATGCGATTATAGTGTTGGTAGTGGTGATTTTGATGATGATGATGACGATGATGATGATGCAATTATAGTGGTAGTGATGATGATGATGATATGATTATAGTGTTGGTAGTGGTGATATTGATGATGATGATGATGATGATGATGATGATGATGATGATGACAAAAAGTTATTTAAAACGATGAAAATGGTCAACGCTTGCCTTAAAGTCCCATTTTGACTGTACAAACCCAGACTTTCAGAGTAGCTAATTATGAATTATTCCGAATTATAACTACCATTGATACTCTAGCTAATTCCTGTACAGTTGGAAACGTCACCTATTTGGCCCACCTCACATCAGCTCTGTCACTGCCAGTACATTTGAGTGGTATTTTTTAATTATTTTATTTTGGGGGGGGGGGGGAGGATTTGATGTTATATTAGAAAAATAAGATATACCACTTGATATATTACAAAGATATAAAGATCAAACGGATTTGGGTTTGGGTTTTTTTGTTTGTTTTTTTTTAAATTATTTTGTTTGGAGTTTTGTTGGGTTTTTTCGTGTTTTTTTTTTCCTTTTTCTATTTTTTTTTTTTGCTCTCCAATAAAATTTGACAGTATGTTTTTTGTTTTTTTTTTGTTCTCAATATAAGACCTTTTGCCTTAGGACGGCAGAAATATTCTCCAGCCCAAACTGTTACAAATATATCTGGCCATTGGGACAGATTTCAAGACACTGGAAGTATGCGCATGTACAACTTATATTTCAGAAATACGACAGAAGTTTAGCAACAAACTAACTCCATATTATTTTCTGAAAGAATAAAGAATTTTAGCAATAAATTATCGCCAAACTTGTAAGAAACACGACAAACCGACCGTTAGCGACAAAATATGGCCATATTTCCAAGAAAGAGGGCAAATTTTTAATATCAAACTATCACCATGTTTCCAAATAGACGACCAAACTTTATATATCAAACTATCGCCATATTTCCAAATAGAACACCAAACTTTATATATCAAATTCAAACTATCTCCATATTTCCAAATAGAAGACCAACTTTATATATCAAACTATCGCCATATTTCCAAGAAAGATTGCAGAACATGAGCAAAAACAATCGACTTATTTCTCTTATATAGATACAATAATAAATTAGAAAACATCGAACACAGACAATGTATGGCAGCGGTTTCACGTCTGTGGGGGAGGTTGTCACGTCTGTGGGTGAGGTTGATAAGTGTTGTAGGAACTCATCCAATCAGAGTCACCTTCTCGAATGTCCGCCCGGCACACAGGGCACGTTGTTTTCCCCTGTGGAATTGGAGAACACAAAACACGGTGATGAAAATAATAATAATAATAATGATGATGATGTGATGATGATGATAATAATAATAATAATAATAATAATGATGATGATGATAATAATAATAATAATAACAATAATAATAATCATGATGATGATAAAAATAATAGTACCTAACTATTATTATTATTATTATTATTATTATTATTATTATTATTATTATTATTATTATTATCATCATCATCATCATTATCCTAATTATTATAATAATAATTCGAAAAGAAAAGGAATTTTTTAATTGAGGTTTCTGGGTGGGGATCCTGACCTCCCATAGTGGGCAGGGAGGTACATGCTGTGTCTTCTATACCCCCCATACCATTTTCCAATTGTTTCCTGTCATTGTCTTGGAGTGAGATTACTTAGTTTTGTCCTGACCCTGGCCAGAGTCCTTGGATGGGAGGGAAACAGTCGAATGTATAGTTATAGTTTTGGGAGATGATATTTTTTTCCTTGTAAATCATCTCTCTGTTGTGCATTGTATTATGTTTAGTTTATGTATTATATATGATTAATAAACATTTGAGTGGGACCTGTGCTGGTGTCTGGATGAGACTTTTAGGTGATCTCAAACTAAGTACACTGATAGTGAGCTCTTGAAATCTACATCTGATCCCTATTTGTTCCCATTCCCCTTTGTCTGCCTTATTCTTGGATGCTTTAATTGTAATTCTAGACATTTTTACTATCCCGTTTTGTTCCTTTTTACTGGCGCTGATATGACCTTAATGTGTTGCAAGCGCCGTAAAATCCTTAAAAACAAACAAAAACATTAATTGAGGTTTTTAATTTCTTTTGCTTATTCTTTCACCTGCATATGCTGGCATCATGATGGCTTGAACAAAAAGGGTGAAAAAGGGAGGAGGTAGGAGAGGGAGAGGAGAAAGTGGATGAGGAGAGGAGGAGAAAGTGGATGAGGAGAGGAGGAGAAAGTGGATGAGGAGAGGAGGAGAAAGTGAATGAGGAGGTAGGAGGAGAAAGTGGATGAGGAGGAGAAAATGGAGGAGGAGGAGGAGGAGAAAATGGAGGAGAGGGAGAGGAGGAGAAAGTGGATGAGGAGGGAAGGAGAGGGAGAGGAGAAAATTGAGGAGAGGGAGAGGAGAAAGTGGATGAGGAGAGGAGTAGTGAGTACGTACCCTGATGCGGAAATAAGTGTCGACACACTCTCTGTGCATCCAGTGGGTACAGGGCAGTACTCGTACGTACACCCCAGTATCGATATCACCAAAACAAATGATGCAGTCTCGCTCGGTCACGTTCTCGCCCATCGCCAGTTCTCTGGTGAATCTCATCATTGCGAGGGTTTGAAATACCGACGTGTCCATGATGGCTTGGCCCAGCCTGTGCTCAATTTAGATAGTGAATAGATGAAAAGATAAAAGAAGATAAGAATAAGGTGTGTGTGTGGGAGGGGGGGGGGTGTTCTACGAGCCTGTTCTCAATGCACGACTAACAAAGATGAATATGAAAGAATAAAAAATGAAATAAGGTGGGGGGGGGGGGGGGGGGGGGGGGGAGGGGTTTTTCCAGCCTATCTCAATGCACGACTAACAAGATGAATATGAAAGAATGAAAAATGAAATAAGGTGGGGGGGGGAGGTTCTACCAGCCTATCCTCAATGCACGACTAACAAAGATGAATATGAAAGAATAAAAAATGAAATAAGGTGGGGGGGGGGGGGGAGGGGTTCTTCCAGCCTAACCTCGATGCATGACTAACAAGATGAAAATGAAAGAATAAAAAATGAAATAAGGTGGGAGGGGGGAGGGGTTCTACCAGCCTGTCCTCAATGCACGACTAACAAGATGAATATGAAAGACAAAATAAAATTGAATAAGGTGTGTGTGGGGGGTCTGCCAGCCTGGCCTCAGTGCATGACTGAAAAGATGGAAATGAAAGAATAAAAAATGAAATAAGGTGGGGGGAGGGGAGGAGGAGGAGGGTTCTTCCAGCCTATCCTCAATGCAAGACTAACAAAGATGAAATATATAAGGTGGGGGAAAAAATGATAACTTTGTTATGTTCTTCCAGTCTGTCCTACGTGAATTAATAAAAGATTAAATAAGATGTGAAAAAATGATAACTTTGTTATGTTCTTCCAGTCTGTCCTAAATGAATGGATAAAAGATGAAATAAGCTGTGAAAAATGATTATTTTCTTTTTTTCTTTCAGTGTCAATGTCCTCAATGCACGACTAAAATGTAAAATTAGACGGGAAAAAAGGTTATATTTTATGCCCTTCCAATCTGTTTTCAATGCATGACTATAACATGAAATAAAACGACAAAATGTTATTTCTTATGTCCTTCCATCGTGTCTTCAGAGTGCATGATTAAAATATAAAATAAGCCAAATTTTTTTATGCCCCTCCAAACTGTCTTTAATTCATGACTTAAAAAAAACATAAAATAAGACCCCCCCCCCCCCCCCACATGATTTTTATGCCCCACCAATATGTCTTCAATTTATGACTAAACAAACATAAAATAAGACCCTCCAAATGATTTTTATGCCCTACCAATATGTCTTCAATCCATGACTAAACAAACATAAAATAAGACCCCCCCCCCCCCCCCACATGATTTTTATGCCCTACCAATACGTCTTCAATTCATGACTAAAAAACATAAAATAAGACCCCCCCCCCCCCCCCCCAAATGATTTTTATGCCCTTCCAATGTGTCTTCAATTCATGACTAAACAAACATAAAATAAGACCCCCCACATGATTTTTATGCCCTACCAATATGTCTTCAATTCATGACTAATATTTTTATGACAAAGTAGATTTTACTCACCAGCAAGACGAAGATGTGGTCAATCCTTTCTGCAATGACCCTGTGGCTGACCGCTTTCCGGACGCACTGTTTGGTGAGAAAGAGAAAAAAATATACATGTTGTCTAGGATAAGAAAGTCCGCTCTGAGCAGAGAATAGTTGAGTCCTTGGAAAAGGCTCTTTACTAACATTTTCTCACCGTACTAAAGTGTAAAATGGGTATCTGGTGGTAACAGCGTTATTTCTATCGGGGGGAAATGGTATTATCGCCTAGCAGGCGTCATGTCTCGTGCTACGTGTTAAATGTTGCTGTTGTCCAGGGACCCTTGTAAATTGGAGAGAAAGATAAAATGAGTAAATGTATATAAGGCAGTGCTGATAGTGCCGAAAATTAAAATGGGAGGAAAATTTCGAATGATTGCCTTTAAGAACCCTTTATTTTTACAGTATTCACCCCCCCCCCCCCCCACACACACACACATACACACACATAACACATGTTGAGAGCCATTTAGATGAAAATCTATCATTGATACTCTAGCCAACTTCTAGAGAGTGGGAAACTTCACCTGTTTGTTCCACCACACATCAAATCTCTCACTGCCAGTACATTTGATTGAGGGAAATGTAACTTTTTAAAAAGAGTTAATTCCTCCTCTGACTCAAAAATCGCCGATTTCCGCGGATCAGAGGAAAACCATCAGCATTGATAAGGGAACTGTTCCCTTATTTATGAGTCACATTTACTCATCTTATCTTTCTCTCCCAATTTATTGGCTCATTAAGGCATCTCTAGTTTTGGTTTGACTCTTGTAAAGCGCTTTAACTTTAAGCGCGTTAAATGGATTCTTTTTACTTTAAAAAAAAAATAATTTTGCCCTTTCACCAGGACATCATAAGATATCGTCGCCTAGGCATTCCACGAAGGAATATAGATAATCTATCAAACAAGATGTCTGATGTCAACAGGAATCACTCATGTTGTCCAAGTGAGCAAATTGGGGGTTAATAATCTTGCCCAAGGAAAAAAAACGAAAGTTCCTGAAACATGGCTCGAATCCGGGACCTTCTCGGTCACTTCGCCCCCCTTAATGGACATTTCAATCAAGAATTACAGCGGCTTAAATATATAAAGTGCGACGTGCATATATTTGCAGGTCTGATAACCGAACGGTTAGTAGTAGTAGTAGTAGTAGTAGTAGTAGTAGTAGTAGTAGTAGTAGTAGTAGAGGTGGTGGTGGTGGTGGTAGTAGTAGTAGTAGTAGTAGTAGTAGTAGTAGTAGTAGTAGTAGTAGTAGTAGTAGTAGTAGTAGTATTAACTTACAGGAGTGGCACATTCAAACTCGTGGAACGAGTGAGTCTTTGGAGATGGGTTGTCCCTGACTTGGCAGACCAATCGTGATGTGTCTATTTCTAGCGTCAAATTAAACACAACCCTCGTTTTGTTCACCCAGATAAAATCAAGCCTCGGAGCTCCATCCTGAGAGAAGGCCGGCATTGTCCAGGGTTCCCAAGGAGTGGGGTCAAACTTGGTGACCGCCAATATTTCCAGGGTTCTGATCTGTGGATGGGGATGTCTTTGCTTCCAAAAATGAACCACTCCGCCTGTCCCTATTTGTATAAAGATGTAGCCGCTGATGTTTCCAGCTCGGGACAGTAAATCCGCAATTGGGCCTGGATTTAGACCTGTATTGAGAAAAGGAAACGGGTTTGATTGTGCTGTAGAGATGGAATGAGGGGATGTGTCTTTTGTAATTTTGCTTAAATGGTCAACCTCTTGAAGACCTGAGATGCACATTCCTCCCACCAAATCCAAGCATCAGTAACACACTTTATAGTCACCTGGAACAACTACAAAAGACGTCTAACTTCTACGTCATGGCACAAAACCGAAGGGCTAGAGCTCAGGTAATCGCTGGTTCGGATAAGTAAGTAGAGATGGGATGGATAGACACCAAGAGGAAACAGGAGAAAATGACGCCTAAAAACAAAACAAAATTGAGGTTTTTTTTTAATATACGAGTAGCACAATATCACTAAATGTGCTCAAAGCAGATATAATATGTTTTTAAAAACTAGATCATTTATATAGCGCAGGAGTGCAAGTAGAAGAGGCCATAAAAGTCTAAAATCCATTTTTTCCAACAATTTAAAAAAGCCGAAAACTTATTTTGAAATGTGACCGACAGCCCCAAAATGGTCCTATGGTGGGCTGATCTCGGAGAGAGAGAGGGGGGGGGGGAGAGAGAGAGAGAGAGAGAGAGAGAAAGAGAGAGAGAGAGAGGAGAGAGAGAGAGAGAGAAGAGAGAGGAGGAGAGAGAGAGAGGGGGGGGGGGTATGACGGGAACAGGGATAATTTGAAGATGGCATTTCAAAAATGATAATCACGGGTACTTGGGATGGGAAGAAGATCAAATGGAAGATAATCTTAATTTGTAATGATATTATAAACTCACGGGAATGATAAGAAGTTCTTTCACTTTCACTTTGCCTTGGAGAAATTCTAGACGTATTGTCAGCAGCGCTTTCACTATCTCCGACCTGCAAAGGAACGGTGGGTAGTGGATTATCCGAACTAGGCCCCTCGTCTTGATGAGATTCATCAACATTGGGCGACTGACCTTCACTTTCAGCGCCTTGAGTCGGAGAAATAGAGCTTGTGTTTTCCGTTGTGGATGAAGACAAAGACCTCTGTGTGTCGGCGTTCTGGAGACGTTGAACACGGGCGTACATAAAGTCATACAAAGCTTGATCGACTGAACCGCCCAGACCCAGCGATCGTAAGAAGCATTCCAAAGAGTCTGCAATTACTTCTATAGCGCCTGAATCACTCCCACCCCCACGGATTTGGCTGCACTCACCGTTTAAAGGACACTGAGCTACGTCCTCCTCCGTGGATTCAGTATCAGCCACAGGGAACTGGGAGGAATCGTACGAGTTGTTCGTTGTGCTGATATTATTATTATCCGTATTATTTGTGTTTTCAACTGTTGGCTCATTATTTGAATGCCGTATATCGTTTTGATCATTTTGGTTTTCATAGCGCTGACTCAAATCGCGTTGTCCTTCATCAGACGTAATCAAGCTATTAGCTGTCAAATTTTCAAAAGCTACAGCTAAGGAATCGGGGTCTGTGTCCGCATTGAGGTGTCGAAGATTCGCCGTAGACTGTCGGTCAGAGAGCGGACTATCTGGAGACGTGCCATGTGACCCAAAACCGTTGCCCGTTGGGTCATGAGTGCCCACAGATTGCTGGTTGTTGTCCGAATTATGATTCATGCTGCGAGTGTTTGGACTTTGAACCGCAGAATTTTGCACTGGTTGTGCGGTGGCAGACTGCCTGGAAGGATTACCGTTGTCGGAAGGAAGTTGATCTCTGTTGTTTGTATTCTCCACAGGAACACTGTAGGTCACCGTCCGTTGGTATGTATGACAAAATTCAAACGACATTCGATAGTAAGACGGGCCCGGGCCTGAAGGCACGGTCAAGATGATAGTCTCGGGGTTTCCCGCAAGATCGGGAATAATTATTGAATTCAGTAAAATAATCGCTCTTTGGAAAAGAGCTCGATCGGCAAATCTTCGTTTAGAGTTCTGACTACTCAGCGTGTTAGATTGATCTGGCTGGGTTTCATGTGAAGGAATGAATCCTAAAGACAAAAAGTCTTTCACCTCTTGATTGGACCACAAATTGAACGGCACCCCAAAACGCATTGTAGTGTAGATAGGACCGAGGCTAATAGCGCAACATGGGTTGTTTGCTGCGGCGTGGATCAGATCTCTATACGCGGCATTAACAGGGAGACAATCATTGGGATGGACCCGGTTGTAAGAGGTGCGGGCTCTGTCTGGGGAATTTTGGGAAGATTCGGCCGTGACGTTACTCTGTGGTGCAGTCACGTGACCCTCCTGGCTTGTCGAATCCACTCCTTCGCTTGGACGAGTTGTCGGCTCATTGTTGTTGTCAGTACTATCCATCTGTGTGTCTGGAGGGGGGGGGGGGGGAATAAAACAGTCAGTATGCCGTTAGATATCTTCATAAATCAAAATAAAACACTTAACTCTCTAAAAAAAATTTTTTTTAATGAGCTTTTATATAGCGCAATATCCACTAAACGTGCTCAAAGCGCTTTACAATAAGGTGTGAACAGTTTAAAAAGAAAATAGAACAAAAAAGGAGCTCAACAACCAAGAACATAAACAGGGCTGCCAATCTAGGAGGCAAAAACAGACCTGCCAAATTGAAAACTTCAAATATAATAATTTTAATGTCAATTTTTAGTAATTTGACAAGGAAATTCGTAATTTCTGAAATTGTGTATGAACAACCACAATATTATTATTATCATTATCATCATTATTATAGTAGTAGTAGTAGTAGTAGTAGTAGTAGTAGTAGTAGTAGTAGTAGTAGTAGTAGTAGTAGTAGTAGTTGTGGTGCAGTAGTAGTAGTAGTAGTAGTAGTAGTAGTAGTAGTAGTAGTAGTAGTAGTTGTTGTTGTTCTTCTTCTTCTCATAATTATTATTATTATTATTATTATTATTATTATTATTATTATTATTATTATTATTATTATTATTATTATTATTTTTATTATCATTTAAGTATCACTAAGAATTAAAAATTCGTAATTTTCCATACAATTTCGTATTCGGCCATGAAATTTGTCTAAAATTCGTAAAATTACGAAAAATTCGTAAGATGCGGCATGTATGCAAAAAGTTAGGAAACTTGTAAGCAAACACATTGACGGACGGATCCCTCTCTGAGTGCCGAACTCCAGTAAAAAGACATTATAGAGTCTATAGTTACTTTTCCCCCGCTTAGCAGATGATTCGAAAATATACTGATGGTTTATAACATACTGAATTCCGTAAATATACGAGAAATTTTGTATAAATAAAATAACTAAAATATTAAATGACCAGTATCATCCACTAAGACCATCAATTATTATGTCAGAAAGAAGTGGTCGCCCTTTCTCTATTTCAACGAAAACAGAGAGACACCGAAAATCTTTTCTGCCGTCCAGTATTAGGCTTTATAACAACAAGCAATAATCATTTTATATAATTATTTCTCATTTTTACTTTTTAAAAATATAAATATTAATTTATTAATTTATTTGTTTTGCAATCTTTTCAATTTTCAATTTATAGTGACAGTTTTAACTATTTTACAGTGTTGAAATTATTCATATTATAAAGCTGCCCCTTTTTTATATATACATCCTATTTCCATTGTATTTTTATCTTATTGTGTAAATTATAACACGTCTGTACAAAAAATGTCCTTTTTGGGATGCAATAAAGTATTATTATTATCATTATTATTGAACATTGGCAACCCTGTATAAATATATAAAATAAATAAAATTCCCTTTATTCGTCCCCAAGAGGAAATTTGTCTTTAGGGTCTATTCCAAGGGAAGACTGGAATAACCCAGGCGTCAGCCGCAATGCAGCGCCGCAAAGTGATCTAGGGCTAGGTGACTTGTTTCAAAGACCGTATCGCTGAGCCACGCTGCTCCTCAAAGTGGGCGGGGAGTCACGTGTTGGTCTCAGAGCCCCTTTTAAAGCAAAAACTAGTTCCATCATATTATTTCGGTTGGCCATGCAGTCAGTAAAAAACACCTCGACTTAACCCAGGATCGATCCCGTTGTCTTTGCGTATGAAACGAGGAGTGCTCTACCAACTGAGCAAAGACGCCAACTTAAAATTTGGCTCACATTAAGATTGTATGCGCTTGGCCAAGGAGTTCACAACATTGCCATCCGGAAGTATAACGGACCAACACACAAACTCTGTGTAACCATGAACATGACTCGCCTTCTCTGTACTATGATTTTATTGACCTTTTTTTTTTTATCAGACTGCTATTACATAAATTTGCCTTCTTTGGTCACCCGTTCACGGACTTACACAGTACAGTTAGTAACCTGCGCTATGCCTTGCTATTTTCCGGCCCCAAACGTTTTTCACACAATCAACCCTATATTGTGCAAAGGATAACAAGTGATGTATTGCGGCCTGCCATGGGTTTATATAGATAGAACGGAGATGACGTCACTCGGGTCTTTGTTATTGTTTTTTGCCATCCGCGTTCTATGAGTATTTCTCACTTAACTGTATTAGCAGTTTTGTGTGTTGGTCCGTTATACTTCCGGGTGACAATGTTGTGAGATTCTTAGCCAAGCGCACGCTATCTATATAACCATGGTGAGTAGTATTCACATGACGACTGAGAGGCGTTAACACAAGATAGCAGAGCAACAGGTTTGAAAAATAACAACTCATGGTTGCCTAAAGCTAATATCCCATTGAGACTTAAGCTCGTTCTACAGTAAAGTGACAGTGTTGGTACGTTATAATATAGATAGAACGAAGATGACGACAATCAGGTCTTTGTTATTCTGTTTTGCCTTCCACGTTTATGAGTACTTCTCACTAAACTGTATTAACCCGACTATAAACGTTCATGGTTACCCATAGTTTTGTGTGTTGGTCCGTTATACTTCCGGACAAGCGCATATTATCTATATCCGGCTGGCGGATTGTCGGATTTTCTTCCTTTTCTTTTTTTTTTTAGATGAAGACAATGCATCAAAACAACCATCACTAGTCTGGGTGTACTTCTGGGGGGGGGGGGGGGGGGTTCAATTAACGATGCATGAATCCAATCTAACGCATGAAGCTCCCCCCCCCCCCCCCACACACACACCCTTTGTGTGTGTGTGTGTGTCTGTGTGGCTGCAATGAAATGCATCATCTAAGGGATCAGATGTTTGGCAATTTATCGATACGTTCATTATCATTAGTGTTTATTGTTATTTTCTTCATTCATCTCTCCTCATTTTCCAGTTGTTTTAATACATTCCTGAAGACTCAGGTGTAAAACGAGTACCTGACCGTTAACAGCGTTGTCTTTGTCCCTCAAAAAAGTTGTAATATCGCCTAACAGGCGTCATGTCCCGTTCTAAATGTTACGTGTTGCTTGTAAAGCGCTATGAGCACGTTTAGTGGATATTGCGCTATATAAAAGCTCACGTTTTTTGTGGTTCACGATTGTTCATTTAGGCGGTAGAACCCAACTTTCCCAAGCACACGTGTTGACACTGACCACCTGGGGACACGCTACCACTGACCACCAACAACTTTCAATGGTGTGTCATAATGTGTTATGCCATGAAGTGCGCAATGAGGCAACAAAGAGCTAAAATTACTGGGGATATAATCAGCGCCCCGGGGATGGGGGGGGGGGGGGGGGGGAGGAAGCTGTCTACCCAAGCCACAGACGAGAGAGACTGGGGCTGTGGTCCACCCAAAAACAAACCAATGGAACACACCTACCCTAGCGACTTGCATTGCATCATCTATTATCGCGGATTACTTAGTTAAACAAAGGTCTAAAGCCCTTGGCCATGGCGATCAGCGATTAGTGGCCATTGAAGAAATTGGGGGGGGGGGGGGGGGGGGGGGGGCTGGGATAAAGAAAAGATAGAACGAAGATGACGTAACTCCGGCCTTTGTTATTGTTCTGCCACCCACGTCTATGAGTAATTCTCAGTAAATTGTATGAACCAGACTATAGATAGTATGCAGATGACGTCACTCAGGCCTTTGTTATTGTTTTTGCCATCCGCGTTTGTGAGTTGTTCTCACTAAACTGTATTAACCAGACTACAAAAGTTCATGGTTACACAGAGTTTGTGTGTTGGTCCGTTATACTTCCGGATGGCAATGTTGTGAACTCCTTGGCCAAGCGCATTCTATCTATAAACGTTCAAGGTTACACATCGTTGAGTGTGTTGGTCCGATATACTTCCCGATGGCAATGTTATGAGCTTCTTAGCCAAGCGCATTCTATCTATAGGAAAACAGTCTTACGGTTTGGATCCTGCCTTACTGAACACTCACACGGGAACAAAGACATGGGGATAGAGGGGAGTGTGTGTGTGTTGGAATACAAAATATTTAGAATTAAAATTAAAGCAACCAAGAAAATGTAAGACCAAGGGAAAATGGTTACAGATAGGGAAACAAGTGTAGATTCTAAGAGCACACTATCAGTGTATTTAGTGTGAGATCACCTAGAAGTCTCATCCAGACACCAGCACAAGATCCAACTGAGAAAAATACATAGACACGGGAAACATAACTAACCATATAGATAGAATGCGCTTGGCTAAGGAGTTCACAACATTGCCATCCGGAAGTATAACGGACCAACACACAAACTCTGTGTCACCATGAACTTTTATAGATAGTATGCAGATGACGTCACTCAGGCCTTTGTTATTGTTTTTTGCCATCCGCGTTTGTGAGTTGTTCTCACTAAACTGTATTAACCAGACTATAAAAGTTCATGGTTACACATAGTTTTGTGTGTTGGTCCGTTATACTTCCGGATGGCAATGTTGTGAACTCCTTGGCCAAGCGCATTCTATCTATAGTCTGGTTAATGCAGTTTAGTGAGAACAACTCACAAACGCGGATGGAAAAAACAATAACAAAGGCCTGAGTGACATCATCTGCATACTATCTATATAACAGAGAGAGATAGCGAGTTTACAAGGAAAAAGTTCTGGTGTCAGAAGCATGGTGATAATCGCTTCTCCTCCTGTACATTGATTGCATTATAAAACTAACACAGACACATTCTTGTCTACTCTATTTTAACAAAATCATCTATTTTTATTTTTATTCTTTTCTGGTATATGATAATGACTTGAACATTTAAAGATCTGTAGTTTTTAGTTGAACTCAAAGCGCTTTACAACAGCAACACGAAACAAAAAGAACGAGACATGACGCCTGTTAGGCGATAATACATTTTTTCCCCGACAGAGACAACGCTGTTAATGGCTAGGTATTCATATTACATCAGTGTTCGTGGAGAGTGGAGAGAATGGGAGTAAAGAGTTTTTGCCAAGGACTCAACTATACGCCGAGTGAGAATTGAACCCAAGATCTCCCGATCCGAAAGCGAGTGTCATACCACAAGACCACGTGGCCGTATTTTAGGAGATAAATATTGTAATAAATATAGTTAACTTAACTTATAGATCAAAAATTAGAAGAAAAAAAAAAAACAACTTGAACATCCACTAAACGTGCTCAAAGCGCTTTACAACGGGTCCCTTGCCAACAACACTTAACATGTCGAACGAGACACGAGACATGACGCTTTTTAGGCGATATTACAATTATTTTCTTTCTAATGTTTGGGACAGACAATATTGTTCACGGCCAGATACTTATTTTACACCTGAATGTGCCTTTTCCAATGACTCAACTATCGCCGCTCGGGACTCGAACCCAGGACCTTCCGATCCGCAGAGTTGCCTACTGGACAAATTTCAAAAATTCGTAGTTTCCAAAAAAAAAACAATGAAAAATGTCACCAAAAAAATAGCATTACTAACCAATTGTTTGCCCTTACAATGATCGCAAAAGCTCCTAAGTACTAAATACAATTATTATCTCACTCAATCCTAGAGATTTTTGTCGCCTTTCAAAATTGGAAAAAAATATATTAAAAATGAGCATGTACATAAATAGTTTTATTCAACTATAATTAACATGTAAAAACTAAAAACATTAGCTTTGATACTACGCCTATAATTTGTCTCAGAAAAAAAGGTAATAAATAGGCATGGGGTAAAAGTAACCCAGGTAAACAACGGATATAGTCGGTTTAGGGTTGAGCGAGTTAAGTTAAGCAGCCAAACTTCCCTTTTCAACAAGATTTATTGAATCAGAAACGTCTTTACAATTTACAGTTCTCTAACTGGAGCCAGTTTATTTTCCCGAGCATTCGGAGAAATAATCACTTCCCGAAAAACAAAAACAAAAACAATTAAACCTTCACAGTGCATGATTAATGACACACCAAAACCAAAAGCCTAAAATTATGGACTCTGACATCAACTTACATCTTCAATGAGTTTTTATGACTTACATGAAATGGCCATGACATTCTGAAATTCTAGTTGAAGCCAAAATTTTGTAATTCTAAGAATTTTTCGTAGTAAATAGGCAGGTCTAAAAGTGATCTTTTTTTAAAGCTTTATATAGTATAGTGCAATATCCACTAAATGTGCTCAAAGCGCTTTACAAGGGGTCCCTGGTCAACAGCAACATTTAACATGTAGAACGGGACATGACGCCATTTAGGCGATATATTACAATTTATCGGACTAAGACAACGCTGTTAATGTCCAGGTACTCATTTTACACCTGAGTACGGTGAGAGTGAGAGAATCTGAGTAAAGAGCCTTTTCCAAGAACTCAACTATGCGCCGAGCGCGAGGCTCGAACCCAGGACCTTCAGATCCGAAAGCGAGTGTCATACCACAAGACGACATAGCCTCACATAGGTATAAAATTCTGATCGGTACCTTTCATAATAGAAGTTAGGATAGCCCTGACTCGAAAATAAGTTGCCATTACTCTGATGATCTGATATTTGGATAAAGAAGTTGAATTGATTATTAAAATGGAGTTACCGTATCAGTCACTGGAGGAAGGCACAGCCGTGAAAGAGGAAACCGTGTCACAAGCAAGAGTTGGAGCTGAGCTAAGCCCGTGAAGGAGATGGAAGTCCAAAGGAGATTTTATGATTTCACGGCCAAGACTCAGGACGTGTGTCCACTTCGAATTCAAAACTAGAATCAAATTTTAAATTTGGTCATGTGAAATATCAACGTGAGCTCCCTTCGTCAGATAGCTCCGCCTTCTGAATTTTGATTGGATCTCTACCATTAGCTTGCCTCATTTTGATTGGCTGGAGCCTGTGATGTCATCGCCTTCTTTCAATGAAACAACGCTTTCTTACGTTTTGACTTGAAATCAATTACTTCACAATATTTTATATCGATATATCGATCGACTCGACTCCTAACTTTGAGTCCAACCAACATGGAGGATCTGTGGTACAACTTGTCAATGAAACATCAATGCCTTCTTCTTACGTTCTGGCTTGATATCATTTATTTCATATATCGATAAATGTATTATCGATCTGACTTCCAAATTGTATACAATTCTAAATAGGTAGGCCTACACATGGACTTCGACAATAAATAAGTTTTCAAGGGGCAGCGTGGCTCAGCGATAATAATAATATTATGGTCAAGCGCTTGAAAGGTATGGAGTTCGACCACTTGCCGAGCAAGTCAACTCTCTCTAGGGCCATTTTGCGGCACTGCACTGCAGTTGACACACGAGTTGTTTTGTTTTTGTTTTTATTAGGGTTTTTTTTGTTTTGTTTTTTGTTGTTGTTTTTTTTTTTTTTTTTTTTTTTTTTTTTTTTTTTTTTTTTTTTTTTTTTTTTTTTTTTTGGGGGGGGGGGGGGTTTACAGTCGTCCCCTGGAATGAACCCTAAATATAATTTAACATTTTCTCTTTGGGGTGAATTAAGGGCATCAATCTTTATCTTTAACCCTTTCGTCACCAACAACTGGAAAATCACCTCGTGTATTACGATTCAACCAGCATTTTTTGGATGTTTTATTTGTTGTTGTTTTTTTTTTTTTTCAAAGCCTTTTTTCACATAATCAAAATATTTGAAGATCCATCTTTAATATATAAAAACAGTAGACCTTCAGAGCCATAGGCCCATGGAGCCGGAGTTTATCCCGGTTTCTATGGCGTGAAAAGGACAGTAGCAAAAATTGTTTGCTATCCTTTGGATAGGCCGCTAGTCTTTCGCAGAGTACTTTCCGCCAAATTTATCAGACACAGCAACCCAATCACTGAAGGTTGACAGGGGGGGGGGGTCAAAAAAACATCTCGACTTTACCCGGGATCGATAGCGGTCCCTATGCTTGTGAAGCGAGTGCTCTACCTACTGAGCTATCGGGACCACCCCCCCCCCACCCCCCATCTTTGATATAGCTATCAGAATTTTGCTTTTATTGTAGAGATTTTTACAGTCGTCCCCTGGAATGAACCCTAAATATAATTTAACATTTTCTCTTTGGGGTGAATTAAGGGCATCAATCTTTATCTTTAACCCTTTCGTCACCAACAACTGGAAAATCACCTCGTGTATTACGATTCAACCAGCATTTTTTGGATGTTTTATTTGTTGTTGTTGTTTTTGTTTTTTTTTCAAAGCCTTTTTTCACATAATCAAAATATTTGAAGATCCATCTTTAATATATAAAAAACAGTAGACCTTCAGAGCCATAGGCCCATGGAGCCGGAGTTTATCCCGGTTTCTATGGCGTGAAAAGGACAGTAGCAAAAATTGTTTGCTATCCTTTGGATAGGCCGCTAGTCTTTCGCAGAGTACTTTCCGCCAAATCTATCAGACACAGCAACCCAATCACTGAAGGTTGACAGGGGGGGGGGGTCAAAAAAACATCTCGACTTTACCCGGGATCGATATCGGTCCCTATGCTTGTGAAGCGAGTGCTCTACCTACTGAGCTATCGGGACCACCCCCCCCCCACCCCCCATCTTTGATATAGCTATCAGAATTTTGCTTTTATTGTAGAGATTTTCTAAAAAATAAATTAATTTAATTAAATTCCCATTATTCATCTCATAGGGTGAAATTTGTCTCCAAGGTCTATTCCTTGGAAAGACTGGAATAACCCAGGAGTCAGCCGCAGTGCAGCGCCGCGAACTGAACTAGGGCTTGATGATTTGTTCAAGGCCACACAACGTAGCGGGAATTCGAAATCGGTACCTTTTGGGTACAAAGCAGTGATATATGAAGTCCTAGGTACGAAGCAAAGACCGTACCGATCATCTCCCAAAACTCTAACTATACATTTGACTGTTTCCCTCCCAGCCAGGGGAAGGACAAAGCCAAGTAATCTCATTCCAAGAGGAAGACAGAAAGAATGTCGGAAAACAAACAAAGGGGGATAGAAAAAAAATGAGCTTTTTATATATAATAGAGCGATATCCACTAAATGTGCTCAAAGCGCTTTACAAGGGGTCCCTGTTCAACAGCAACATTTAACATGATATAGAACGGGACATGACGCCTGTCAGGCGATATTACAATTTTCCGGACAAAGACAACGCTGTTAACGGCCAGGTACTCATTTTACACCTGTTGAGAGAATGTGAGCAAAGAGTCTTTTCCAAGGACTCAACCATGCGCCGAGCACGAGGTTCGAACCCCGGACCTTCCGATCCGAAAGCGCGTGTCATAGCACTAGACCACATAGCCGAGGCCGCACATAGAAGACACTGTAAGTACATCCCTGTCCACTGTGGTGTTCAGAGGTCATCGTTATAGAAACCAACTGACTCTTTCAGTAGGGCTATTTCATTGAAAACCCGATGGTCTTCATCTAATTCATTCGGACATAATATTACTTGATTGACACTGGGGTTGGTTACACATAACAACGTTTTGACGGCTATGTGGTCTAGTGGTATGACACTCGCTTTCGGATCGGAAGGTCCTGGGTTCGAGCCTCGCTCGGCGCATAGTCGATTCCTTGGAGAAGGCTCTTTCCTCACATTCTTCTCTCTCACCGTACTCAGGTGTAAAATTAGTACCAGGCCGTTAACAGCGTTGTCTTTGTCCGAAAAATTGTAATATCGCCTAGTAGGCGTCATGTCCCGTACTAAATGTTACATGTTGCTGTTGGCCAGGGACCCCTTGTAAAGCTCTTTGAGGACGTTTAGTGGATATTGCGCTCTATAAAAGCTCTATTTTATTTTTAAGGGTTATATCATTGAAAATCCGATTTTCTTCATCAACTTCATTCAGACATAATAATATGTACTTGATTGACACTGTGGGGTGACACGTGACAACATTTTGACCAACGTATTTTCCACCGTCTTATTCTTTGGTTCTTTCTTTCACCAACTTAACTGCCTCGCACGTGATCTTTCTGTGGTCTTCGAACACGTGGTACTTACAGCATTGACAATATAGGCTTAAATAGGCGTCACTTCCCTCGTTATGACGCGTAGTAACTTAGTAACTGGTTCTAAACTATCGGAACAATGGCGGACGCCCTTATGAAATACTTGTCCGACGATCATAAAAGTGTATCCAGAGGAGAAAAACATTATAAATCTGATATGTTTTGACTTTTAAACATTCCTATCACATGACATATGAAAAAGTTCTAGCCAGTATGAAGAATAAAAAGTACTGAATTTCTTTGTTTAGAACCAAGCTGCTCGTTGCTGGGGTGACGTAACAGCAGACTTTTGACTCCTTCTGACACACACGATCTATTATATCTCTATAGGACCGGTTGTCTTGCTTCAACTATGCTCGTGTGTTACTTAAACTTTTGTTGTCTCAGTTAAATGAGCCTAAGGCTAAATTATGTGACCGCAACCTCAACACGGTATTATGTTCTCTTCCTGCTTTGTTCATTGTCGTCTGTGGAGACCACAATCGGCAATCGGGCAGAGAGTAGATCGGCGTCTATGAACACACAGTAGGTACATACCTGGAGCATTGGTACACAGCAGTGACTTCTTATATACTATGAGTAGACAATGGTACACAGTGGTAACTTTTTCTCCGACAGGGAGCTGTGTCAACACAACTGGTTGTTGGTTTTCCTTGGTCAAATTTAAATGTCTACCGTAAACCGGGAATACTTAGGCCATCAGGGGTTACTTAGGCCATCAGGGGTTACTTAGGCCATCAGGGGTTACTTAGGCCATCGGGGGTTACTTAGGCCATCCGGGGTTACTTAGGCCATCCGGGGTTACTTAGGCCATCCGGGGTTACTTAGGCCATCCGGGGTTACTTAGGCCATCCAGGGTTACTTAGGCCATCAGGGGTTACTTAGGCCATCAGGGGTTACTTAGGCCACTTAGAATAAAAATGGTTACTTTTTAAAAAGTTTAATTCATAAGTGCTTATTAGATCTATTGGGTTCGAATTATTTAAAAGATAAAAGCTACATGCAATTTATCTTTTAAAATAAGCAATCTTGTTTTCAGTAAGTGGCCTAAGTTACCCCGGATGGCCTAAGTAGCACCAGTGGACGGTATGAGTGTTGTATTTTTTAATTTGCGTTTGTTTGTTTTTTCGTTTTGTTTTTGTTTGTTTTTTGGGTTTTTTGTTGTTGCTGTTGTTGCTTTAAGTCCTAAACTTAAATTTGTATTTACTTTAAACAACAAAACAAAAAAAAATAGTTTTTTAAAAATGGAGCTTTTTTATATTGCAATATCCACTAAATGTGCTCAAAGCGCTTTACAAGGGGTCCCTTGCCAACAGCAACATTTAACATTTAGGACGGGACATGACGCCTGTTACTAGACGATGTTACAATTTTTCGGACAGAGAAAACGCTGTTAACGACCAGGTACTCATTTTACACCCGAGTACGGTGAGAGAATGTGAGTAAAGAGCCTTCTCCAAGGACTCAACTATGCGCCGAGCGAGCGAGGCTCAAACCCAGGACCTTCCGATCCGAAAGCGAGTGTCATACCACTAGACCACATAGCCGCACACTTCAAAACCATAATGATTTGATTATGCCTGCTATTTATACAATCGTAAGGTTTTAGAATTAAAATTAAAGCACTCAAGAAAATGTAAGACGAAGGGGAATTTGTTCAAATAGGATTTTAAGAGCACACTATCAAAGTACTCTGAGATCACCTAAAAGTCTCATCCAGACAAGCACAGCCCATAACTAAGAGAGATACACTCAAATGCTTACAAATCATATATAACATGTAAACAAAACAACACAGTGCATAACAGAGAGATGATTTACGAGGAAAAAAAATATCTCCCAAAACTCTAAACATTTGACCATTTCCCTCCCAGCCAGGTATCCGGCCAGGGCCAGGACAAAACCAAATAATCTCATTCCAAGACAAAGACAGAAAGCACGTTGGAAAACATTAAGGGGTATGGAGACACAGTAAGTGCCTCCCTGCCCACTATGGGAGGCAAGAAACTTCACCCTAAAAGTCTCATCCAGTCACTAACACAAGATCCCATTAAGAGGAACACGCTCAAATGTTTAAAAATCATATGATTTTTTAAAAAAGTGACAGTACAGAACATAGAGATGATTTACAAGGAAAACAATATCATCTCCCAAAACTATGACAATACATTTGACTGAGCAATTCTCACTAAACTGTATGAACCAGACTATAAAAGCTCATGGTTACACATAGCTTTGTGTGTTGGTCCGTTTACTTCCTGATGGCAATGTTGTGAGCTTCGTAGCCAAGCGCATACTATGTTTTTGTTTGTTTTAAAGGGTTTTACGGCGCTTGCAACACATTTAGGTTATATCAGCGCCAGCAAAAAGGAAGAAAATGGGATTAGGATAGTAAAAAGTTCTAGAATTACAATTAAAGCATCCAAGAAAAAGTAAGACATAGGGGAACTGGGAACAAATAGGGATCAGATGTAGATTCCAAGAGCATACCACCAATGAATTTAGTTTGAGATCACCAATAAATCTCATCTGGACACAAGCACGGGTCCCACTAAAAGGAATACAATCAAATGATCAGATTATAAATTCAAAATAACAAATATAAAAATACGTAACAGAGAGAAGATTTACAAGGAAAAAAAATATCATCTCCCAAAGCAATACTATGAATTTGACTGTTTCCCCTCCCAGCAGGACCTGGCCAAAACAAGTAATTCATTCCAAGACAAAGACAGAATGCAAATTGGAAAACAGATATATAACGGATGAAGAACAGAAGTGCCGCCTTTCCTCCCCCCCCCCCGCCATATGGGAGGCAGGAACCCACCCAGTAAGAAGTATTATATGGTATGTGTATGTAGTAGTACTATAGTAGGTATAGTGAAGTATAAGTAGTGTAGTCTAGTTATAGTACGAAGTTGTAGTAAGTATTGTAGTAATAGTATTGTAGATAATAGTAGTAATATTAGTAGGTATAGTAAGTAATAGTTAAGTAGTTTAGTAACTGTAGTAGTAAAGTAGTAGTAGTAAGGAGTAGTAAGTAGTAGTAGTAAGTAGTAGTAGTAGTAGTAAGTAGTAAGTAGTAAGTAGTTGTAGTAGTACTAGTAAGTAGTAAGTAGTTGTAGTAATAGTAGTTGTAGTAATAGTAGTAGTAGTAGTAATAGTAGTAATAGTAGTAATAGTAGTAAGTAGTAGTAGTAAGTAGTAGTAGTAAGTAGTAGTAGTAAGTAGTAGTAGTAAGTAGTTGTAGTAGTACTAGTAAGTAATAGTAGTAGTAGTAGTAATAGTAGTAGTAGTAGTAGTAGTAGTAGTAATAGTGGTAATAGTGGTAAGTAGTAGTAATAGTAGTAATAGTAGTAATAGTAGTAATAGTAGTAAGTAGTAGTAGTAAGTAGTAGTAAGTAGTAGTAAGTAGTAGTAGTAAGTAGTAGTAAGTAGTAGTAAGTAGTAGTAGTAAGTAGTAGTAAGTAGTAGTAGTAGTAGTAGTAGTAGTAGTAGTAGTAGTAGTAGTAGTAGTAGTAGTAGTAGTAGTAATAGTGGTAATAGTGGTAATAGTGGTAAGTAGTAGTTAATAGTAGTAATAGTAGTAGTAGTAGTAGTAGTAGTAAGTAGTAGTAAGTAGTAGTAGTAAGTAGTAGTAGTAGTAGTAATAGTAAGTAATAGTAGTAATAGTAGTAATAGTGTAATAGTGGTAATGTGGTATAGTGTAGTAGTATGTATAGTAGTTAGTAAGTAGTAGTAGTAGTAGTAGTAATAGTAGTAATAGTAGTATGTGGTATAGTGTAAGTGGTAAGTAGTAGTAGTAAGTAATGTAGTATGTAGTAAGTAGTAGTAGTAGTAGTAGTAGTAGTAGTGTAGTAGTAGTAGTAGTAAGTAGTAGAGGTAGTAGTAGTAGTAGTAGTAGTAGTAGTAGGAGGAGGAGGAGGAGGAGGAGGAGGAGGAGGAGGAGATGAAAAGGCAGATTCTTTTGAATACGGGGATGTAAAAGAGCAAGGATTGATGATCTTTATTGACGACCAGCAGATATTCAAGCTAGAAAACAAGATGCCCTCACTCTGAAACCAGAAGTGTTTAGCTGAACAAGGTATGTATCCAGTCGGCTTTAGACTACCAATGAGATTGGAACCAGTAATTGAACACACTCGACTGCAGCGAGCAAGCCAATGTTGCGAATTGGGTTTATTGTAAAAATTACCAGGCAAGTAAAAAAAAATACAACAAAAACAAACAAACATGGTGTTTATAAATAGCAAGATATGTTATGATATTCAAAGGTCTAAAATAGGGTACATGAAACAGCGGCAGACAAAACTTCTTTAAAAAACTAGCTCCATTTGTTTTTTTTTTTTGTTTGTTGCTTTAGGTCTCTTCCAACACAATTGAGGTTATATGAGAGACCGCTGAAACAAAAAAAAAAACAAGCAATCTAACAAAAATAGTACAAATGTAAATCAAAATCATAACCTAAAGATATCATAAGCTAAATTATAAATAACCAAGAACAAACAGGCAGAAGATTTACAGAACAAAAATATCCCCTGTCAAAAATACAATCACAAACGAAAGAAGCAGGATAGGCTAGTAAAGAGAAGAAGAAACATCACTATCGGATCGTACACCCATGCGAACATCATAGGTATATGATTCAAGGGTGATGCTCCCATCCAACCACCCGCTAGCTCCATTTGTATTATTGTACCAAATATTTAATAGATACTAGGAAAATGACAGTTGGTGAAACAAATGTGAAAATGGGAGAAAAACAATACAATGAAGGCTTGACAGCTTTGTCAGCACACGACAAACATCCTCCATCTTTTTGTGAGCATAGGCTGTCGAACTCGACTGTAAAGTTGATGACCATCAGTCTCAATATCATCTTCCACAACACCCCCTTTCCTTAAGATGATGTTATGGACAACAATACAAGCAATAATGGTTTTGACTGGCATTCCTATCATCAAAGGGTTTTGTGTCTTGTTTTGTTTTTAAGGTCATATCAGCGCCAGTAAAAATAAAAAGAAGAAAATGGGATAGTAAAAAGATTCTTGAATTACAATTAAAAGGACTTGAGGAAAAAGTAAGACAAAGGGGAATTGGTTCAAATAGGAAACAGATGTTGATTCCAAGAGCACACTATCAAAGTACTTAGTTTGAGATCACTTAAATCTCACCCAGACACCAGCACAGGTCCCCATTAAGAGGAATACACTCAAATGCTTACATTATACATTCAAAATAACAAATAATTTTAAAAAATAACAGAGATGATTTACAAGGAAAAAATATCTCCCGTCCCATGCAAGCACTACAGCCAGGGCTAAGGCAAAACTTAGTAATCGTATTCCAAGACAAAAACAGAAAGCAAATTGGAAAAAATATAAGGTGATAGAAGACAGTAAATACCTCCCTGCCCATTATGGGAGGTCTGGAACCCCACCCAGAGGACCTCCCTGCCCATTATGGGAGGTCAGGACCCCATCCAGAAAGACACAGTAAGTGCCTCCCTGCCCATTATGGGAGGTCTGGACCCCATCCAGAAAGACACAGTAAGTGCCTCCCTGCCCATTATGGGGGTCAGGACCACATCCAGTTGCATCAAAGTGCCTCAATCTCCTAAACTTGCCTTTTTTTAAAAACCAATACACCTTTCCACACAAGACCTTTCAGAAGCATGAAAATTATTATACTTTTTCATGCTTCTATTTACTTGGTCAACAGAATCCAAGAATCCAAGGGATATTGTTTTGTTTTGTTTTGTTTTGTTTTGTTTTTAAGGGTTTTTACGGCGCTTGCAACACGTTTAGGTCATATCAGCGCCAGTAACAAGGAATATAATAGGAGAATAAAAAAGTTCTAGAATTACAAAGTCCCCAAGAAAAGGTAAGACAAAGGGGAATTGGCTGAGGTGTAGATTCCAAGAGCACACTATCAAAGTACTTAGTTTGATATCACCTAAAAGTCTCACCCAGACATCAGCACAAGATCCCACTTAGATAAATACACTCAAATGTTTACAAATCATATGTTTAAACAAAAAAAATAATACATAACAGAGAGATGATTTCCAAGGGAAAAAATATCATCTCCCAAAACTACTTGTATAACTATACATTCGACTGTTTCCCTCCCAGCCAAGGAACTCTGGCCAGGGTCAGTACAAAACTAAGTAATCTCATTCCAAGACAAAGACAAAGTAATTTGGAAAACATATATTAGGGGGATAGAAGATACATTAAGTGCCTCCCTGCCCACTACGGGAGGTCAGTAACCCCACCCAGTATCCAAGGGAAACGCCGAGTTACCCACCCAATGATATACCTTGGGGTAACACTTTCATTCAGATCCACGTACAAAGGGCTGTTTCTGTACACCCTGGCATCATGAACGGAGCTAGGGTAACCAGTAACAGCATCTAAAATGGTGAGGTGACTATCGAAGACCACCTGATGGTGTTGTTACGCCCTGACGATGGTTGCTTGGACATAACCCGAAAGAGTACAGAGTTGACCATACCTCCCTCGGGTTGCTAGATATTCTGAACATCTCTTTTAGCCAATCAGGGTTTGAAACTGATGCTATATAAGCGAAGCGCGGGGAACCAGAGGCCGTTCTTGTAAGTTTCGTCCAGCTGAACAGAATATCGCTTTCCAGCGGTCCTGTGTGGTCCTTGCCTTATTCATGGATGTCAGGAGAAAGGATGAATGGATAAGTAAGTAGAGTTGTATCGTTACTATGTGTGTTATAACATGTAATTTAATTTCTGTACTTAATGTATCGTTTTCGTAAACCTTGATCTCCGTTTATTTTATCATTACAATACAATTGTCTGGCCGTGAAACACGGACTTTCTCCTCCTTTCTCTTCCCTCTGATCAGGCCAGGCCCAATGTAATGACCTGATCTTCCTCTCCGAGGGAACTTATCAACGGGTTCTCCTTTCTATCCTCTTGTCTTTTCTTTTGTTGACGTTTCGAGCTCCAACTCAATTTCTGCGATCTGCCAGTTCTTAGCGAATGGAGAAAAACATCCCAAGAACAAAGATTGCTGAGCATGGTTCGCCATTTTCGGCTTCATTCATATGGAATTCTTTACCACATTAAAACCCTACAGTGTAAAAGTTTACCAGTCTTCAAACGGCATTTAAAAAACAAACTTTTTCGTTCTGCTTTTCGTGATTCAATGTGAACTTCGAACACGATATGCGTGTGAATGTTGTAGTGATTTTTTAGTCGAATGAATGAACTCGTGTGATACCAAAAACAACCATTGTAAAGCACCTCTGATCACTATTTAAATTTGTGGATACTGGCGCTTTATGACATTATAATTTTAATAACAAAAAAGCCTCGTTCATAGAGGAGGTATGAGCAACGGATTCCAGTACCGTTGATAGAAATGACCCCCGAGAATAAAGAGTCCTCCGGCTGTAATCCTTTGTCGTTGACTATTGACTGGCCTCCATTGGTCTATTTCTAGAGACTGTCCATTGTTGCTCGTCCTTGTTCAAATTCAAGTCGTCTCTGACAAAATAAATAAATAATAAATAAATGCTTAAATAGAATTAATAATAAGATATGATATAATATAAAAATAATAATAAAATGTTTTCCATTTTTAAATTGAGCAGGATTACATGTCAACTCTTTAGACTGTTTAAGTTGTTTTGTTTTGGGAGGTTTTTTTTTTTTTTGTTTGTTTTTTTTTTTTTTTTTGTTTTTGTTTTTTTGTTTTGGTTTTGTTTTGTATTTTTTCTAGTATATTTTGTTGGGTTCTTTGTGGCATTTTTTGTCTATTTTATTTTGTAATTTTTGTTTTCTAAAGGTAGAATTAAAAACCCAAAGCACTGTCACTGGCTTTGCGAATTGCAGTTTTGTCATTCGAAATTACCTTAACAATAATTTATAATATGTGTTTGCATTGTAAGTGTAATATCAAATTATTCAACTCCAGATTTCGGAGGGTCTCTCTAGACGTGCCTATTTTGCAGTAGATAATGATAATATGAGTACACGGAAACGATAGTCGGTACATTTTTTCGGAACCACTGATTTCTATAAATAGTATTAAAGTTTCAGTTTGACCATTAATTAATTTTAACTTGATAATTGTCATCCAACCTTTTACGACAATGAAACAAGAATCCAGCCTTTGAATAACTTTGTCAGGAGTCAGTGGGAAAGTAGAGTTTTGTATCATCTGATTGAGATCCAATAGGGAATGAGATTAGCGGAAGAGTAGCGTCCCTTGATTGGACGTCACCTTACAGAGAGAACGTCAACATGGTTTTGCGCATGCGTCTCTCGTCCTCGCTTTCGGTGAAGTGTCTCATGCCGCTTTCACCGGAAGTGAGGACGAGAGACGCATGCGCAAAACCAATATGACGTTCTCTCTCTAATAACTTCCCCACCTGTGACGTCCAATCAAGGGACGCTACTCTTCCGCTAATCTCATTCCCTAATTGTGTAGGCTTTCTTTGTGACAGAACAGAACAGACAAACTAGAGGTACTAAATGAGCCAATAAGATGGAG
>NC_088371.1:41585591-41603091 GCF_034508935.2 Berghia stephanieae | reverse complement strand
GTAAGAGAATGTGAGTAAAGAGCCTTTTCCAATGACTCAACTATGCGTCGAGCGAGGCTCGAACCAAGGACCTTCCGATCCGAAAGCGAGTGTCACACCACTAGACCATGATATTGAAGCACAAATTACAAATACGTGGTTATCTCGGTGTTTTTTCAAATATTTAAGAATGATCATTGAGGAATCACTTAATTTCAAATCTCATGTAGATGGCATCTCTAAGAAACTTTATCAACGAATGTATATTCTACGAAAATGACATTTTGGGAGGACTTCCATAGTTTTACAGCAGTTTTATTATATTACTTAATCTGTTAGTCCAAACATTGTTTTATCAGGTTATAGTATCGTTAGGGTTGAAGAGGGGTTCGGGGGTTTCTCCACGATGATAAAGAGGGGGGGGGAGGAGGGGGGGGGGAGGGGGAGGAGGGGGGAGGGGGTTTATCAGGTTATAGTATCGTTAGGGTTGAAGAGGGGTTCGGGGGTTTCTCCACGATGATAAAGAGGGGGGGGGGAGGAGGGGGGGAGGGGGAGGAAGGGGGAGGAGGGGGTTTATCAGGTTATAGTATCGTTAGGGTTGAAGAGGGGTTCGGGGGTTTCTCCACGATGATAAAGAGGTGGGGGGAGGAGGGGGGAGGAGGGGGGAGGGGGTTTATCAGGTTATAGTATCGTTAGGGTTGAAGAGGGGTTCGGGGGTTTCTCCACGATGATAAAGAGGGAGGAGGGGGGGGGAGAGGGGGGAGGAGGGGGGGGGTCTCCCAGCGATATTTTTAAAAAAATCCCCTCATTAGACGTGGTGTGAAACTACTGAATTCATTCGATGTTAGCTGAAAGACAATGTTGCAAATCTATAATTCCCTCCTACATAGCATATTAACTTTCAGTTTAATAATCTGGTGAGGAGGGTGTGGAGTGAGAGAGAAATCCAAATTAAATAGAATACTTAAAGAATCGGGTAAAATAATGAATTGCAAACTGAAAAGCATTGAACAACAAACACGACATAAGAGCTGTTGAGAGAAAAGCACTAGAAATTGACAAGACATCCTTTAAAACATGAATTTACTCTCCTAGGTACCATCTGGCAGACAATAGTTAGAGACAAAATGTAGAACAAATATAATATTTACTTTCATGCTCTCTGCGATGAAACCAATAAATAAAGCTATGCAAGTATATTTTTTTATCCGTCTCAACGAACTTTCAAACTGACTTTAAATTATAAAAGGAAATCAAGTTATCTGTTTATCTATCTGTAAAAAATACATTTCTATTTTTCAAATCTTTCAGTAGAGTTGTGCGCCGTATCAATTTTTTTATTGACTCAAATAAGCACAATGTTCTCCACAATGCTATATTTTTTAAAGAAAGGATAAATATACTCACACACCAAAATGCCCGGAACAACAGAAACTTCAATCCCACAATTAAAAGTTTTCGTTAAAATCCCGCGTTTGGATCGTGAACGAAGTGTGTTCTGTGTTAAAAAAACAACACTCTGGATGAGGACGGTTTGATTTTATAGATAGTTCGAAGATGACGTCACTCAGGCCTTTGTTAATGTTTTTGCCATCCGCGTTTGTGAGTTGTTCTCACTAAACTGTATTGACCAGACTATAAACGTTCATGGTTACACAGAGTTTGTGTGTTGGTCCGTTATTCTTCCGGATGGCAATGTTGTGAACTCCTTGGCCAAGCGCATTCTATCTATAAGTCAAAACACGATCGTATCCACCTCACAGCATGGCACGACGAGGTGAGTTGTTTTCATTCTTCAAGACAACACAATGGCAGAAAAATTGCGTGAGAGATAGAATGAAGATGGCATCACTCAGGTCTCTGTTCTTGTTATTTATTTTTTTTTTTTTTTTGTTTGTTTTGTTTTGGTTTGGTTTAGGGGGGGGGGGGGTTGTTTTGGTTTTTTTTGTTTTTTTTTTTTGGGGGGGGGGGGGTTATCATCCATGTTTATGAGTAATTCTCACTAAACTGTATTAACCAGACTATAGATAGTGTGCGCTTGGCCAAGGAGTTCACAACATTGCCATCCGGAAGTATAACGGACCAACACACAAACTCTGTGTAACCATGAACTTTTATAGTCTGGTTAATACAGTTTAGTGAGAACAACTCACAAACGCGGATGGCAAAAACAATAACAAAGGCCTGAGTGACGTCATCTGCATACTATCTATAAACGTTCAAGGTTACACATAGTTTTGTGTGTTGGTCAACGGATATACTTTCGGATGGCAATGTTGTGAGCTTCTTAGTCATGCGCATACTATCTATAGATAGAATGAAGTTGACGTCTTTCGGGTCTTTGTTATTGTTTTTTTGTCACCCGCCTTATGAGTAATTCTCACTAAACTGTAAACCTGACTATAAACGATCATGATTACACAAAGTTTTGTGTGCTGGCCCGTTATACTTCTGAATGGCAATGTTGTGAGCTTCTTAGCCAAGCGCATACCATCTATCTTGGCTAAGAAGCTCATAACATTGCCATCCGGAAGTATAACGGACCAACACACAAAACTATGTATAACCATGAACTTTCATAGTCTGGTTAATACAGTGTAGTGAGAACAACTCACAAACGCGGATGGCAAAATACAGTAACAAATGTTTGAGTGACGTCATCTTCGTTCTATCTACAGAAAACGTGTAAAAACAAAACAAAACTAAGCTTAGTGAAAATTAAAACACATCGATATTGTTCAGAACTTTTGGAAGACCGTAACTCTCAATGGTGTACCTCCACAACTTTCCAAGCTTTTATTCTCCCGCATCTGTGCGCGCGCGCGCGCGCGCTCGTGTGTGTGTGTTTGTGTTTATGTGTGTAGGGATGTATTGAGGTGTGTGTGTGTGTGTGTGTGAGTGTGAGTAAGAGAGAAAGATAGATAGATAGAGAGAGAGAGAGAGACAGAGAGAGAGAGACAGAGAGAGAGAGAGACAGAGAGAGACAGAGAGAGAGAGAGAGAGACAGAGAGAGAGAGAGAGAGACAGAGAGAGAGAGAAGAGAGAGAGAGAGAGAGAGAGAAGAGAGAGAGAGAGAGAAGAGAGAGAGACAGAGAGAGAGAGAGACAGAGAGAGAGAGAGAGAGAGAGACAGAGAGAGAGAGAGAGAGAGAGAGAGAGAGAGAGAGAGAGTATTTATGGGTTTTCGAAACTGTTATTGAACGTCATCATCATTTTTATATTTCTATTTTAGTACCATTTTATGAATTGATTTTTGTACTGCCAGAATGTATTGTATTTCTAATTGCGTGCGGCTATGTGGTCTTGTGGTATAACACTCGCTTTCGGATCGGAAGGTCCTGGGTTCGAGCCTCACTCGACACATAGTTGAGTCCTTGGAAAAGGCTCTTTACCCATCTTCTCTCACCCTGCTCACCTTACTCAGGTGTAAAATGAGTACCTGGCCGTTAACAGCGTTGTCTCTGTCGAAAAAAAAATGTATTATCGCCTAACAGGCGTCATGTCTCGTCCTACATGTTAAGTGTTGCTATTGGTCAGGTACCCATTGGAAAGCGCTTTGAGCACGTTTAGTGAATATTGCGCTATATTAAAGCTCAACTTTTTTTTAAATTTCAAACATTGTAAACGAAATGAAAAATTGACATTTTTTACCATAAAAATTATATTATTATCATTATCATCATCATCATCATCATCATCATCATCATCATCATCATCATCATCATCATCATCATCATCATCATCATCATCATCATTAATATGATTATTATTATTATTATTATTATTATTATTATTATTATTATTATTATTATTATTATTATTATTATTTTATTATTATTATTATTTTTATTATTATTATTATCATCATTATTATTAAATAATGATTAAAAATGAAATAAAATAATGTGTATTTTCGTAACAAAATCTGATTTAAAATCAGTAGGCCCTTTTAATCTTTTCACCGAAATAGGAATTTCCTTTGTAATTACTGTAAATACACATAAATTAAAAACTATATATTTTACATAAAAATTAACATGTCTTACACTTTTAATAAATAATTATTTGGGGCCTACGTACGGTATTTTAAGAAGCTGCGAGCTTTGTTCTAAGACTAAGAGTCTCACAAAAACCTATTCACCTTTGTCTCTGTTCTCATGGGGCAGCCAGGACTCCTAGTAGTGTGGGGCAGCGTGGCTCAGTTGCACTGAGGTGCCGAGGTTGAATACCCGCTGCGTTGTGTAGCCTTGAGTTGAGCAAGTCACCTCGCCTTAGCTCAGTTTGAGGCGCTGCATTGCGGCTGACGGCTGGGTTATTCCCGTCTTCCCTCGGAATAGACCCTAAAGACAAATTTCCCCTAAAGGATGAATAAAAGGAATTTATTTTAATTTTATTAAAAATTAATTTTATTGGGCTTTCCGTCCAAGATGGCCGCCGTGTAAACAGTGTTGTGTAGCAGAGTGAAAATTTATGAGTATTTATGATTATTCACGGGGATTAAAGTGTTTTGTACATTCTGGACTTGTGTTAGATAAAAAAGTAACTTTATTTCGAACTATTTGAGAAGTTTTATCATCACCAGTGCTAGACATCTAACTCTAGATCTATCTAGATAATGTAATCATAAAAGATCAGATTGGAGTGAACAACAAGATACAGTGATTACTGATACAGTACAGCGTAGACTTAGATAGATCTGGTCATTTAACAAGTAAGAAGATGAGCTTAAACAGCAGTAGTAGGAAATGTAGATCTGGCAGTGCCAGTACTAGTAGTGGCAGTAGTAGGAAAGAAAGCCCTGCACCGATGAGTACAAATAAGGCAAAAGCAAAAGCTGAGACTGAGACTTGCGGAAGACGTGAATATAATAATAATAATAATAATAATAATCTTTATTGTCCAAATTAAAGGCAATTCATGTGAGGTAAACAATGCTCAGTTTGGTTCATGGTATGAACATCAACACATTTACAAATACAGACACAGCCATACACGAACATACACGCTTGCACATTGTTTCTACACATGTATACAAAAGAAATGAGCGTACATACAAACACATATACATACATACATACATACATGCAGACATACATACAAACCAGCATATCATCGTATATGCATGCCTACATTCATACATACATACATACATACATACATACATACATACATACATACATACATACATATATACATACACACAGACACACACACAGACAGATAGAACGATACGATATATTTGCTGGGACAGCAGATAACCATATTATAAATATAGTGTCTTATATTAAGAAGAAGATGGCAATAATTGTGATGATGATGATGATGATGATGATGATGATGATGATGACTACGATAATGATGATGATGATGATGATGATGATGATGATGATGATGATGATGATGATGATGATAACGACGGCGGCAATGTCGATGATGATGATTCACGACACTGCTTCTCGTTATTTTCATTGGTTGTCTCATTTTTCCACAGAAGATTTGTTAATTAATTTTATGGCGGTTGGAATGAAGGTTGTCTTATGTCGATTTGTCCGACATTTTGCTTCTAGATACCGTCTTCCGGAGCGCAGAAGTTGGAATTTTTCGTTCAGCGGATGCCTCTTTTCGTTGATAATGTTAAAAGATTTCTTCTCAACTGCATTAATATAAGTTGTGTCAAGGCTTCTAAGGTCTGTGTTAATTATTTTTGAAGCCTCTCTGAGGGTTCTATGTAGTTTGGATTTTTCTTTTGTTCCACAGCTTCCATACCACGTTGTGATGCCAAACGAAACGATACTCAATATTAATGACTTGTAGATTTGTATCATGGTCTTTCTGTTCACATTGAAAGACCTTAATTTTCTGAGTATATACAAGCGCTGGTTACATTTTTTGATGACATTGTTGGTGTGCGATTCAAATCTTAGACTGTTATCTATAATTACACCAAGGTATTTAAACGTTTCAACAGTTTCAACCGCCTGATTGTTAATTTTTGTTATTTGTCTTGCTCTTTTTCCTATTTTTCTGTGATCAAACAGTTGTTCCTTTGTTTTTGTTACATTGAGCTCTAGACAGTTATCGGCACACCATTTGCTGAATTTACTAACTTGCTCAGTGTATTTAAATTCGGAGACGGAATCATTGAGCAGGCCGAGTATTGCGGTGTCATCAGCATACTTGATGAGTTGGCAGTTATCAAAGCTAGCCACACAATCGTTTGTATAGAGGATGTAAAGTAGAGGTGAGCTTACACACCCTTGTGGGCATCCGTTTGAAAGAGTTTTTACTGATGTAATATTGAATATGTATGCAAAGAGATTGGGAAATGCTTACAGTGCGAGCTCTGTGACCAATGGTTTCATACTTTGTGCGAAAAAATAGATGATGACACCTATCAACTGTTGAAGAAAGACTCAGAAAAAGAATGTCCGCTGCTGCATTACTACTGCTCTAAGTCCTGCAACAAAGTGGCCTCAAAGTTCCTGGGCAATTCCATGCAGCTTGAAAAGGAAGTAGATAAACTCAGGAAAAAAAGTAGAAGACGTTGATAAAAGTGTGAATATCATTCAAAAAGGTGAATTCACAGAGGAGATGATAGAAACAGTGAAATCAACAGCAAAGGATGAGATAGAGGCCAACCCTAGATCTGAGGCGAGTGAGATTAAGGAGCGACTCAAGAGAAGTACAGAAGAAAAGTCAGATAGAGTAAGACAAGATATAAATGAAATGAGGAAAATAAATGAAACTGAGGAGAAGAAGCAGGCAATGGTGAAAAAGAACATTGAATTAGAAGGAGAGAGAAATGAAAGGGCTAAGAGAGTGAAGAATGTAATTATGTACGGCATACCGGAAGCAAAAGATGGCGACAACAAAGAAGGCATAAGAAAAGCCCAAATGGTACTCAAAGAGTTGCAGGTTCATGGAGACAAAGACAGCCCAAACCCTTTAGAGCAAGTGATCAGATTGGGCAGAAGAGAAGATAGACCGAGACCCATGAAAATAAGTCTGATGTCAACGGATCAGCGTAACACTGCTCTTAGGAACAGCAAACAGTTGAAGGACCATAAACGGGAACGCTTACAGAAGGTTTATATTGGAGCTGACCAAACAATCATGCAAAGAGAGCAGGCCAAGGAATTAAGAGAGGAGCTGAAGAGAAGACGAGAAGCAGGGGAAGATGTGGTCATATATAGGAAAAGGGTCATCTTCAGGGAAAAGTTTAGAGAACAAGTAAGAAAGAGAGACAGCGATGTTGGAGGAAATGACTGGGACTGGGACGAGGAATGACTATATAGGAAACGTGTCAGTCCAATTGCCCAAAATGTTTCTGAGCAAGGATTTGAACACAACAAGAAAATTCAAGAAAGAGAAGTACTGGTAAATGATAAGGAGGGACAGCACGTGAATATGAAAAATACTCTGAAGCTCATGTACACGAACGCAGACAGTGTGATGAATAAGAGAGAGGAGCTAAAGGCTATGGCAGAAGAAGAAGATCCAGATGTGATAGCAATAACAGAAGCTAAGCCAAAGAATGCAACAACACACCCAACCATAGCAGAGTTAGGTATTGAGGGATACACTATAATAGCTAGCAGAGATTTTGAAACTTCCGGCAGAGGAGTATACTTATTGGTGAGGGAGAACCTCAAGGTTAACCCCATAGAGGAACTCACAGATCACGACTTTAGGGAGAGCGCTTGGTGCTCGATTGGAGTGACTGGACAAAGTCAGATACTAGTAGGAGTGATTTATAGGAGCCCAAATAGTACAGGAGAAAATAATGAGAGAATGTTGGAGATGATAAGGAGAGCGTCACAAAAAAAAAAAGCATTCAGAGCTAATTATTATGGGAGACTTCAACATGCCGGACTGGAGTGGAAAGGGATGGACGAACCAAAAGAGGGAAGCCTGGAGGAAAGTTTCATAGAAACCATTGAAGATTGCTACCTACAACAGATAATAAAAGAACCCACAAGACAGAGAAAAAAAAACAGAAGCCCAACGTATTGGACTTGATATTGATGGAGGAAGAAAATGACATTATCGACCTGAGACTGAGTCACCCACTGGGAAAAAGCGACCATGCGACCATATTCCTAAAACTGAGGGCGACATCAGAGACTGTAGATGAAAAACGGACACTCAGATATAGGAAGGCTGATCTAGAGAGTATGAAAGAGGAACTGGGGCATATCAAATGGGAAGAAATACCTACTAATCGAGGACACCGTAGGAAACAACTGGAGTAGATTTACCAGAGTACTTAACCAATGCTTCGAGAAAAACATCCCGAAAAGCAGAGGGAACCGGGTTGGGAGAAGAAATCAACCTTGGATGACGCAGGAAGTGAGAGAGGCATTACGGAAGAAGAAGGCAGTAAATAGAAGATACTCTAGAAGCAAAAAGGAAGAGGATTGGGACAAATACAAAAGAGTGAGAAACGCAACTACTAAAATAGTCCGACAAGCGCATCAAAAGTATGAGAACAAGATAGCAGAGGAAACGAAAGAAAATCATAAGGTATTCTGGGGTTATGTAAACAGTAAAATGAAGACAAGACAGGGAACCTGTGACATAAAAAAAAAAGAAGATGGCACTTGGGCATCTGAAGATGAAGACAAGGCAGAGGTGCTAAATCTCTTCTTTGCAAGTGTCTTTACTGTGGAGAACCAGAAAAACTTGCCAGATATTGCTAAAAGAAGTAATATAGATACTACACAATGGCCGATTACTGAAGAGAGAGTTATGAAGAGACTACAAAACCTAAAGGAGAGTAAATCACCTGGACCTGACAAACTTCATCTTTACATTCTAAAAAACTTAGCAGAGCAGCTAGTAGAACCCCTAACCAAGATATTTAACCAGTCGATGAAAGAAGGAAGACTACCAAGGGAATGGAAAGAAGCTAACGTCACAGCCATATTCAAGAAGGGAGACATAAAAAATCCAGAAAACTACAGACTAGTGAGCCTGACATCTGTCGACTGCAAGCTCATGGAACAGCTGATTAGAGAAGAAATAGTTGATCATATGACCAAGAACAAACTATCCAGCAAAGATCAACATGGTTTCATGGCGGGAAGGTCTACAGTAACAAACCTACTTGAAACAATGGATGACTGGACGAGAGACCTGGAATTAGGCAACAATTTAGATGCCATATACCTCGACTTCAGAAAGGCATTTGACAAAGTTCCACACTGGCGCCTTATCAGGAAATTGGAACAGTATCAAATTAATGATCAGACAGTCAAATGGGTCCGAGATTTCCTCAAAGATAGAAGACAAAAAGTGATAGTGAATGGAACAGCATCAGCGGAGAGGCTGGTAACAAGTGGAGTTCCACAAGGAAGTGTACTGGGACCAGTTCTCTTCCTGATTTATATCAACGACTTGCCAGACAATCTATTTATGTAAATGTAAAATATTTGCCGATGATACTAAGGTCTATGGAGTAGCTAATACAGAAGAGGAAGAAACACCTTACAATAAGATTTGAAAAAGCTTGAAGAATGGTCCGAAATATGGCAGATGGAGTTCAATGTAGATAAATGTGCAGTTCTTCACTTAGGAAAAAACAACAGAGAAGCAAACTATATAATGAAAGAAAAACCCCTGCAGAAATCCAATGGGGAAAAGACCTAGGAGTATTTATTGATAGGAAGCTAAACTTCAAGAAGCAAATTCAAGATGTTCAATCTAAGGCTAGTAAAACACTCGGAATAGTGAAAAGAAATTTCAAGAATCTGAAAACAAAACACATGACTTCCATCTACAAGACTATGGTTTGATCAAAGCTGGAATATGCCAACTGCATATGGTATCCGAAGTTTGAGGGAGACAAAGACTGTTTGGAAAGAGTGCAAAGGAGAGCAACAAAACTTATCACACACCTGAAAGACAAAACCTACTGTGAGAGATTGAAAGAATTAAATCTCCCGACCTTAGATTACAGGAGAAGAAGGGGAGATATGATCCAAACATTTAAAATAGTAAAGGGAATAGACAAGGTAGAGGCAGGATTCCTTAAACCAAACAAGAACATTCAGACACGAGGAAACAGCAAGAAACTGAAAAAAGAACGTTTTCAAACAAATGAAAGAAGGAACTTTTTTCATCTAGAATTGTAAATAACTGGAATAAACTGCAAGAAACCACAGTATCAGCAAAAAAAAAATTGAATAAATTCAAAGCAGAGTTGGAGATAAGCAACATCCTAGGAAACAAGTTCAATTATAAAAATTGGTCCAATCATTAATAGATGAGGAGGAGCAAAGGAGACTACACCAAGTCTAAAAGCTCTATACAGAGGTATTCAGGTAGGTAGGTATTATTTATCATGTTCCTTGCAGTATAACGAAGGACTGTTTACCAAAATGGGTTGTTTTGATATTTGAGACATTAACAGTTATTGGTTTGCCTAAATTCATATTTTCTTTCTTTAAAAGTTACTAAATTTTAGAGAAATTCTTTGGATAGTTTATGAAGAATTTTAAAAGTTTCTATCGTCATAATTTACATTCTCTTGGCTTCAAGGGGGATAACACAAGCCTGTATACCAATGCTATCTATACTGTATACTGAATACTGTATTCATAACTGAGATAAATCTGAGAGCACGTTCTTCAGAGAGAGACACAGATAGATAGATCGATATATATATATATATATATATATATATATATATATATATATATATATATATATATATATACTATATATATATATATTTATATATATATATATATATATATATATATATAGAGAGAGAGAGAGAGAGAGAGAGAGAGAGAGAGAGAGAGAGAGAGAGAGAGAGAGAGAGAGAGAGATTATTTAATTGATTGACAACATTCACAGGTTCCATAACGACAAAAGGTTTGTATACTATATTTGTCCAAAGAGACACTATGTCGGGAAATTTCAAGGAAGATAAACTGACTGATAACAACGGCCGCAGCCGACAGCCGTCGATTGACGATCATTTACCGACCTGTTGCTTCCACTGAAACGGATCTTATTCAAATTTAATTTAAACGCTATTGGTAAGTTGATGTGTTTTGATATAATATAATTTACAAGTGGGTGAGTGGATCTATTTTATTGCCCGAATGTGTTATGCCGAAAAATGGTTGAAAAATGAATTTAGGTTGATAAAATAGGCCGGGTAGACAGAAGATCTCTTGGCCTTGACTCGCGATCTCATTCTCATTTTACACTGATCGATTGTGAATGTTTAGATAGTATTATGATTCCATTAAAACCTCAAAACTGTCGCTGATAAAGTTAATGATAATATTCTCATTTAGACAGGTTATTGATATAAAATTATCAAACACTGCCCGATCATGCCACTGTCACGGCCACTTGTTTGCGTCGTCTGCTATTTAAAGAACTAAAATCTTAGACCGCCAACCTAACCAGAACCATACAGTAAACTTATTTGCAGATGTAATCTGTCAACTGATTCTGAGATACAAATTTGGTCTTTGTCTTTGATTACTGAGTTATCGATAAATATTAGATAGATTGCATTTGCTAGATTATCCTCATTCTTATCAGTCAGAATGACAAGTACAATCATGATGATCATTCTAGACTTTGGACCCCTTTTCCGTTCTATATATCTAGAGATATTCATTGATTGGTGGACGGGCTCGACCCATCTTGTTTTGAATGGATTTTTATCAGGTCGAGTTGTCACTATTATTAGAATAAGTTGTTTAAATGCCTCTTGTTTAAATAATTAAAAAGTAGTTTAGTTTATGGGGTCTGTTTCAGTGATGTAGATTTTTTTTAAAAAAAGGTTATCATAATCATTCTATCTTCTGACAGATTATTGTCCCAAGGACAACCGAAAGCCCAAAATAAAGCTTACTTCCTGAGTAGATAATAATGCCAAAGTACAATAGATAGAATTAATTAGAGAAAATAAAAATTACACTAATTAATTTTCATAATATAATAATGATGATTATAATGATAATAATAATGATTGCAATAATAATAATAAAAATGATAAAAAATGATAATATTAGTGATAATAATGAAGATGATAATAATAAAAGTAATGATGATGATGATAATAATAATAATAATAATAATAATAATAATAATAATAATAATTATTATTATTATTATTATTATTATTATTATTATTATTAATATTATTATTATTATTATTATATATTATTATTATTATTATTATTATTATTATTATTATTATTATTATTATTATTATTATTATTATTATTATTATTATTATTATTATTAATTAATTAATTATTATTTATTATTATTAATTAATATTATTATTATTATTATTATTAATTAATATTATTATTATTTTAATGATAGTAAGAAGAAGAAGAAGAGCAATAGGAGGAAGATGGTAATGATAAAACAATAATAATAATAAAATAATAATAAAAATAATAATAGTAATTGCTTTTTGTTTTGTGAATCCTAAAACTCAGAATATTCTATGCTGATACAGTTTGGGATTAGGAGATCTCAATAGCTCAGTTGATAGAGCACTCACTTCACACATAAAAGGATTGAGATCAATTGAGGGTGAAATTGTGATATTTTTTTTACCCCCTGTCCACCCAGCAGTGATTAGATAGCTGGATCTGTTAGGTCTGGCCAAAAACACTCTATAGCATCCTATCCAAAGTATAGCAAGCAATTGCTATTTTTGTCCGTTTTATGCTATAGAAACTGGGATAAACTACGGTTCCATATGCCTAATGGTTCTCTGAAGGACTTCAGTTTTGAATGACAATGTATTTGTGCACTGATTTTTTTTTAAATTCAGTTTTTAAGATTTAAGATTTCTAATTCATAATTTTGTTACATAATTTTTTCAAAAGCCGTTGTCGTTTTGATAAACAGGACTGTTTCCACCCGAAGCCTTTCCTTTTTCACCTTTTTGATAGATTTTTTTCGATCCCAGTTTTCAGGCAGCCCCCACCACTGTCATTTTGATGCAAAATTTTTTTAATTGTTAAAAAGTAATCACTGACAAATGCAGCAATACTTAATGATCATGTCATATAATTAAGTTTAATTCTTTGTAGAAAAAAATATATTTTGATGTAATTCTTATTATACAATGTAAAAAAAAATTAGAGTGAGAATATATGTTTATAAATCTGGACTTGTAGAAATGTATTGAATAAGAAACCGTTTCAGAATTACATTTAAGCAGCGCTGAATTTAACTCTTTATTAATAATTTAGGGGCACTACTTTGCATTTTAACCTAGAAATGCAATCACTTATTAATATTGTAATGAATGTCAAGGTCATTAAAGTCTAATGAACCCAGTTAGATAACTATACTACTAGTTCCTTTGAGTGCTCTACCAACTGAGCTATCCAGATCCTAATGTTGCAGATATATTACAGAGAAATACTTATAGTATATATTTGATTTGTGACAATATCTTTAATTTCAATTGGTCACATGACACCCGTTTTTCACAAATACCTGTCACAGCATGTTGAGGATTTGATAAAATATATGTATATTATATATGATTCTTTCATTTCTTTGTATTTTTATTAAACGAGTTATTTTTATCGTGCCCAATAACACTACGAGTTTGCGAGTATGTTTCATTGCTCAATACAAATTTAACGAGTTTAATAAATACAAAGAAATGAAAGAATACATTTATTCAAGCCCTCCATGTAAGATTATTAGATATTTCGTGACCAATTGTATGGTAATAGTACTTCCAATTCGCCATAATTTGTATTTTTCTCCATCTGCCTGAATGGCAGTTTGACCCAAAAAATAAAACCGTTGGATTTGTATTCATACACACCAAAAGATTATTTATAATTACCAATCAGTTGCCTTTTACATTATATTTTGCACCAATAAAATGTGCACAAATATTCTGCAATCTTTGAATAAAATTTTTATTCAACTCGTTCAAAGCATTATTCAGTGTTTATGTATTTACTAAGAAATGATAGGGTTTCCCAATAGGAGGGTTGGAGTAATATTTATTCTTTGAATATTCTCAGACCTTTTATTTTTTGCTTTTGCTATTTGTTACATTGATTATGTTTAGTAAAAACAAATTGATTAACATCTTTGGGATGCATTTAATTAGAATTAACTAGTAATAGTAGTAGTAGTAGTAGTATTAGTATTAATAGTAGTAGTACTAGTAGTAATAGTAGTAGTAGTAGTAGTAGTAGTATTAGTATTCATAGTAGTAGTATTAGTAGTAGTAGTAGTAGTCGTAGTATTAATAGTAGTAGTAATAGTAGTAGTAAGTAGTAGTAGAAGTAGTGATAGTTGTAGTAGTAGTGTAGTATTGATAAAGAGGTAGAAGTAGCAGTTTTATAAGTGTTAACAATATCATTTTCACATATTTTGCTGCTTTCTGCTCTAGTGTGGTGACAAGCCCCACTGGTGGCAACACAAAGTAGATATTGGCACACTGTAAGAGCTCATCTTTTTTTTCTTCTTATATTTCCAGTGAAATGAAAATGTCTGCCCTGTTAGCTGTCGTGTTTGCATCCTTAGCCTACCTTCTCATCCGCCTGCTACACTTGACTGCGTTGTCATGTGCCCCTCTTATATTTGTCAAAGATCAGTCTTCACAGTTTGTACAGTCCGTACTGGAACTTTGTCCCACCCTACACCAGCCGTAAGTCAGTTTGGATATTTTCTTCATGAAATAGGTATATTTCTTAATAGAATGATGCTAAAATATATTTCTTAATAAAAAATCTTAACCGAGTCATAAGCTGGTTAATGTGTTGCATGTCTTTGTGCAGCTATGTGATCTTGTGGTATAACACTCGCTTTCGGATCAGAAGGTCCTGGGGTGGAGTCCCGCTTTGATCGGTGCATAGGTTAGTCCTTGGAAAATGCTCTTTACTCGCATTCACTCACCGTACTCAGGTGTAAAGTGAGTACTTGGTCATAAACAGTGTTGTCAGTGTCAGAAAAATTGTAATATTGCCCAACGGGCATTATGACCTTGTTCTTCATGTTAAATGTTTCTGTTGGCTCGGAACCCCTTGTGAACGCTTTTGATCATGTTTGACGGATATTGTGCTATATAAAAGCAAGTTTTTTATTGTTTTTATGTAATGAATATTCATCTTTTAATTTTATCTTCTAGAATGTGGGATTTATAAGAGAAAATTCGGTTTATTTATCATTACAGGAAATTATTCTTTAAAAAAAACAAAAAACGAAACTTGACCTTTTATATCGCATAATATCCACTAAAAGTGCTCAAAGCGCTTTACAAGGGGTCCCTGACCAACAGCAACACATAATGTAGAACGAGACATGACGCCTGTTATGCGATATTACAATTTTTCGGACAGAGACAATACTAATTTTATACCTGAGTACGGTGAGAGAATGTGAGTAAAGAGCCTTTTCCAAGGACTCAACTATGTGCCAAGCGAGGCTCGAACCCAGGACCTTCCGATCCGAAAGCGAGTGTCATACAACTAGACCACATAGCTGCATAGGGGTCTATCTAGAGAAAAGACAGAGATAATCCAGGAGTCACCAGTAGTACAGCTCATCAAAGCAAGAAATAAGGGATACATTTCTTGCTTGATTCAAGAAAAAAAAAGAAAAAGAGATGCCTACACTGCCATACTCTGGAAAAAGCCATTAAAAAAAATTTGGCCATAAAAACTTGTCATTCAAATATCGATCGATTTAAATGATCCTCATCTGGGGCAAAAACTCTCAAACCTGGGACTTCGCAAAGTTGTTATTTACTGTTCAAAGATCAAGTTTATTGTAATTATTCCCAATCTACATCATGTATTATTATTGTTATTATTATTATTATTATTTATTATTATTATTAAAAATTATTATTATTTTTTTATTTTTATTTTATTAATTATTAATATCTTATTTATTAAAAAATATTATTTTTTATTATTATTAATTATTTTATTTATTATTATTATTATCATTATTATTATTATCATTATTATTTATTTATTATTAATTATTATTTTTATTATTATTATTATTATTATTTAATTATTACATTTTTATTATTTTATTATTATTATTATTATTATTTATTATTATAATTAATATTATTTTTATTACTTTTATTATTATTATTATTATTTTATTTTATTATATCATTTTTCAATATTATTATTATTATTAAATTTTTATTATTTTTATTAATTTATTATTTTTATTAAAAATCAATATTAACATTATTATTATTAAACATTTTATTATCATTATTATTATAATCATTATTATTTTTATTAATATATTATTATTATTATTATTTATTATTAATTATTATTATTATTATTATTAATTTTTATTATTATATTATTATTTTTATTTTTTATTATCATTTATTATTATTATTATTATTATTAATATTATTATTATTTTATTATTATTTTATTATTATATTATTTATTATACATTATCATTTCATTTATTAATTTTTTAAATTTTTATTTATTATCATTATCATTATTATTATTATTATTATTTTTATTATATTATTATTATTATAATTATCATTATTATTTATTATTATTATTATTATTATTATTTTTAAAAAAAAAAAAAAAAAAAAAATTATTATTTATTTATTTATTATCATTAAATTATTTTATTATTCAACCCCTGACAGAAAGACTGTATTACTTACATTATAATATCTCCTGTCCTTTAATTTGCCATTTTATTATCAAATTGCTGTTCAAGCCTACACGATTTCACTGATAGAGTCGTATAATGGCTTTTCAACCCAAGTCATCCATGATGAAAACTATAGAGAATCAAATTGATATCAAGTTAAGGGTAAAATTGAACTCGCCTAAAAATTGTTAACTTGGGGTGTGTTTGTTTATTTACATATTTTGTCACATTTATAAAACATAACACTCTATCTCGAATTTTGAAAGTCCTTCAGAGCTATCAAACCCAAGGAGTTGAATTTTATGTTTGTTTCTGAAATGCATAATAAATAGGAACAATTTGTCAAAGTTCTTTCTGCCAGATCTAATATGATACCCTAAAAAAATTTTTTAAATAAAAAAGATTGAGATTAAATATAGCGCAATATCCACTAAATGTAGTCAAAGCGCTTTACAAGGGGTCCTTGGTCAACAGCAACATTTAACATGTAGGACAGGACATGACGCCTGTTAGGCGTATTACAATTTTCCCGGACAAACACAATGCTGAACGGCCAGGAACCCTTTTACACCTAAATACGGGAGAAGAATGTGAGTAAAGAGTTTTTTCTTAAGGACTCAACTACACCGAGCAGAGGCTCGAACCAGGCCTTTTGACCAAAAAAACGAGTTTTATACCACTAGACCACATATCCGCACCCCATCACTGCTGGATGATTTTTTTAAAAAAAAGATTTTGATAACGAGGTTGAAATCGGTTTGATTGTCTTGGTGTTTTAACAAAGTATATTTTTTTCCTGTGGATAATAATTTTTTTCAGATATGTCCCTCCATTGTTATGGGGAAAAA
>NC_088371.1:41560878-41585493 GCF_034508935.2 Berghia stephanieae | reverse complement strand
TGCCACGATTTGCCAATTTTGGGAAATTTGCCAAAATTAGCGGATCGCCCTGATATTTGCGGCAGCAAATTGCCATTTGCGGCCGCAAAAATGCAGATGACAGATAAGTTTTAAATGTTTTCCAATCATAACAATTACTCATTTTTGATTGAAAAGAAGTCTCCGATTTCCTACCCTTCACCAAACTGTTTCTGCATTTTGGGTATGAATGAACTGTTGTTACTGGAGAAAAAATATTACTTGATATGTTTCACCAAATCGAAAATTGGTGCATTATTTATTTTGCTGAGTATGTATTCAAATTAATTGATACACGGTTTTCGTGTGAGTAACCGTTGATGGCAAAGTTCTGATGTCTACAGGAAACACCCCTGTTTTCCAAGTGAGAGGTATTCCTGCCCAAGAAAAAAACGAAATTATTTGAGTTGAGACTCAAGCCTAGAAAAAAAACCTCCACCTCAGTGCTTTGCCTTATCTACTCCACCACTACAGACAATGATAACAATGGTGGATACAATGAAAAGACATATTTTTATAATGCTTATCCATGTCTTCTTCATTTTCTATGATCTTTTCAATGATATTACACTCTCTCCCGGTAGATCCATTTCATACAGTTTATGGGATTAGGTGTGAGCTCTCTGCTTTATAAGGTACAGTGGAACCTCCCGATTACGACACCTCCGAATAGTGACAACCTCCTGATAACGACATTGACCCCTGGTCCCGATTTTTTTTCTATTTAAGATCAGTAAAAAAACCCTCCAAATAACGACGCCCTTTTTGAATAAACCTCCGAATAACTACATCATTTTGGCGATTTTCGGCAGTTTTCGTAGATCTGATACTAAAAATACCGAGTATGAGTACTCAAAGTTTATAAAATCGATTCCTGCTTGAACCAATGAAAACGCAGCTTTTGAAACCAATGAGAACGCAGTTTTTACCACCATTAGGTCCAATGAGAATGCAAGTTTTGCCAACCAATGAGAGAGCGAGTTTACCGACCAATGACAAAATAACAAGGATGATGAACCTTTTTTTTTACATTTTTAATGGATAGAGAGAAACAAAAATAAAAGTAAAAAAACCCCCCCCAAAAAAAAAAAAAAAAAAGGAAAAAAAAAAAAAAAAAAAACATATTTAATGCGGCCATGTGTTCCGTTGTATTCAAACAGCTGTTCACATGCCGGTGCCCAACCCGGATAAACTGCAGAGGGAAAATGGCACTGTTGTGGCATGGTTAATAAAAATTGGTCCTGCTGGCCTTACCACGCCCACTTTGTCAACCATCTTGGAAACCTCTAAATAACGACACCTCCAGATAACGACATAAAAACTTGGTCCCGTGGCACGTCGTTATCGGGAGGTTCCACTGTACTACACTTATTTCCCCCCATGTAGTTCCATTTCATACAGTTCAAGGGATTAGGTGGGAGCTCACTGCTTTATTCTAAATGCAAAAACAAAACAAAAGAAACAACAAAAAAAATTGTCCCAGGTTGTTATAAGCACATGTTATTTTCCAGACTGATAGTGGAGTTCTCTGACGCCATCAGCACGATGCATCAGAACGGGAGTCTACCATTGTACGTGGAAGACAAGGCCACCACCCCCATTGCAAATGGCAGTACCACTCACACCACCATCAAATCTACGGACAGCGGGGATTTTGATCTGGATCAGAACGGAGCAACGGCTTGCTAGGAAACAGTCATGACAGGATTTCACATCGTACCCAACTCACCGAAACGGTTGTAAACCTTTTGCTCCTGTCAGCTTTATACCATTGCAAACTTCTTTTTTTAGCACAATTTTCAATTTTAGCCTCATGATACAAGACTCAAACTATTTCATTCCATCTCATTGTTTTTTTACGTTTATTTAGCCAGATATGAATCCTATCCAAAAATTAAGTTATGTCCTTGACATTTCACATATTGAAAATGTTGTGGCCTGAAGCTGAAAGATTCTCATTCATCTGTCGTGTTTCATTCATCATGTTTTGTTGATAAAGGGGAAACCTGGAACGTTCACATTATCTGTTTTCGTTTATTAGATTGACGCTTTTCATTCTATTTCCTATTGTTATTTTTTATCATTCAACTTAAAATACTTGTGGCATTTTTTGTTTTTTTTAACTTTATGAATTATTTCCCTTACATGATATACGACTTACGACTTTAGTAAAAACTGAAATATGGAGAGAAGAAAGTGCTTTGTCAGGACACGGCATTTCTGTATTACAATCCTGTAGGGAGATTTACCATGGTGGGAATCTGGAAATATTTAAATGTATTCCTCTTTGTGGGATTCTGTGCTTATATCATATATTTGTGTCAGTGCATGACATAATCAGTCGGAAGGTGAACATTTTGGATTTGCATTTTAAAATTTTTTTTTCATTTTCTAAAAGAATATTCTCACCGGAGCATTTTTATCTTTATTTGAAGTAAATCGGGTGATTTTTCATGAAGTTATGGTCAGATGTATGGGAAAGGTATCCCGCAACTTTTTTCACACTTCATACTTTTTCAACTTGACTAGCTGGAAAAATATTTAGAAGTTAAATTAAGCTTTGATATTTCCCGAAGATGTACAAAAAGGATTGATTTAATCATTTATGACAAGAACTCATTTTGGAGAAAAATTGACTTTCTAACTAAACTTGATAATATCTCAGTTCAAACCTTTTCACCATCCGACTGATTATGTCATTCACTGCAACATATGTCTAGAAGAGACTTTTGGGTGATCTCAAACTAATACACTGATAGTGTGCTCTTGTAATCTACATCATTTGCCTGGGTGGTCGGAGTACGAATGAAACAGAAGCGCTGCGTCGATTTGAGTCAAGAGTCCCTAGGGTGTGACTTTCTACTATTCCACAGAAGCCACGCTAACTTTTCATTCATACCATACATGCCAAATCTTACGAATTTTTCGTAATTTTACGAATTTTAGACACATTTCATGGCCAAATACGAAATTTTATGGAAAATTACGAATTTTTAATTCTTAGTAATACTTAAATGATAATAAAAATAATAATAATAATAATGATAAGAAGAAGAAGTACTACTACTACTACTACTACTACTACTACTACTACTACTACTACTACTACTACTACTACTACTACTACTAATACTAATACTATTACTTCTACTATTACTACTACTATAATAAATGATGATGATAATAATAATAATAATAATATTGTGGTTGTTCATACACAATTTCAGAAACTACGAATTTCCTTGTCAAATTACTAAAACTTGACATTAAAATGACTAAATTTGAAGTTTTCAATTTGGCAAGTCTGTCATACTCCTACCACCCTGGAATACAGATGCTAAAACTCTCACGACATTTTGTTTTGTTTTCTACATTCCTTCGTTTATTGTTTTGCTGATGAAGGGTTTGTACGCAAAACGCCTGTTGTCTGTACTGTTCTCATGCGAAGCCTTTCCACTTTGACATCGTTATGATGTAATACTGCTTTGGTGAGATAGGTCACATAATATTATAGACAGTGTTGTTCTCCTTTGAGGCAGCAAGTAACCGCTTTTGTTATATTATCCCTACTGTCCTTTTACTTTAGAAAGGGCTGAAGAAACGAATTAAAAGATTTCTCTTTGTGAAATGGAAGCAATATGTAATGTAAAAGGCATTGTGCAATAGCTACCTGGTGCTCCTGTTGCCTTATGAAAATTTATACTATCCATTGCTATTATTATTGATTGTACATATATATATATATATATATATATATAGTTTTCTGATGTGTCATGTGTATTGTCCCCTTTGTATAATGGAAGAATGAGATTATTACAATGAGGTTGTATTCGGGGATTGGGGGAGGGGGGGGGGAGGGGGGGGTGTATTTGATTTCACGAAATCTGAAGACTTTCATATTACATGTATTGTCATGTCTCAGATCTAAACTCTGAACAAACAGTTTTTGCTATGCAGTCATTGACGTTAGTGAATTGAATATATCTGTTGTTATTTCATTGTAGTTGATAGTTTATATCTCCTTCCACACTACATAAACGTTTTCTTCCTGTTTAACTACTGGTGTTCACAGTTTTTACTTCCAAATTCAAAATATATATTTTATCATCGTTCTCAACTCATTTTTATCTTCCAACTAGGTATCAGTGTAAATGATATTGTTGTGTGTGTGTGAGGAGGGGGTCGGGGGGGGGGGGGGGGGGGGGTAGATAGAAAATGCGATGATATTAAAAACTTTCTCACACATGAGGTAAAAAATTCAAATGAGCATAAAAGTCAAAATTCACAATTTCCATTTTTTTAAAAATAAATGTTTGTAATAATTCAATACAACTTCATTTTGGGTTGGATCATAAGATATTAATAGTCATCACCGTTTGTTTTGTGTTTTGAAAGCTTCGAGAGCCAGCTATTTTGTACTTGAATGAAATTTGATTGTTTTTATTACCAAATATAGTAAGCACATACCAACTTTTACATTTCAATATGGCTGACCTGGCTACAATCATGTGATATCTTTTCTTTGTTATAATCTTTATCAATGTTGATATTTCTTTTCGCTGTGTCTTCCTTTTATCAATCGCTCCTTTTGGACGGTTTGACAATTGTATTTTTTTTTTCTGTTTTCTTTTATTTGTTTTTAAAGCTTGCTAACCTTAGGATACCTTTTCTTTTTCTATTTTTATTGTTGATGAGTGATATCTGTTTTGTTTCTGCCTCTTCTTTGCTTTGAGGAGTGGATGTCAAATCCTTCTTTAAATATGAGATAATATAAGATAATTTATATCAGTAAAGGCAAGTGTATAATACTATGATGATGCTAAACTTAGGATAATTTTTCTATTTTTATTATTTAAAAGTGATATTTTTTATTTCTTTGCTTTGAGGAGTGGGTGTCAAGACTTCTTTAACTATGAGATAATATAAGATAATTTACATTCGTAAAGGCAAGTGTATGATACTATGATGATGCTAAAGATAGGATATTTTTTCTTATTATTATTGTTATAAGTGATGTCTGTTTTGTTTCTGTCTCCTCTTTGCTAATATCAAGTCCTTCTTTAAATATGAGATAATCTAAGATTTTTTCATTCATGAAGGCAAATGAACAATACCATGATGATGCTAAACGTAGGATAATTTTTTTTCTTGTTATTGTGATAAGTGATGTCTGTTTTGTTTCAGCCTCTTGTCTCTGAGGAATTTATTTGTGTCAAGTTTTTCTTTTACTACGAGATAATATAAGATATTTTACATTGGTAAAGGCTACCCTGTGATGATTGGGTAACTTGGTCTGTTAGATCTGGCTGAAAGTACTTTGTGATATAGACTAGCATTCTATACAAAGGATAGCAAGCAATTGGGATAATATCCTGTTCCATAGACCTAATAGCAATGAAGGACTATTTTAACAGTGTATTGTCTATTCCTACAAGTATGACATTGTCAGATAGTAAAATAATAATACCAAGACAAGAAACTTGATAGCTATTGTCAAGTTGGTAAACATAGTTTTTGAGTATTGTTTAATTCAGAAAAGTGAGTGGAGCAGGCATTTATGTTGGTAACAACAAGAGATGAAGTGAATAGAAAAGTGCCAGAAGACAATAGAGAATAAAATTTTATTCTGTATTGTTTTCTGGCACTTTTCTATTCACTTCATCTCCTTTTGAGTATTGATGGTTTTCATAACTTTGAAAGTTTATATTTTGTTTGAGAGAATATAATGAGACTTACTCACCCAAATGAAATTAGACAGTGCAAAAACTTGTGCCTAATTGAGCAATAGGATGTTTATCATTTTGACATAGCCTGATCTTGGTACGCATCGTTAGCTATTAAAAGCCTTCGAAGATTCCTGTCTCTTTATTTTCAGTCTTGGGTATTACTGTTGACTTGGAATTCCATGTAAAAGCGCCTTTAGCACACTCAGTTGATATTGTATGATGTGAAAGCGCACAGGTCTTCTTTTATTTGGTTTGTTTTTTTTTCTTATAAATAGTGTGGAGCTGCCATAAAGCTACCTATTGGATGGCTCATTCTGTATCACTGTGTTGATCTTTCTTGACTACATTGTGGGTTCAAACCCTTATCAATGCCGCTTTACTCTCTCTCTCTCTATTTGGCACAATGGACTCTACGTAAGAAATGCATTATAGGTATGATAATCAACAACAACAAAAAATAATTAAAACCAATTTTCACCACCTGACATTATGTAACCGAGGCATTCCTGTTATTTAATTATTATTTTTTTAAAAATTGAAATGAAAATCAAAATTTTCCACCAATTCTCCATAGATTGTTAAACGAATGAAATGTTAAAGAGCGATAGGTTAGCGCAGTCCGATATCCTATATTATATTTATTGAAGTAATCCAAAGCACAATTCCACCCAAGTGCTTTTATAATGTCCTATTATTACGACAATATTATGTTACATAAATATGTTCTCTACAGTCCAACATAAATTCTACATTGCCTTCAACCTGCGATGCATCTGAAACTGTTAACTTTTTTTTTTTTTTTAAATCTATTTATGGGGATTTGGATAGCTCAGTTATAGAGCAGCACTTCACTTTCACTCACCTCACAAGCAATAATGTCAGTTCCAGGTGAAGTCAAGATTGTTTCCCAATTCCCCTTATTCACCCAGCAGTTGTTGTTTTTTAGACGGATGTGTTAACACATCAAACACTATGATAAATATGATGAGGTCCAGCTCTATATTAGTCCTCAAAGGACTACTATTATTTCTGTTTTTTAATTTATGATACATGAATGAAATCAACAACCTCTTTTAACAGATTCTTCATCAAAATCTTTTTTTTTTTTTTCCTCTCACCCAGAACAAAGAATGCACGTTAGATTGTACTTTGATTGTCTTTGATTCATAAGTATATTTTTATATAGATTGTACTTTGTCCTTGATTCATAAATGTGTTTATATCTATAGATTGTACTTTGTCTTTAATTAATTAATATGTTTATATATAGATTGTACTTTGTCCTTGATTCATGAACATGTTTATATATAGATTGTTCTTTGTCCTTTATTCATATATATATATATATATATATATATATATATATATATATATAATATATATATATATATATATATATATATATATATATATATATATATATATATATATGTGTTAATGTATGGATGCGCACGGTTGCAAACCAATCAACCAAAAATTCTGATATAGGCCAAGGTGACTCTTCACCCAATGAAGCATCGTGTGTATAAATATTGTGTAAAACATTCCAATGAAAATATTTTTGTATTGATTGACACGTGGTGGCAAACCTATTCATGTCCATTGGATCGTCGTATTGTCGGCAGATTGTCAAATATCTTGCATAATTGGGTGTTCCTCAGGGGAATGGTTTGTAACTCAAGCTTTTTAATTTGATTAACGGTAATCATTGACATTGGCATTATTATTGATGGCCTACTCCTTCCATCTGGTATTGTGTCAGATTGGACCAGGTGTCGGACAGTCGGGTCAAAATAATCTGATTACAACATTCAGATATTTTTTGTCATGTAAGAAATCACATGTTCATTGACCTCAATTGAAGCATCATTCAAGTTTTGAACGAAATTGAGTATAGTTGCTATAAGTAAGAAAGAAAAAAAAACTAATTTTTAAAGAATTGAATTCTCAACAACCAGTGATTTGATTTTCACCCAAATCCTTCCACAGTTGTCGTTTCAAAAGCAGCGATGTGTGGATAGATGTGTAGACTTTTAAGCGTTATATTACCATTTCATTGTTGGCTGAAGAAGGGTTTAAACCCAAAACATTTTTGTGTTGAGAATTTCTTTTTTTTATATTTGTGAACCTGTAACATTCAGTTTTTGTTGAATTCATTTCACAGTCTATGTCTATTAATCGTTGTTTAGTATTTACTTTAGCTGAAATTTCATGACTTTGACTTTAAAATGAAATTTTTTTTTTATCATCTGTATCAGAGTAGGTGACTTTCAAATCGTACTAAGTCCCATTTTCATCATCCGAAAAAAAACGCAATTTTTTTGTTATTTATTTATTGACTTAAAGAGAAAAATACGAGTCTTGTGTGAAAGTTGTGAAGCTTCAAATGTTCTATGGAGTTCAAAAGATAGCATGAGATTGTTGACTCATTTTCTATCTGGATGTGACTTGGGACGTGTTGAAAGTTAACTACTCATATTTGATACATAAAACCAAACCGAGACAATGATTCACATTTTATCAAATACAGTGTTTGTATTTATTGATTTTTTTTTTTTACGATTATCAATGTTGTGATTTTTACTTAAATTAGTAAACGCTAGTCAAGAAATGATATATAATATGTATGTAGCTAGAATATTTAAAACTTGTAAATCCGCTACATTTTCTATGTAAAACTAATCACTGACGTGTACCTTATTTCTGTAATATATACAAGTCTAGTCTGTATAAACGACTTAAATAAATATATGTGTAAATAAATGACCCAATGAAATCAATAAGCCTTGCAAAAGGAAATGACCAGACAATTCTTTGCAGGTTGGTAGACAGGGAGAAAAAAAACCAAACTAAAATAAATCCAGGAATCTATAGAGCTTCTTTGTTTACAATATGCAATGTTGTTATGTCGAACAGTCGACCTCGACTGATATTTTGGCATGGTTTTTTTTCTTGCATTTTTCTTTCTTGCTTTGTCTGGCACCTTTCATACACACTTGTTCAGTTCTTTATCTTAACTGAAAGGGCATGTTGCTGGCTATGAATGGGATACGGGATCTGAAGATGTCACTCCCAGCAGTATTCCCAGTGGTGACTGAGGCCTCCCAACAGATACAGCAGTCTTCTCACATCATTCGTTTTAGAGGTTTGGTTGACTCAGTTTGCATAAAAGCATTATTGGGGCGCCAACTTTTAGCTCCAAACAACGGGGTCGCAATCGATGAGGGTTTGAAGAATGGAGAAATTCAATTGGATGGTTAATGACATAGTTTGTCTTCATGACAGTTTCCACAGATTTATACATTTTAAGGAGTAATTAGGTAAAAGCTGAAGTAATTGTGTGTTGATGAGGATCAATGTCTGTTTTGTTGTGCCAAGATTGCCCTCTCAGATATTCAAGTGCTGTTGTTAAACCAAGCACTAAAATCAGGGAACACAACTTTTGTGAAATCATCTTTGCTGAAAACTTGTCTGACCAATTTAGAAATGGTACTGTAGAATGGTTGTCACCCCTGATTGCCGCACTCACCGTTTTCGATTTTGAACAAAAATCAGGCAAGTGCGCTTCCGGTATACTGCACTGTTAAATTTCAAACGATGTAAGTGCCTCCATAGTTGAGATGATTTTAAACATGACATGAGCTCATGTGGAGTAACTGGAATATTTTTCTTGACATCTCCAGCAAAAACAAGAGTTTTTCCTCCCCCTCAATGCTTGACTGCTTTAGATGTCACTTTAATGCCTTGTCAACAGCTTTGTGAGGCATAGTGCATTCATTCGTCAGGATCAGTAGACGCCTCATTAATCCTTTTCCAAATGTTGCAAATTGGCATTTTGTCTTCCTGTAAATGAAGGGCCAAGTTGTGTGTGCTTATCTTCCTCTTATTAATAATGTAGCAGCGAGTCCCGATAACACTATTGCAATAGCAACGATTCTAATAGGATTCAGTAGTCTGATGTCATGCTGCCCAGCAACGGCCGCCATCTTGGTTCTAAACAAAGAAAATCATTACTGTTTATTCTTCATGCTGGCTAGAACTTTTCATATGTCTTGTGATCAGAATGTGTAAAAGTAAAAAAATGATCAAATGTATGTGTTTTTTTCCCTCTGGATACCCTTTATACTCGCCGGAGAACTATTTCATATGGGCATCCGCCATTGTTCCGATAGTTTAGAGCCAGTGTTACTAAGTTACCATGCGTCATTAGGAAGGAAGTGACGTTATGACTGTTGAAGAGTATTTCCCATATTTTAGCCAAAATCAAGTTTAGGAGGTTTGCTTCTCCAATCCCTGCTGGTTCTTCAAGGAAGAAAACGCCAACACCCCTCGACTCTGTATGTTGAAGAATAGTGTTGTAAGTATGACAATGATCTTGCACCATCTTCATTTCTGGGTCTCTGACCTCCCATAGTGGGCAGGGAGGTACATGCTGTGTCTTCTATCCCCCCATACCCGTTTCCCAATTGTTTCCTGTCATTGTCTTGGAATGAGATTACTTAGTTTTGTCCTGATCCTTGGCTGGGAGAGAAACAGTCGAATGTATAGTTATAGTTTTGGGAGATGATATTTTTTTCCTTGTAAATCATCTCTCTGTTATGCATTGTATTATGTTGAGTTTACATATTATATTATATGATTGGTAAACATTTGAGTGTATTCCTCTTAGTTGGGACCTGTGCTTGTGTCTGGATGAGACTTTTAGGTGATCTCAAACTAAGTACATTGATGGTATGCTCTTGGAATCTTCATCTGATCCCTATTTGTTCCCAGTTCCCCTATGTCTTACTTTTTCTTGGGTGCTTTAATTGTAATTCTATAACTTTTTACTATCCCATTTTCTTCCTTTTTACTGGCGCTGATATAACCTAAATGTGTTGCAAGCGCCGTAAAACCCTTAAAAACACAAAACACAAACTCTCTGGGTCTAATGATTCTGAAGGATCTTTTTAATTGTTAGATGTGTGTGATAATTGTGTTTTGTCTATGGCTATTGAAACACGTTTTTGTATAGATGTGACTAGCTGTGGCCGATTGGCGTGTTTTTATCTCTAAGGTGATAATAATCATATCAAAAAATGACAACGCACTGAATGTTTGTATCGTGTTTAGCTGTGGCCAATTGGCGTGTTTTTATCTCTAAGGTGATAATAATCATATCAAAAAATTACAACGTACTGAATGTTTGTATCGTGTTTAGCTGTGACTGATTGGCGTGTTTTTATCTCTAAGGTGATAATAATCATATCAAAAAATTACAACGCACTGAATGTTTGTATCGTGTTTAGCTGTGGCCAATTGGTGCATTTTTATCTCTAGGTTTACAATAATCCTCTCCAAAAATTACAATGCACTGAACGTTTATTCTTGTTTTCTTCACAACCTCATCTCTTACATTTTTTAAAACCAATTCATTCATTTTGGTGTCTCATATTGTCCTGTGATATTTTTTAATAATGCCAAAAAATTATATTTCGTTTGTATTTTTTTAGAATGACTATTGAATCGCTGTGTTATTTTTCCTTTTCCATTTGCCAAAGATAATGTTTATATTGAGTAAATACGTTATTTTTATTGGGCGTATGTTGACTGTAGTGTAATGATTATTTTAAATTGTCATATCAATGATTCATGATTATTATATCAATTATATTATTTTTATTTCCTTTTGTCAAATGTCATTTTATCTCCATGAATTCTCACAAAAACATTCTCATTTTACTGATCATTACTTATTATCTTTTAGTCCATTTACTTATAGAATTGTGGTAGATATTATGACTGAGACGGAATGAAACAAAATATTTATAGCCCAAGTACCAATACTTCTCAATAATTTGTTGTTTTTTAAAAGTTTATATCAAAACCCATTTGTCTTGACAATTCTCTCATTTGGTTTAGTTTCAAATTGAAATGCTTTGAGTTTTGACATTTCAATTTATCGCAACTTACAGCCGGAGTTGGATTTGATTCCATCTTGATACCCAATGTTAACTTTTCATCAAGAGAGCAGAATCTGGGTGGGGTTCCTGACCTCCCATAGTGGGCAGGGGGGTACATACGGTGTCTCCTATCCCCTTATATCTGTTTTCCAACATGATTTCTGTCTTTGTCTTGGCATGAGATTACTTGGTTTTGTCCTGGCCCTGGCCGGAGTCCTAGCTGGGAGGGAAACAGTCAAATGCATAGTTATTGTTTTGGGAGATGATATTTTTTTCCTTGTAAATCTGTTATGCACTGTATTGTTTTGTTTACATGTTATATATGATTTGTAAGCATTTGAGTGTATCTCTCTTAGTTGGGGCCTGTGCTTGTGTCTGGATGAGACTTTTAGGTGATCTCAAACTAAGTACTTTGATTGTGTGTTCTTGGAATCTACATCTGTTTCCTATTTGAACAAATTCCCCTTTGTCTTAACTTTTTAAGGGTGTTTTAATTGTAATTCTAGAACTTTTTACTATTTCATTTTCTTCCTTTTTACTGGCTCTGATATAACTTTAATGTGTTGTAAGCGCCGTAAAAACCCTTAAAAACAAAACAAACCTCCCAATGTCGGGTTTTTCCTCCATCCGAAAACCCGATAAAGGTAAAAAACTCTTTATTAATCTTTTTTTTAAAGTTCATAATTTATATTTTTTTAAATGGAATAATCAGTTTCTGGTTTTATCCCGACATGCTAGCAGATTGAGATGGTAGTTCATTCACACTTTTAAATTATATTTTTATCTTTATTTCAATTGTATTTTTTTAATTGAAACATTTCTGATTATTATTCACCAAATGCTAAGAATCGAGTATTGTTTTAAATAATTATATCTGGTGCTTCACTGATTTCTAATCATTTTATTATGAAAGATATTCTTCTGTGATCTTCGCCATTTTATTTCTTTGATTTTTACTTTCTTCACCCAGGTGCTTTGATTTTAATTGTTTACGTTTTCGTTTCTCTTCAACATGTTTATCATACTGTAAAACATCTTATATTATAATAGCACTTTATTATTCAATAAAAAAATAAATTAACTACACAATTTTTAACCTGGTTTTTAAAGATATTTCTTCTGGGTGGGGATACTGACCTCCCATAGTGGGCAGGGAGGTACATGCTGTGTCTTCTATCCCCCCGTACCTGTTTTCCAATTGTTTCCTGTCGTTGTCTTGGAATGAGATTACTTAGTTTTGTCCTGACCCTTGGCTGGGAGGGAAACAGTCGAATGTATAGTTATAGTTTTGGGAGATGATATTTTTTTCCTTGTAAATCATCTCTCTGTTTTGCATTGTATTATGTTTAGTTAACATATTATATTATATGATTTGTAAACATTTGAGTGTATTTCTCTTAGTTGGGACCTGTGCTTGTGTCTGGATGAGACTTTTAGGTGATCTCAAACCAAGTACTTTGACGGTGTGCTCTTGGAATCTACATCTGTTCCCTATTTTAACCAATTCCCCTTTGTCTCACCTTTTCTTTTGTGCTTTAATTGTAATTCTAGAACTTTTTACTATCCCATTTTCTTCCTTTTTACTGGCGCTGATATGACCTTAATGTGTTGCAAGCGCCGTAAAACCCTTAAAAAACAAAAAACAAAAAAAAGATATTTCGTGATGATTCGTTTGAATGATATTTGAGATACACATGAATAATGTCATGAATTTCTGGGTGGGGTTCCTGACCTCCCATAGCGGGCAGGGAGGTACATACTATGTCTTCTATCCCCTTATACCTGTTTTCCAATTTGCTTTCTGTTTTTGTCTTGGAATGAGATTACTAAGATTTGCCTTCGCCCTGGCTATAGTGCTTGACGGGGAGGGAAGCAGTCAAATGTGTGGTTATTATTTTGGGAGATGATATTTTTTTTCCTTGTAAATCATCTCTCTGTTGTGTACTGTTATATTTGTTATTTTGAATGTATAATGTACTGGGTGGGGTTCCTGACCTCCCATAGTGGGCAGGGTGGCACTCATTGTGTCTTCTATCCCCTTATATCTGTTTTCCAATTTACTTTCTGTCTTTGTCTTGGAATGAGATTACTTGGTTTTGTCTTGGCTCTGGCCGGAGTCCTGGCTGGGAGAAAAACAGTCAAATGTATAGTTTTGGGAGATGATATGTTTTTTCTTGTAAATCATCTCTCTGTTATGCATTGTATTATGTTTTGTTTACATATTATATTATATGATTTGTAAACATTTGAGTGTATTCCTCTGGAGTCCAATAGGAAAAAGTCATATGGAGTTTCATAGGAAAAAGTCATATGGAGTCTCATAGGAAAAAGTCATATGGAGTCTCATAGGAAAAAGTCATATGAAGTCTCATAGGAAAAAGTCATATGGAGTCATATAGGAAAAAGTCATATGGAGTCCCATAGGAAAAAGTCATATGGAGTCGTATAGGAAAAAGTCATATGGAGTCCCATAGGAAAAAGTCATATGGAGTCCCATAGGAAAAAGTCATATGGAGTCATATAGGAAAAAGTCATATGGAGTCATATAGGAAAAAGTCATATGGAGTCCCATAGGAAAAAGTCATATGGAGTCCCATAGGAAAAAGTCATATGGAGTCCCATAGGAAAAAGTCATATGGAGTCATATAGGAAAAAGTCATATGGAGTCATATAGGAAAAAGTCATATGGAGTCCCATAGGAAAAAGTCATATGAAGTCCCATAGGAAAAAGTCATATGGAGTCCCATAGGAAAAAGTCATATGGAGTCTCATAGGAAAAAGTCATATGGAGTCCCATAGGAAAAAGTCATATGGAGTCTCATAGGAAAAAGTCATATGGAGTCATATAGGAAAAAGTCATATGGAGTCCCATAGGAAAAAGTCATATGGAGTCCCATAGGAAAAAGTCATATGGAGTCCCATAGGAAAAAGTCATATGGAGTCCCAAAGGAAAAAGTCATATGGAGTCCCATAGGAAAAAGTCATACAAAGAAATGTCTGGTGACTCAGATGGTCAGACAATGGAGTCCATCTTTCTCGATCGATCTGTCTGAAAACGTGTCTTTTAGAAATTCGCGAAGGTGGAGGAACACCATCTTATTGAATAATGATCTAATGCAGATATTTATGAAAATGGAATGCTGCATAAAATTCTAGCATATCTAAATAAATATTTACAGTAATCATTTTCACTCCCATAGCGGGCAGGGAGGTACATACTGTGTCTTCTATCCCCTTATATCTGTTTTCCAACATGCTTTCTGTCTTTGTCTTGGAGTGAGATTGCTTGGTTTTGTCCTAATCTTGGTCGGAGTCCTTGGCTGAGAGGGAAACAGTCGAATGTATAGTTATTGCTTTGGGAGATGATATTTTTTTCTTTGTAAATCATCTCTCTGTTATGTACTGTATTATGTTTTATTTTCATGTTATATTTGATTTGTTAACATTTGAGTGTATTCCTCGTAGTTGGGACCTGTGCTTGTGTCTGGATGAGACTTTTAGGTGATCTCAAACTAAGTACTTTGATGGTGTGCTCTTGGAATCTACATCTGTTTCCTATTTGAACAAATTCCCCTTTGTCTTACCTTTTCTTGGGTGCTTTAATTGAATTCTATAACTTTTTACTATCCCATTTCTTCCTTTTTACTGGCGCTGATATGACCTTAATGTGTTGCAAGCGCCGTAAAACCCTCAAAAACAAAACAAAAAAAAAAAAAAACAAACAAACAATCATGTACACAGTTCAGAAATATGGGCCTATAACTCTTTTCTGCATTTGCCAATACCAAACATTCACTTTGTGTCTCAGCAAATTCAGAATGCTTGTTTCTTTGATTGTTTTTTTTTAATAACTTCCACGTAATCTGGTCTACCAAACTGGCTTTAAGAGGCCACTTTTGGTGATTTCATTTCATGCACTCATATTAGATACACAAAGAAAATTTTGTCCCACTGTTTCTGTTGTGATTCCGAAATAGAAGGAGAGAATTATAACTGGGTGGGGATCCTGATCCCATAGTGGGCAGGGAGGTACATGCTGTGTCTTCTATCCCCCCATATCCGTTTCCCAATTGTTTCCTGTCATTGTCTTGGAATGAGATTACTTAGTTTTGTCCTGATCCTTGCCGGAGCTCCTTGGCTGGGAGGGAATGTATAGTCGAATGTATAGTTATAGCTTTGGGAGATGATATTTTTTTTCCTTGTAAATCATCTCTCTGTTATGCATTGTATTATGTTTAGTTTACATTGAATGTATTCCTCTTAGTTGGGACCTGTGTTTGTGTCTGGATGAGACTTTTAGGTGATCTCAAACTAAGTACATTGGTCGTATGCTCTTGGAATCTACATCTGATCCCTATTTGTTCCCAGTTCCCCTATGTCTTACTTTTTCTTGGGTGCTGTAATTGTAATTCTATAACTTTTTACTATCCCATTTTCTTCCTTTTTACTGGCGCTGATATAACCTAAATGTGTTGTAAACGCCGTAAAACTCTTAAAAACAAAACAAACAAAGAAGTTCCTGTCCATTTTGCTAAATGTAGTAATGTAATGTAGGTCGGTGACTAATGAGCGACTTTTCCTTAGAAGATGGTGAAAAACAGGTGCAAATATCTGCAACGTGTTTCAGAATTATGTCTTTGAAATCGGGAAAGACTGTATAGACACCCTGTATGAGGTAGTGTTATGTTTGACAACTCTGTGAAAACAAGCCCATAATTGCATTCGGTAAACAGACGTGCAAATACACGTACATGCCAAGTTATATCAGTCAATGTTGAAGTTTCTGATGCCTGGCTGGGAGTCCTGACCTCCCATAGTGGGCAGGAAAATCACATACTGTGTCTTCTATCCCACTATATCTGTTTTTCAACATGTCTTTTTCTTGGGATGAGATTATTTGGTTTTGTCCTGGCCCTGGCCGGATACCCTAGCTGGGAGGGAAACAGTCAAATGTATAGCTAAGTTAGAGTTTTGGAGATGATATTTTTTGTCTTGTAAATCATCTCTCTGTTATGCACTGTATTATGTTTTGTTTACATATTATATGATTTGGAACATTTGAGTGGATTCCTCCTAGTGGGGACCTTGCTTGTGTATGGATGAGACTTTCAGGTGATCTCAAACTAAGTACTTTGATGGTATCTGGGTGGGGATCCTGACCTCCCCTAGCGGGCAGGGAGGTACATACTGTGTCTTCTGTCCCCTTATATCTGTTATCCAACATGCTATCTGTCTTTGTCTCGGAATGAGATTACTTGGTTTTGTCCTGGCCCTGGCCTGAGTCCTAGCTGGGAGGGAAACAGTCAAATGCATAGTTATTGTTTTGGGAGATAATATTTTTTTCCTTGTAAGTCATCTGTTATGTATTATTATTTTTATATTGAATGTATAATGTAAGCATTTGAGTGTGTTCCTCTTTGTTGGATTTTGTGCTTGTGTCTGGATGAGACTTGTAGGTGATTTCAAACTCAGCACATTGGTGGTATGCCCTTGGAATCTACATCTGATCCCTATTTGTTCTCGATTCCCCTTTGTCTTACTTTGTCTTGGCTGCTTTAATTGTAATTCTAGAACTTTTTACTATCCCATTTTCTTCCTTTTTACTGGCGCTGATATAACCTAAATGTGTTGCAAGCGCCGTAAAACCCTTAAAAACAAAAAAAAAAACAACAAAAAACATACTTTGATGGTATGCTCTTAGAATCTACATCTATTCGAACCATTTCCCCATATGTCTTACCTTTTCCTCGTCCTTTTAATTGTCTATATCTAAAATATTTTTACTTTCCAATTTTCTTCCTTTTTTACTGCCGCTGATTTGACCTTAATGTGTTGAAATCTTAAAACATTTTTAAAAAGCAATTCGACATGCTAGAATTCAGCCAGTACTACTGTGTACACAATATTTTCGTACAATGTGATTAGCTGTGTTGTTATAGTGTGTTATCAATTATTTTTTTTTTCAATGTAATATATTTTTTTTAAAAAGATATAAATCTTCTGATTGTTACTTGTTTTGATTTTATTCACCTGAACCAAATTATTAAAATTTTTCTACAACTCAAACAAATGCCGACTTTCTTTGCTTTTGTGATTCTTTATGATAGCGCCATATTCATTTATTTGAGCGGGTGGTTGGATGGGAGCATCACCCTTGAATCATATACCTATGATGTTCGCATGGGTGTACGATCCGATAGTGATGTCGTCTCTTCTTCTCTTTACTAGCCTATCCTGCTTCTTTGGTTTGTGATTGTATTTTTGACAGGGGATATTTTTTTTTCTGTAAATCTTCTGCCTGTTTGTTCTTGGTTATTTATAATTTAGCTTATGATATCTTTAGGTTATGATTTTGATTGACATTTGTACTATTTTTGTTGGATTGCTTGTTTTTTTGTTTCAGCGGTCTCTCATATAACCTCAATTGTGTTGGAAGAGACCTAAAGCAACAAACAAACAAACAAAAAAGCAACAAACAAACAAAAAACATTTATTGGAGCCTTTTTTACTTTCATTTTTTGTTGTTCTTTTTGTTTTGATTTTTATATTTGTTTTTTGTTTTGTTTTGTCTTTTTTTTTTTTTTGGTTATAATTTTTTTAAAATTGTTTGTGTTTTTTGATGATAATACTGGAAATGATTATCAATTTTTTTCCTTTGTGTTTGGTTCTGCTTGACTGTTTGGTTGGCTGGATTGTTTGTTTGTGTGTGTATATATGTGTGTGTGTGTGTGTTTGTGTGTTTTTGTTGTTGTAGTTTTGGTTTGTTTATGGTTTAATGATTTGTTTTATATTTGTTTTGTTTTAAGGAGACAGGAGCATGTTTATTTTCTGTTTATTTTTTTTAAAAAACAATTGTTTCTTTGTTTATTGTTTGTTTTCCCAGACAAAAGAGTCATGTCCGAAAATATTTATGTTCTCACTTGCTGCACATTTCATTTGGAGCTGTTTCATGGGTGGGGTCTTCTGACCTCCCATAGTGGACAGAATGGTCACTGGCTCTGTCTTCTGTCCTAAATATCTGTGTCTCCTTCCCTTGCTGCTCTATGTGGTTTCTGGGTGGGGTCCTCTGACCTCCCATAATGGACAATGGTCACTGGCTCTGTCTTCTGTCCTAAATATCTGTGTCTCCTTTCCTTGCTGCTCTATGTGTTTGTGTTGGAATATCATCTGACTGATTTTGTCTGGGTGGGGATCCTGACCTCCCATAGCGGGCAGGGAGGTACACACTGTGTCTTCTATCCCCTTATATCTGTTTTCCAACATGCTTTCTGTCTTTGTCTTGGAATGAGATTATTTAGTTTTTTTCCTGGCCCTGGTCGGAGTCCTGGCTGGGAGGGAAACAGTCAAATGCATAGTTATTGTTTTGGGAAATGATATTTTTTTCCTTGTAAATCATCTCTCTGTTATGTATTATTATATTTGTTATTTTGAATGTATAATGTAAGCATTTGAGTGTGTTCCTCTTTGTTGGATTTTGTGCTTGTGTCCGGATGAGACTTATAGGTGATCTCAAACTAAGTACATTGGTGGTATGCTCTTGGAATCTACATCTGATCCCTATTTGTTCCCAGTTCCCCTTTGTCTCACCTTTTCTTTGATGCTTTAATGGTAATTCTAGAACTTTTCACTATCCCATTTTCTTCCTTTTTACTGGCGCTGATATGACCTTAATGTGTTGCAGGCGCCGTAAAACCCTTAAAAACAAAAAACAATCGAATACTATCATAGTTCTGGATGGGCAGGAGGTCACGCTGTGTCTTCCATCCCCTTATATGTTTTCTGAGTTGCTTTCTGTCTTTGTTTTGGAATGAGATTACTTAGTTTTGTCCTAGCCCTGGCCAGATTCCTTGACTGGGAGGGAAACAGTCAAATGTATAGACAGTTTTGGAAATGATATTTTTTTTCCTTGTAAAACATCTCTCTGTTTGTCCTGTTACATTTTTTTTTTAAATTGTTATAAATATATATCTATTGTTTTGTAAACATTTGAGTGTATTCCTCTTAGTGGGGACCTGTGTTTGTGTCTGAATGAAACTTTTGGGTGATCTCAAACTAAGTACACTGATTGTATGCTCTTAGGCTCTTGGAATCTACCATTTGTTCTTTATTTGAATCAGCCCCCTTTTGTCTTACTTTTTCTCGCGTGCTTTCAAATTGTAAATCTAGAATCTTTGACTATCCCATGTTCTTCCTTTGTCCTGGCGCTGAAATGACCTATATGTGTCGCGAGAGCCGTAAAACCCTTAACTGGGTGGGGATCCTGACCTCCCATAGTGGGCAGGGAGGTACATACTGTGTCTTCTATCCCCCTATATCTGTTTTCCCACTTGCTTTCTGTCTTTGTCTTGAAGTGAGATTGCTTGGTTTTGTCCTAACCTTGGTCGGAGTCCTTGGTTGAGAGGGAAACAGTCGAATGTATAGTTATTGCTTTGGGAGATGATATTTTTTTCCTTGTAAATCATCTCTATGTTATGTACTGTATTATGTTTTATTTACATGTGATATTTGATAACCCTTAAAAACAAAAAACATCGGTAAATTGCTGGTGGACTTGTCTCTTCATCATTTGAACAAAGTCCCCTTTGTCTTGCTTTTGTTTCGGTGCTTTTACCTTCTTAATAATTAAAATTGAGCTTTTATATAGATAGTATTCGTTTGGCTAAGAAGCTCGTAATATTGCCATCCGGAAGTATAACTACCAACACACAAAACTCTGTATAACCATGATCGTTTATAGTCTCGTTTTTTCAGTTTAGTGAGAATTACTCACAAACGCGGATGGCAAAAAACAATAACAAAGACCCGAGTGACGTCAACTTCGAACTATCTATAGCGCGATATACACTAAACGTGCTCAAAGCGCTTTACAAGAGGTCCCTGGCCAACAGCAACACTTAACATGTAGGACGAGCCACGACGCCTGTTAGGCGATATTGCAATTCTTTCGGACAGAGACAACGCTGTTAAGGGCCAGGTATTCATTTTTTACACCTGAGTACGATGAGATAATGTGAGTAAAGAGCCGTTTCCAAGGACTCAACTATGCCCCGAACCCACCCATGACCTTCCGATCCGAAAGCGAGTGTCATACAAGTAGACCACACAGCTTTCTATCATAATCCTTTTCACTTGCACTGAAATGACCGAATTGTGAGGCAAGAGCCGAAAGCCCCTAAAAACGAAAACAAACGAAGCTATTTTAGATAACCATTTTGTTGGTGTCTATGTATTTTTAGCAAACGGGCAAGCTCTGTGTTGTTGTTTTTTGGTCCCTTCGCGTTGATCTTTCTTGTCCACCCAGTTTAGAAAAGATAACTGGCAGACGGCGATGACATTTGATTCAGTTAACCCTTTACAGTCGGGGTTTGGTGCTGTTCTAACCTGACATCAGCTCCATCTGAGGGGGGTCTTTTGGCAGGAGGGAGGTCACTTGTTGTGTCTTCTACCTCCTATATATATATATATATATATATATATATATATATATATATATATATATATATATATATATATATATATATACATGAGTGTTGGTGGGTACTTGTAGGTACGAGAGTGCTCGATAATGTTGGCTAGAGCATAATATAAAAATAAATAAGGTCACTCTCATTTTTTTTTGACCGATACTATTGTTTCGATGTCATCCATCTCGTCAGTCGACAATTATCCATAGTGTGCTTTTTTCTTTTAGTTGAGTTCAATGTTGTTTATTTATTCTCGTCCTTACTTCTGCTATGTATGTCATTGGTTGGGCGGTGATTAGTGTTCTTACGTTGTGACAGGTACAGGGTGTCCGCAAAGTCTGGACACAGTAAAGTTAAATATTTTTCAAAATAGTATTCAAAATTATTAATACATTTTTTTTGTGTGAAACGCATTGCAAATGATGGCGGCGCTCATATTGAAGATATTATTTGAATAAGTTAAATAGTGAAAATAAACTTAATTTTAATTATATACCAACAATATTCAACTATCCTGTGTCCAGACTTTATGGACAGCATGTACGTGGTGTGTTCTCTAGAAAAACACGGAGTTAAAAACTTGGCCAGAAAATTTCGGTCGATTTAAATGTGCGGCTTTCGGATCGGAAGGTCCTGGGCTCGGCACATCAGTTGAGTCCTTGTAAAAGGCTCTTTACGCACTTTCTTTCACCGTACTCAGGTGTAAAATGAATCCTTGGCCGTTAACAGCGTTGTCTCTGTCCGAAAAAAATTGTAATATCTCCTAACAGGCGTCAAGACCTGCATACTTGAAAATATTTAAAAATTCGTAGTTTTTAGGAGATAATTATTGAAGACGCTGTAGTTCACGTTAAAAATGAAGAATTTACACATCACAAGGATTCATCTATAACACTCGGAAGTATAATTGACAAGGATGGAGGCACGGAAGCAGAGGTTAAAGCACGAATAGGAAAGGCACAGGCTGCATTCACATCTTTGAACAGAGTTTGGAGAACTAAAGACTAAAGCTAAGACTTTTCAACTCAAACGTGAAGTCTGTCCTACTGTATGGATGTGAAACTTGGAACGCATCACAGGCATGTATAAGGAGGGTACAGATTTTCGTAAACAGGTGCATGCGTAAGCTACTCAGAATAAAATGGATGGATAGAATAAAAAATGAAGAAGTATGGAAAAGAACACAGCAGAAACCAGTGGGAGAGGAAATAGGAAGAAGACGATGGAGGTGGATTGGACACACGCTTAGAAAGAATGACTCCACTATAACAAAGAAAGTATTGGAGTGGAACCCTCAGGGCAGAAGATCAAGGGGAAGGCCACGAGGAACATGGAGAAGAATTAAAAAAGCTGATATACAGAGAAGTGGTAAGACCTGGAATGAGATTTTAAAAATTAGCTCAGGATAGAGAAGGATGGAAACTGTTTGTCTGTGGCCTATACCCTGGTGAAAAAGGCAATGATGATGATGATGACTTTATTACAATTATATCGTCCTGAATCAGCTTTAATTCTCAATAAGTTTTAATGACATAGTCCCTGACATAGGGGTCCCTGGCCAACAGCAACGATTTACTTCTAGAACGAGACATGACGTCTGTTAGGCGATATTACATTTTTTTTTCGGACAGAGACAACGCTGTTAACGGCCTGAGTACGGTGAGAGAATGTGAGTAAAGAGATTTTTCCAAAGAGCTCGTGAAGTTCTGAAATTGCAGTCAAAATTTCGTCATTCTACGACTTTTTCGTAATTGTCGGCAGCTCTGATTCACATGACCCTCATCTTGGCTAAAACTTCGGCGAAGTCCCAGGTTTGAGTGGTTTTGTCAAGATGTGGGTCATTTAAATCGATGGATATTTGAAGATCGAGTTTTCTGTACAAATTTTGAAATACCGTACTTCTGGGAGGGGGTTCATTACCTCCCACAGTGGCCAGAGTAGTGTCTGTATCTGTTTTCCAATTGCTTTCTGTCTTTGTCTTGGAATGAGATTGCTAAGTTTTGTCCTAACCCTGGCCGGAGTCTTTGGCGTTGAATGTATAGTTATTGTTTTGGGAGATGATATTTTATTTCCTTGTAAGTCAATTCTCTGTTATGTAGTATTATTTCTAACTTATGATTTGTAAACATTTTGAGTGTATTCTTCTTAGTGGGATCTTGTGCTGGTGTCTGGGTGAGACTTCACGGTAATCTCAAACTAAGTACACTGATAGTGTGCTCTTGGTATCTACGTCTGTTTCCTGTTGAATCAATTCACCTTTATCTTACTTTTTTCCTCAAGCCCTTTTAATTGTACATCTAGAATCTTTTCACTTTCAAATTTTCTTCCTTTTTACTGGCGCTGATATGACCTAAATGTGTTGCAAGCGCCGTAAAACCCTTAAAACCAAAACAACTATAAATCTAGAATGTTTTTACTATCCAATTTTCTTCCTTTTTACTGGCGCTGATCTGACCTAAATGTGTTGCAAGTGCCGTAAAACTCTTTAAAAAACTCTTAAAAACTTAAACTAAAATATCGTAGCTACCTGTTTTTCCATAGTACGGCAGTTAACAGGTTAATCCCAAAGCAAACAGCAAAACCGGTCGGATGACCAAACAATCACGTGACTCATCGACACCCCACTGAATCTACCGTCAATACAGACCTGCCTGCTAAAACTTTTAAAAATCGTGGGGTTTTTGGGGGAGACAAAAATCGTATCCAGTCGTTATAGTGAACATTATAGGTCAACCATTTACTTTTCTTTTTAAAAAATTAAATTGAGCTTTTATATAGCGCAATATCCACGTGCTCAAAGCGCTTTTCAAGGGGTCCCTGGCTAACAGCAACAATTTACATGTAGAACGAGACATGGCTATATTACATTTTTTTTTCTCTCGGACAGAGACAACGCTGTTAACGGACAGGTACTCATTTTACACCTGAGTACGGTGCGAGAATGTGAATAAAGAGCTTTTTCCAAGGACTCAACAACAACTATGCGCCGAACGAGGCTCGAACCCAGGACCTTCCGATCCGAAAGCGAGTGTCATACCACTAGACCACATAGCCGCACTTTCAAAACGAATAAATAAGACTTCAGAAATCATTAAAGTTATATAGTCTAGCATCAACGTTCATTTTCAATAAGTTTTCATGACTTAGAGATGCTTATGCAGTTCTTACATTGGAACCAAAATTTCGAAAACGGTGCCTGAAGCCGGTGATCGTAAAATACTAACGAAAGAGTGAAATTGGAGAGGCTTCGTATGGGGACAATACAGACAATGGACGTTTCAGTTACAAACCCTTCGTCAGCACAATACACAAATAAACGTGGAAAACAAATAAAATAAAATGCAAAATAACTTGTATCGTCTGTACTCAATTCATACTGCAACCACCATTGAGTACAGACGATACAAGTTATTTTGCATTTTATTTTATGTTTTCCACCTTAATTTGTGTATTGTTGTGTTGACG
>NC_088371.1:41528378-41555878 GCF_034508935.2 Berghia stephanieae | reverse complement strand
TATCGAGTTCGATCACCCGCCACTGCTGCTCTGGGTGGCCTTGAGCAAGTCACCACCTCGCGCTAGCTCAATTTGCGGCGCTGCACTGCGACTGACGCATGGGTTCTTCCCATCGCCCCTTTGGAGACAAATTTCCCCCTATGGGATGAATGAAGGGAATTTTAATTTTCGAATTCTAATTCAAAGTAGAAATTTCTGGAAATGACTTGCACAAGATACGATGATAAACAACGCTGTAGGATTTGATTTGATTAACATGGGTATCTATGTGTGCCATAAAAATGTCATTTTGGGAAAATGATGTCTATCTTTCAGTAATAATGGATTGTCAAACATGGCCGATGGTTTCCATACAACTCTTTATTTGTTTTCATTCGGATGACAGATGAATGGATGGATGGATGGATAGATAGTTAGATAGATAGATAGATAGATAGATAGATAGATAGATAGATAGATAGATAGATAGATAGATAGATAGATAGATAGATAGATAGATAGATAGATAGATAGATAGATAGATAGATAGATAGATAGACAGATAGATAGATAGATAGATAGATAGATAGGTAGACAGACAGATAGATAAATAGATAGATAGATAGATAGATAGATAGACAGGCAGATAGATAGATAGAAAGATAAACAGATAGATAGATAAATAGGCAGATAAATAGACAGATAGATAGCTGGATAAATAGATCGATAGACAGATAGGTAATCATCACAGGAACAGGACGTTAAGAAGATGTGACATTTTTAACATGGAAAACGATGATGAAAGCACAAGAATTAATGACGTCATTTGTTGACAACTACGGTGAATGGCTTATTTCTTGTGGTATCCGTATCCACTGTGAATGAGAGAAAAAAAACATATCATTTAAAAAACGTACATTTCTGCCATGGTCTGAGGGGGAAAAAGACACAAACAAAAACACGTTTTAAAAATTTAGGCCATAAAATTCATCTTTCAAATAAACTTGATCTTTTTATATAGCGCGGGGGTCCCGATAGCTCAGTTGGTAGAGCACTCGCCTCACACGAAAAGGGACCAAGATCGATTCCGGGGGGAAGTCGAGATTCTTTTTTCCTACCTGACCCCCCCCTCCCCCCCCCCCCCCCCCCCCCCCCCCCCCCCGCGTTCTGTCCACTATCCAGTAAATGAGAAGCTGTGTATGTTAGATCTGGCGGAAAGTACTTTGCGATAGACTAGCTACCTATCCAAAGGGTACCAAGCAAATGCTGTTGTCCGTTTCACGTTATAGAAACTGTTCAATGGGCCTTATAGTTTGCCTTATATTTCATGTGAAATAGCACTGATTCCAAGCATTGCTCGGTGTGTTCCATTGATATTGGATAAAGTCAGCTTTGCTTAAAGTCAACCAATCCTTCTGGTTTATCAGTGGCGTTGGCTTTATCAGGATTTCACTGTATTAGGGTGGGTTGGTGTCACTGGTTCAATACGCTTCAACAGTCGTAACGTCACTCCCTTCCTAACGCATGGTAACTTAGTAACAATGGCTCTAAACTATAGGAACAATGGCGGACGCCCGTATGAAATATTTCCCCGGCGAGCATAAAAGCGTATCCAGAGAAAAAAACCCCCATAAATTTGATCATGTTTTGACTTTTACACATTCTGATCACAAGGCATATGAAAAGCTCTAGCCAGCATAAAGAATAAAAAGTAATGATTTTCTTTGTTTAGAACCAATATGGCCGCCGTTGCCGGGCGGCGTGACATCAGACTACTGAATCCAATTTATGATGAATTCATTACCATTGCATTTTACAAAAATGGAATATTACACATTATTATCCCACCCCCTCTCCCTAAATAGTAACGCGTAATGATATCACGTTTACAGTAATAATAATTTGTGACGTCAGATTATCAAACGTTAAATATCACTAACAATCAGATTCTATAAATAGAAGTATCATTTAAAAGTTTTTGAAAATGTGTTTTATTCAAAGATGACGAAACAGGAATCGACTGAGGGGTAGAATAAAAGGTGTCTCACACTCATGCGTTTTGGGATTCGAACTTTATTCCCAACGCGCAAGCTCGTGCAGCGGTTGGGAACACGTCCGGCATTCCATAGAGCAAGAATCTTGCCCAAGGTGACCATATTAGCAGGTCTGATAACCGATCGGAATAGGATTCAGTAGTCTGATGTCACGCCGCCCGGCAACGGCTGCCATCTTGGTTCTAAACAAAGAAAATCATTACTTTTTATTCTTCAAGCTGGCTAGAACTTTTCGAATGTCTTGTGATCAGAATGTGTAAAAGTCAAAACATGATCAAATTTATAATGTTTTTTCCCTCTGGATACGCTTTTATGCTCGCCGGAGAAATATTTCATACGGGCGTCCGCCATTGTTCCGATAGTTTAGAGCCAGTGTTACTAAGTTACCATGCGTCATTAGGAAGGAAGTGACGTAACGACTGTTGAATCCTATTGTTGGTTTGATTTAACTAACATTGTCGTTTGTCATGGACCGTATTAATTTGTGCGTTGGTTTGAAAGTATTTCCATTTACAACAAGGAGCCGGCCAACCCATCCGGCCCATAACAATTTGGGTTATCAGACCTGCAAATAAGTAAATACATTGTATACGTCGCCTCTTCCCGCTGTTTTTGGTTATATTAGATCTAATCGGCTTTTTTTTTTTTTACTTTGAAAACATATTTACGATTTGATGACGACGACGACGACGACAATAATGATGCTGGTGATGATCATTATTATTATTAATATTATTATTATTATTATTAATATTATTATTATTATTATTATTATTATTATTATTATTATTATTATTATTATTATTATTATTATTATTATTATTATTATTATTATTATTATTATCATCATCATCATCATCATTATTATTATTATTATTATTATTATTATTATTATTATTATTATTATTATTATTATTATTATTATCATTATTATTATTATTATCATCATCATCATCAATCATCATCTTCGTCGTCGTCGTCATCATCATCATCATCATCATCATCGTCATTATCATTATTTTCATGACGATGCTAACAATGATAGTGATAGATCACCATGAAACACAGTCGTTATCATCAGTACCAGCTTGAGCAAACACACATACACACACGTAGACACACACACACACACACACACACACATACTTTCTTTTGAGGATGGTTGTTTCCGTACTGCTGGTTGTAGGTGTCCACGTAGCGGTAATAATCGGGCTGTCTGTTACTGTTGTGGTTGGACACACACACACACACACACACACACACACACACACACACACATACTTACTTTTGAGGATGGTTGTTTCCGTACTGTTGGTTGTAGGTGTCCACGTAGCGGTAATAATCGGGCTGTCTGTTACTGTTGTGGTTGGACACACACACACATACACACACACACACACACACACATACTTTCTTTTGAGGATGGTTGTTTCCGTACTGCTGGTTGTAGGTGTCCACGTAGCGGTAATAATCGGGCTGTCTGTTACTGTTGTGGTTGGACACAAACACACACACACACACACACACACACACACACATACTTACTTTTGAGGATGGTTGTTTCCGTACTGTTGGTTGTAGGTGTCCACGTAGCGGTAATAATCGGGCTGTGTATTGTGGTTGGGTACTGGGTGGACGTAGTTGGGTTCGTACGTGTTGGGGACAGGCTGGGTCCGACATGGGTGCGGTGGGGGGATTGTGGGATAGAAAGAAGGAAACAAAAAGGGTTAGACAAGAATCAAATAGATATGTGATTCATCTTATCAAAACGGTATTATGTCGCCTTAACTCTTTCCTTTCCGATCATGTCTGGGGATCCTGATCTCCCATAGTGGGCAGGGAGGTACATGCTGTGTCCTCCCTCTATCGCCCCATAGTGGGCAGGGAGGTACATGCTGTGTCCTCCCTCTATCCCCCCATAGTGGGCAGGGAGGTACATGCTGTGTCCTCCCTCTATCCCCCCATAGTGGGCAGGGAGGTACATGCTGTGTCTTCTATCTCCCCATACCGGTTTTCCAATTGTTTCCTGTCATTGTCTTGGATTGAGATTACTTAGTTTTGTTCAGACCCTTGCCGGAGTCCTTGGCTGGGAGGAAAACAGTCGAATGTATAGTTATAGTTTTGGGAGAAGATATTTTTTCCTAGTAAATCATCTCTCTGTTATGCATTGTATTATGTTTAGTTTACATTGAGTGTATTCCTCTTAGTTGGGACCTGTGTTTGTGTCTGGATGAGACTTTTAGGTGGTCTCAAACTTAGTACTTTGACAGTAAGATATGAAGTGAGTAGAAAAGTGCCAGAAGACAATAGAGAATAAAAAAATTTTTTCGCGCCGGTGGTGGGGTTTGAACCTGCGACCTTATTGGTACGACAACTCCGCCTGGCAGGTGAGAGCGTGGCTCTACCGTGTGAGCTATCCACGAACACAAAAATATTCGTTTCAAACCCAAAGTCATTTCTAGATCCCTCTCTCACCCACTTCTTGAGATCGCCGATTCGTTCACCACCATCGCGAAGTAATTTTGACCAGCAGTTAAGCTTAATAGCCAATATTCTCATCACAAACATATAACATAGAAACGATTGAGACATTGAGTATGCTCCGGTGTATGGGGTGAATTTTTAATTCAGAAAAGTGAGTGGAGCAGGCACTTATGTTGGTAACAACAAGATATGAAGTGAGTAGAAAAGTGCCAGAAGACAATAGAGAATAAAAAAAAATTTTCCGCGCCGGTGGTGGGGTTTGAACCTGCGACCTTATTGGTACGACAACTCCGCCTGGCAGGTGGGAGCGTGGCTCTACCGTGTGAGCTATCCACGAACACAAAAATATTCGTTTCAAACCCAAAGTCATTTCTAGATCCCTCTCTCACCCACTTCTTGAGATCGCCGATTCGTTCACCACCATCGCGAAGTAATTTTGACCAGCAGTTAAGCTTAATAGCCAATATTCTCATCACAAACATATAACATAGAAACGATTGAGACATTGAGTATGCTCCGGTGTATGGGGTGAATTTTTAATTCAGAAAAGTGAGTGGAGCAGGCACTTATGTTGGTAACAACAAGATATGAAGTGAGTAGAAAAGTGCCAGAAGACAATAGAGAATAAAAATATTTTTTTTCCGCGCCGGTGGTGGGGTTTGAACCTGCGACCTTATTGGTACGACAACTCCGCCTGGCAGGTGAGAGCGTGGCTCTACCGTGTGAGCTATCCACGAACACAAAAATATTCGTTTCAAACCCAAAGTCATTTCTAGATCCCTCTCTCACCCACTTCTTGAGATCGCCGATTCGTTCACCACCATCGCGAAGTAATTTTGACCAGCAGTTAAGCTTAATAGCCAATATTCTCATCACAAACATATAACATAGAAACGATTGAGACATTGAGTATGCTCCGGTGTATGGGGTGAATTTTTAATTCAGAAAAGTGAGTGGAGCAGGCACTTATGTTGGTAACAACAAGATATGAAGTGAGTAGAAAAGTGCCAGAAGACAATAGAGAATAAAAAAATTTTTTTTCGCGCCGGTGGTGGGGTTTGAACCTGCGACCTTATTGGTACGGGAAAAAAAAATTTTATTCTTTATTGTCTTCTGGCACTTTTCTACTCACTTCATATCTTGTTGTTACCAACATAAGTGCCTGCTCCACTCACTTTTCTGAATTAAAAATTCACCCCATACACCGGAGCATACTCAATGTCTCAATCGTTTCTATGTTATATGTTTGTGATGAGAATATTGGCTATTAAGCTTAACTGCTGGTCAAAATTACTTCGCGATGGTGGTGAACGAATCGGCGATCTCAAGAAGTGGGTGAGAGAGGGATCTAGAAATGACTTTGGGTTTGAAACGAATATTTTTGTGTTCGTGGATAGCTCACACGGTAGAGCCACGCTCTCACCTGCCAGGCGGAGTTGTCGTACCAATAAGGTCGCAGGTTCAAACCCCACCACCGGCGCGAAAAAAAATTTTTATTCTCTATTGTCTTCTGGCACTTTTCTACTCACTTCATATCTTGTTGTTACCAACATAAGTGCCTGCTCCACTCACTTTTCTGAATTAAAAATTCACCCCATACACCGGAGCATACTCAATGTCTCAATCGTTTCTATGTTATATGTTTGTGATGAGAATATTGGCTATTAAGCTTAACTGCTGGTCAAAATTACTTCGCGATGGTGGTGAACGAATCGGCGATCTCAAGAAGTGGGTGAGAGAGGGATCTAGAAATGACTTTGGGTTTGAAACGAATTTTTTGTGTTCGTGGATAGCTCACACGGTAGAGCCACGCTCTCACCTGCCAGGCGGAGTTGTCGTACCAATAAGGTCGCAGGTTCAAACCCCACCACCGGCGCGAAAAAAAATTTTTATTCTCTATTGTCTTCTGGCACTTTTCTACTCACTTCATATCTTGTTGTTACCAACATAAGTGCCTGCTCCACTCACTTTTCTGAATTAAAAATTCACCCCATACACCGGAGCATACTCAATGTCTCAATCGTTTCTATGTTATATGTTTGTGATGAGAATATTGGCTATTAAGCTCAACTGCTGGTCAAAATTACTTCGCGATGGTGGTGAACGAATCGGCGATCTCAAGAAGTGGGTGAGAGAGGGATCTAGAAATGACTTTGGGTTTGAAACGAATATTTTTGTGTTCGTGGATAGCTCACACGGTAGAGCCACGCTCTCACCTGCCAGGCGGAGTTGTCGTACCAATAAGGTCGCAGGTTCAAACCCCACCACCGGCGCGAAAAAAAAATTTTTATTCTCTATTGTCTTCTGGCACTTTTCTACTCACTTCATATCTTGTTGTTACCAACATAAGTGCCTGCTCCACTCACTTTTCTGAATTAAAAATTCACCCCATACACCGGAGCATACTCAATGTCTCAATCGTTTCTATGTTATATGTTTGTGATGAGAATATTGGCTATTAAGCTTAACTGCTGGTCAAAATTACTTCGCGATGGTGGTGAACGAATCGGCGATCTCAAGAAGTGGGTGAGAGAGGGATCTAGAAATGACTTTGGGTTTGAAACGAATATTTTTGTGTTCGTGGATAGCTCACACGGTAGAGCCACGCTCTCACCTGCCAGGCGGAGTTGTCGTACCAATAAGGTCGCAGGTTCAAACCCCACCACCGGCGCGAAAAAAAATTTTTATTCTCTATTGTCTTCTGGCACTTTTCTACTCACTTCATATCTTGTTGTTACCAACATAAGTGCCTGCTCCACTCACTTTTCTGAATTAATACTTTGACAGTGTGCTCTTGGAATCTGCATCTGTTTCCTATTTGAACCAATTCCCCTTTGTCTTACCTTTCCTTTTGTGCTTTAATTGTACTTCTAGAACTTTTTTCTATTTCATTGTCTTCCTTTTTACTGGCGCTGATATGACCTTAATGTGTTGCAAGCGCCGTAAAACCCTTAAAAACATAAAAACATTACCGACCATTTTCAGTATTTTCCCAAAATGGCCGGCTTACATAGCAGAAAATTGGATTATTTAAACTCAAACAACTTCTCTACAAAACAACATTATGTTCTTGTTAATTAAATAAAGATCATTCTTCAAAGTTTGTGATGTACAAAATAAATCTGAATAAGAAAAATGTATATTGTGTCGTAACAAATGTGACGATATTGCTGTAGGTGGTAAGGAGAGGGTTAAACTTAATATAAACGTTAAAAATGATAAGAATACGAACTTAGAGCATTTTGCAATTTAAGAAATCGTGTTTATTCCAGCCCTCTCATTGGAAAACCCTTTCATTTCTTAGTAAATACGTCATCGTTGAATAATGCTTTGAACAAGCTGAATAAAAATTTATTCAACAATTGCAGAATATTTTCGCACATTTTATTGGTGTGAAATTAGGTGTAAAAGGCAGCTGATTAGTAATTATAAATAATCTTTTGGTGCGCATGAATACAAATCCAACGTTTTTAGTTTTGGGTCAAATTGTTATTCAAGCAGAAGGAGAAAGATAGAAATTAATTCTGGTGAATAGAAGTTCCAATACCATACCATTTGGTTACAAAATATATAATAATCTTACTTGGAGGAGTAAAAATAACATATTCTTTCATTTCTTTGTATTTATTAAACTCCGTATATTTTTGTCGTGCAATAACACGACATACTCGCAAGCTCGTTGTGTTATTTGGCACGATAGGACAACGTTGAAGAGCGTTGGGGAGAGTATGCGATAGAACCTTCTACGATAAGCCTGTTTTAAACTAATTCAACGTTTCTTCTTCTTCAAGTACCAAGTCTGTGCCAGACATCGGTGATCATGGTACGCCATTCATCTCTCTGATCAGATAACCTCATAGAACTAATATTACTCTTCTCTTTCTTTGTCACCCAGCTGTTCAAACGATTCAAATATGTTTTTCTTGGTTTACCTTTACTCTTTTTACCTTCTATCTTTCCTGTGAGAGCAAGATGTTCAATACATTTATGTCGATTTAGGTGCCCTAAAAATTGCATTTGTCTTTTTCTTATTGTACGATTTAATAACCTTTTAGTATTCAACGTTTAAAGGGAGTTAATTAAGTAATGACTAACTACTTACCTGTGGTGGGACGTAGGGGGTGGGGGGAGGGTTGGCTGGGTAGCTTCCACATGGTACGTTGTAGGCGTGGTCACAGGTCAGGAGGTGTTGGTTCCATCTGTGTAGAACGAAAGGAGAGGACGATTAGTAACCAGTATAGTAGATTTTTGACCAATCAAAACACGAATTAGTAATCACACCCTCAAGTCCGCTCGGACAAACTAATAAGATTAGTAACCAGTAGCCTTTTCTTTTTGCCAATCAGAACGCGAAATTAGTAGCCACACCCCCAAGCCAGCTCGGACAAACATAACTGGTTATTTACAAATAATAGTATGAAGGAATTGGACATCATTTTGTGGCTATGTGGTCAAGTGGTGTGACACTCGCTTTCATATTGGAAGGTCCTGGTTTCGAGGTTTACTACTTGGAAAAGGCTATTTATTCACATTCTCTCACCGTACTCAGGTGTAAAATGAGTACCTAGCTGGCCGTTAACAGCTTTGTCTCTGTCGAAAAAAAATGCAATATTGCCTAAAAGGCCTCATGTAACGTTCTACATGTTACGTGTTGCTGTTGGTCAGGGACACCTTATAGATAGTATGCAGATGACGTCACTCAGGCCTTTGTTATTGTTTTTGCCATCCGCGTTTGTGAGTTGTTCTCACTAAACTGTATTAACAAGACTATAAAAGTTCATGGTTACACAGAGTTTTGTGTGTTGGTCCGTTATACTTCCGGATGGCAATGTTGTGAACTCCTTGGCCAAGCGCATTCTATCTATAAAGCGAGTTGAGCAACAAGTAGTACTGGTTGTGATTAATGTTCACGAGATTGTCTCAATCCCACTTCGGACATTGACGGTTTTACATCGGTTTATGTGGCGGTAAGATTAATCAGGCGTGTAGAACTATTGAGAATTTTACTTAAACGCACTCCGTCGATTGTAATAAAAGAATAAATTAAAAAATTGAGCTTTATATAGCGCAATATCCACTAAATGTGCTCAAAGCGCTTTACAAGGGGTCCCTGGTCAACAGCAACATTTAACATGCAGGGCGGGACATGGCGCCTGTTAGGCGATATTACAATTTTTCAGACAAAGACAACGCTGTGAACGGCCACGTACTCATTTACACCTGAGTACGGTGAGAGAATGTGATAAAGAGCCTTTCCCAAGGACTCAACTATGCGCCGAGCGCGAGACTCGAACCCAGGACCTTCCGATCGATCCGAAAGCGAGTGTCATACCACTAGACCACATAGCCGCACCGTGTGTCATACCGTGTCGTAGTTTGTTAGTTTAGCACCAGCTGTAATTGTTTACATTGGGACGACTGTCGGGGTGGGGGGGGGGGCGTGGTTATGTTCCCTTCCACCAAGTGTCTATAGATAGTATGCGCTTGGCTAAGAAGCTCATAACATTGCCGTCCGGAAGTATAACGGACCAACACACAAAACATTGTGTGATCATGAACTGTTATAGTCGGGGTAATTCAGTTTGGTGAGAATCGCTCACAAACGCGGATGGCAAAATACAATAACAAAGGCTTGAGTGACGTCATCTTCGAACTGTCTATAAACCACGCCCCTCGGACGGTCGTAGGTTGGGTATGTACTTTGGGCAGAGAAGAGCTGCTTTGCAAGGGGTTTCACGACAACGCTAACACACAAAACGTAAAGCGAGACATAGCACAATGCAGAACTGTCTACTATCATAAAAAACTTGTAGAATTACGACATTTTGGCTCCAATTTGAAAACTCCATGAGCATCTTTAAATCATTGAAACTTGGGAACTGAAAGTTGATCCCAGACTATCTACATAGTTTTAAGGATTTTGAAGAGTTTTTTAAAAAAATACTTGTGAGGGAAAATTGTTGATTTTTAAAGTTAAATATTATGGCTTCTACAATTTTTATCGCCTAAAAATTACGATTTTTTTTTTCAAATTTTCACGTTGGCAGGTCTGCGTTATTTATCCAATGTTAGTTGACAGGTATTGCCAAGATGATGGGTTGTTTTGGTTTTGTCTTTTGTTTTGTTTTGTTTGTTTTTTTTTTTTTGGGGGGGGGGGGTTTGCTTTTTTGTTTTGTTTTTGTTGTTGTTTTTTTTTTTATTATTATTATTATTATTATTATTATTATTATTATTATTATTATTATTATTATTATTATTATTATTATTATTATTATTATTGAACGTATCGATGTTATTACGATTGTTGTAGTTTTGTGTGGTGTATCAGTTTATTTTTTGGTTCCATTTACCTTTTTTTTTTTTCCACTTTCATGTATGTTGGCATCAAATTGTTGATTTATTGGCGAAAGCCTAAGATTGAATAAACTTGAATAAACTATTTGGTTGTTTTTTTTTTTTTAATTGATCAATGAAATACGCGATATCTGGCCAAAATCTTACATACGTGCGGATTGTTGGGTTCGTTTTTTTTTCTTTTCTTGACAGAATACAGTCGACGAGTCAACTGTTCATGGCGGGTGGGTAGGGTACAGTCCTTATGATCTACAATTGTATCCTAGGGCAAGACATTTACTTTGTTCCATGACTACAGCTAAAACTTTACAGGTATATACACATCTGTAGAATTTGGTACAGTCCTTATGATCTACAATTGTATCCTAGGGCAAGACATTTACTTTGTTCCATGACTACAGCTAAAACTTTACAGGTATATACACATCTGTAGAATTTGGTACAGTCCTTATGATCTACAATTGTATCCAAGGGCAAGACATTTACTTTGTTCCATGACTACAGCTAAAACTTTACAGGTATATACACATCTGTAGAATTTGGTACAGTCCTTATGATCTACAATTGTATCCTAGGGCAAGACATTTACTTTGTTCCATGACTACAGCTAAAACTTTACAGGTATATACACATCTGTAGAATTTGGTACAGTCCTTATGATCTACAATTGTAGCCTAGGGCAAGACATTTACTTTGTTCCATGACTACAGCTAAAACTTTACAGGTATATACACATCTGTAGAATTTGGTACAGTCCTTATGATCTACAATTGTATCCTAGGGCAAGACATTTACTTTGTTCCATGACTACAGCTAACACTTTACAGGTATATACACATCTGTAGAATTTGGTACAGTCCTTATGATCTACAATTGTATCCTAGGGCAAGACATTTACTTTGTTCCATGACTACAGCTAAAACTTTACAGGTATATACGCATCTGTAGAATTTGGTACAGTCGTTGAATAGCGTTGTTCCGTGGCCATGCAGAATATGGTACAACCGTTATAATCTAAATTGTATCCATGGGCAAAACGCCTACCTTGTTCCATGGCCACAGCTAAAACGGACAAGCCTCTCACCCGTACACTTCCATAGAATTTGGTACAATCGTTATAACCTACCTACTATTGTATCCGTGGGCAAGACATTTACTTGGATCTCCGCCCATAGCTAAAATATACAGGTTTTGCCCATACACGGAATTAAGGACAGTCGTTTTAATCTACAATTGTATCCTAGGGCAAGACACTTACCTAGTTCCAACGCCACAGCTAAAACGTACAGGTCTCCCCCATACACATCTGTAGAACTTGGTACAGTCGTTTTAATCTACCATTGTATCCTAGGGCAAGACACTTACCTAGTTCCAACGCCACAGCTAAAACGTACAGGTCTCCCCCATACACATCTGTAGAACTTGGTACAGTCGTTGGAGTCGGGGTAGAAATTGAATAGCGTTGGGCAGCTGGGGTAGTAGCTGGCTGGAAGTGTGAAAAGGTGGGGAATTAGGACTTATGGAAAACGGTAGGGGCTGCCTGAAGCCGGTGATCTTAAAATACTAACGACAACGGTAAGGGCTGCCTGAAGCCGGTGATCTTAAAATACTAACAACAACGGTAGGGGCTGCCTGAAGCCGGTGATCTTAAAATACTAACAACAACGGTAGGGGCTGCCTGAAGCCGGTGATCTTAAAATACTAACGACAACGGTAGGGGCTGCCTGAAGCCGGTGATCTTAAAATACTAACGACAACGGTAGGGGCTGCCTGAAGCCGGTGATCTTAAAATACTAACGACATAGGTAGGGGCTGCCTGAAGCCGGTGAAAAGCCTCTCCATTTTCACTCTTTCGTTAGGAATTCGGACTTGCGGTCTATGGATTTTTTATATCTTCTAAATTGAAGACATATGAATTAAACTTGAGCTTTTATATAGCGCAATATCAACTAAACGTGCTCAAAGCGCTTTACCATGGGTCACTGACCAACAACAACACGTAACATGTAGTAAAACGAGACATGACGCCTGATAGGCGATATTACATTGTTATTTTCGATAGAGACAACGCAGGAAGACCTACTCATTTTACATCTGAGTACGATGAGAAATTATATATCTATTATCTACGAATCTATCTATCTATCTATCTATCTATCTATCTATCTATCTATCTATCTATCCATCTATCTATCTATATGCCTATCTATCTATCTGCCTGTCTATCTATCTATCTATCTATCTATCTATCTATCTATCTATCTATCTATCTATCTATCTATCTGCCTGTCTATCTATCTATCTATCTATCTATCTATCTATCTATCTATCTATCTATCTGCCTGTCTATCTATCTATCTATCTATCTGCCTGTCTATCTATCTATCTATCTATCTATCTATCTATATGTCTATCTATCTATCTAGTTGAGTCCTTGGAAAAGGCCTAATGTAAATAATCTTTTTATTTGACAGATAAACAGACAAAATAGACATAAATTTGACAGATAAACAGACAGATAGATAGATGGATTAGTAGATAATAGATAGATATTCAAGTCGATCTGTCCATAAATTGAGTGATTGATTCGCTCATTCATTCATTCATTCATCCATTCATTTATTCAATCGATCATTCATTCATCCATTCAGTAATTCAATCAATCTTTCATTCATTCATTCATTCATTCATTCATTCATTCATTCATTCATCCATTCATTTATTCAATCGATCATTCATTCATCCATTCAGTAATTCAATCAATCTTTCATTCATTCATTCAATGTATCATTTATTCAATCATTCAAACAGTTCATTCATTCATTCATCCATCCATTCATTCATTCATCCATCCATCCATTTATTCATTCATCCATCCATCCATTTATTCATTCATCCATCCATCCATTTATTCATTCATCCATCCATCCATTTATTCATTCATCCATTCATTCATTCATTCATCCATCCAGCCATTTATCCATTCATTCATTCATTCATTCATCCATTCATTCATCCATCCATCCATTTATTCATTCATCCATCCATCCATTTATTCATTCATCTATCCATCCATTTATTCATTCATCCATCCATCCATTTATTCATTCATTCATCCATCCATTTATTCATTCATCCATTCATTCATTCATTCATCCATCCAGCCATTTATCCATTCATTCATTCATTCATTCATTCATTCATCCATTCATTCATCCATCCATCCATTTATCCATTCATCCATCCATTCATTCATTCATTCATTCATCCATTCTGTCATTCAATGATTGATTCATCAATCAATCCTTCATTCATTCATTCATTCATTCAATCATTCATTATGAATCAACGTAAAACGGGATTCATATTTACCTGAGACGCAAGCCACGAGGAGTGTAAGACCTGTAAAAAATGGGAGGGAGAGGGAGGGGGAGGGGCGGGAGTAGATGAGAGAATACATGAATAAATTAGTGGAAAATTATGATCGATACGCTGAAACTTGTAGAACCTAAAAACGAGCTTTTATATAGCGCAATATCCACTAAACGTGCTCAAAGGGGTCCCAAGCCAACAGCAACACTTAACATGTAGAACGAGACGTGACGCCTTTTAGGCGATGTTGCAATATTTCGCTTGGAGACAACACTGTTAACGGTCTGGTACTCATTTTACACCTGGGTAGGGTGAGTGAATTTTATTAAACAGTCTTTTCCAAGGACTCAACTATGCGCCGAGCAAGGCTCGAACCCGAAAGCGAGTGTCATGCCACAAGACCACATAGCCGCACGTAATCACAGTTTCTTTTGCTTGTGTGTGTTGTGTGTTTGATGACGTCATTACACAGTGTGTATCACTGAAAAATCTGAAAATGTGAGTAATAAATACTCCAGTGCTAGACAACTCAGACAGATGAATACAAGAAATAAAATCATCCCTCAAAATCCCGCCTTCTGCGACTGGGGATCGAACCTCATACCTCCCGATTACCGGTCAGGCTAATTACCGTTTCACGACAGATGTGTTACCCGAAGATTTATCACTCTGTGTGTGTGTGTGTGTGTGTGTGTGTGTGTGTGTGTGTGTGTTTGTGACACACCGCGTCAAAATTGGTTTATATCTCTTTGTGCAGATATGTGATCTAGTGGTATGACACTTGCTTCGGGTTGGGAGGTCTTGGGTTCGAGTCCTATTCTGAACGGCGCATATTTGAGTTCTTGAAAAAGACTCTTTACTCACATTCTCTCACCATACTCAGATGTAAAATGAGTATACGGCCGTTAACGACGTTGTCTCTGTCGGAATTTTTTTTGGTTGTAAAATCGCCATTCAGGCGTCATGTCTCGTCCTACATGTTAAGTGTTGCTGTTGGATTGGGATCCGTTGTAAAGCGCTTTGGGCAAGTTTAATGGATGTTGCACTACGAAAAAGCTCAAGAAAATTAACCAGATGCGAAGAATTAAATTTAATTAAATTGGGTTTTTATATAGCGCAATATCCACTAAACGTGCGGAACGCGTTTTACAAGGAGTCCCAGGTCAACAGCAACATTTAACATTTAGGACGGGAATTGGCGCCTATTAGGCGATGTTACAGGTTTTTTTTCGGGCAGGGACAACGTTGTTAACGACCAGGTACTCGTTTTACTTCTGAGTATGGTGAAAGAATGTGAATAAAGAACCTTTTCCAGGGACTCAACAACTGTGCGCCGAGCGAGGATCGAACCCAGGACCTTCCGATCCGAAAGCGAGTGTCATACCACAAGAGCACATAGCCGCACATGGATTTTTAAAGTTAAAATTACCAGAGATGTAAAGGTTTAGTTTTGTCATTTTAAGAAATGTTATACAAATTGTTACCTGGAAAAATACGAATAAAAAAGTTGGGCGAAAAAACTCGATCTCAAAAAAACTATCGATCAGTTAGAATGACCCTCATCTTGTCAAAGACTCTCAACCCTGGGACGTCCGTGAACTTCTACGTTTGAGAATCTTTTTTAAATTGTTTTGTTTTTTTTTTTTTTTGTTGTTGTTGTTGTTATTGCCTCAAATATATGCTGAACTCATTGACGCGTCGGAGGACTTAAAATTTGAGAAGAAGAATGTTTGGTCACTCCGCTCAACCAGCCGCGCCTCTGTCAGTGGATGACGTAATCAGTCGGAAGGTATACATTTTGACCTGAGTTTGATATGAATATTTTTGTATTCGTGGAAAGCTCACACGGTAGAGCCACGCTCTCACCTGCCAGGCGGAGTTGTCGTACCAATTAGGTCGCAGGTTCAAACCCCACCACCGCCGCGAAAATTTTTATTCTCTATTGTCTTCTGGCACTTTTCTACTCACTTCATCTCTTGTTGTTACCATATACATTTTGGATGTGCATTTTTATATATTTTAATTCCCCCCCCCCCCGCCCCTTATTCTTGCCAGAATCTATAGACAGAAAGAACTGAACAAGTGTTATATGAAAGGTGCCAGACAAACCAAGAAAGAAAAATACAAGCAAAAAAGCCATCCCAAAGAACCAGTCGACCACGGCACCTTTCATACACACTTGTTCCGTTCTTGATCTTACACCGGTTCCCGTTCCTTAATTTCTTAAATAAATAAATAAAATTCCTTTTGATCATCTCATAGGGGAAATTTTTCTCCAGGGTCTATTCCATGGGAAGACTGGAATAACCCAGGCGTCAGCCGCAGTGCAGCGCCGCAAATTGAGCTAAGGCGAGGTGACTTGCTCAAGGCCACACATTGCAGCGGCGGTGATCAAACTCGATACTTATCGGATAGGAAGCAAAGACCGTACCGCTGAGCCACGCTGCCCCCTTCAGTAGTCCTTCAGAATGCGGATTGAGCTGGACAGAGGTCAGAAAAGATGGTCGATTTCCCCCCAAGAGATCGATCTGGGTCCCTTTGCATGTGAATTGAGTGCTCTACTAACTGAACTATTGGGACCGTCAAAACCGTGCTAATATTGGTTCAATCAGCCAGAATTTATAGACATAAAATATTCCTTCAAATCCATGAATGATATGAGCTTTTATATAGCGCAATATCAACTAAACGTGCTCAAAGCGCTTTACAAATGGGTACCTGACGAACAGCAACATTTAACATGTAGAACAAGACATGACACCTGTTTCATGATTTTACAAATTTTTTTTTCCGCTCGTCACATAGTAGAGTCCTTGGAAAAGGCTCTTTACTCACATTATCTCACCGTATTCAGGTGTAAAATGAGTACCTGGCCGTTGACAGCGTTGTCTCTTTGTCAGAAAAAAACAAAGAACTGTAGTATCGCCTAACAGGCGTCATGTTTCGTTATACATGTTAACTGCTGCTGGTCAGGGACCCCTTGTAAAGCGCTTTGCTCACATTTGATTGGATATTGAGCTATATAAAAGCTCAATCCAACTAGAAATATCACATGTGCCTGATGGTCACCACAGCCTCAATCTCTCACAAGTAAGTGACCTTTAGTAATCGCCATTAAGATTAATTAATTGTCCTACCAGTCAATCCCCAAATACTTGAAAGCCACCCGTAGACCCAGCTGTACATAGAGTTGTCGCTATGGCTAAATGTCGCTTGGGGTTTGGTTTTTTGGTTGTTTATTTGTTCTCGAAAAGCCCCGCGCGTCCCCCCCCCCCCCTCCCCCCCTCCCCCACCACTTCCACCCCGACTTGCTCAATTATACAGGTCTTATTACCGGACGCCATTATGGGTTTGTTTTTAACATTGGTTTGATTGAGAATAGGTTGCGGTTTTTTTAGAGTAATTCCATTACAATACGCTTCAACAGTCGTAACGTCACTTCCCTCGTAATGAGGTATAGTAACTTAGTAACTGGCTCTAAACTATCGGAACAATGGTGGACGCCCTTATGAAATATATCTCAGACGAGCATAAAAGCGTATCCAGAGGGGGAAAAAAAACATTATAAATCTGATCATGTTTAGACTTTTACACATTCTGATCACAAGACATGTGAAAAGTTCTAGCCAGTATGAAGAATAAAAAGTACCGATTTTCTTTGTTTAGAACCAAGATGGCACAAACATATTTGGTTGTTTATAATAACAACGTGAATGAAATCGACCTCTCTCCGATCATTGTTATTGTTTTGATACCACCAAAGGGTTGACTAGATATCACACGATTTTCTCCATCAGATTTTAACATAAAAGTCTAAACATAGTTTTCTGTGTTGGTTCTGTTGACCAAGTAGTAGAACAGTGGGTATTTTACTTAGACACATACCATCGATAGTCAAGCCTGTTTAGTTCGCTATGTTTACCAGTCACTGCTATTGTTTACATTATGACAAATGTCCGAGAGGCGTGGTTATCTAAGTGTCAATAATCAGACAATAGATGAACGAAATAGGATTCAACAGTCGTAACGTCACTTCCTTCCTAATGACGCATGGTAACTTAGTAACACTGGCTCTAAACTATCGGAACAATGGCGGACGCCCGTATGAAATATTTCTCCGGCGAGCATAAAAGCGATTCCAGAGGAAAAAAAACCATAAATTTGATCATGTTTTGACTTTTACACATTCTGATACAAGGCATACGAAAAGGGAACGAAAAGTTCTAGCCAGCATGAAGAATAAAAAGTAATGATTTTCTTTGTTTAGAACCATGATGGCCGCCGTTGCCTGGCGCGTGACATCAGACTACTGAGTCCAATTGACATTCCTCACCTCTTTGTTGTTTTTAGCCAGCGTTGAGTTCTTACTAGATTAAACTTTTAATGCTACAAATTGTTTTGTGTGTTGTCGGTACGTTAAATCCGGCTGGCGGATGATATGCGTTTTTAACTAAACGCATAGCATCGATAACAATTGGGTTATCAGACCTGCAAATAAGTAGTATACCCTACCCCCTCCCCCCCCCCCCCCCCCCCCCCCCCACCCCTCCCATACCCTATATCACCTCTTTTCCTTCTCTATCCGGCTGGCGGATCATATGAGTTGTTTTTTTTTTTAAAACGAAGCGCAAGGCATCAATAACGAATTGGGTTAACAGACCTGCAAATAAGTACACCCCACCCCCTCCCATACCCTATATCACCCCCCTCCCCCCACCCCCTCCCATACCCTATATCACCCCCGTTTTCTTCTCTATTGTTGACGTGAGGTGATAAGAGTAACTTGGGTCATCGAAAAGTTTTAAGTGACTTTTTAAAATTACCGGATCGTGGGGAAGCCCCAAAACTCCCGGATAAATAAAGACGTGATAACAGCTACTCCAAACCGATTTTTCAAATCATACATATAGATAGTTCGAAGATGACGTCACTCATGCCTTTGTTATTGTTTTTTGCCATCCGCGTTTATGAGTAATGCTCACTGAACTGTATTATCCAACTATAAACGTTCATGGATACAAATAGTTTTGTGTGTTGGTCCGTTATACTTCCGGATGGCAATGTTATGAGCTTCTTTGCCAAGCGTATACTATCTATAGCAAATATTATATTGCCTGGTATGGAAAGTAAATATAATTTCCAAGAATTTTGATACCACACCAACAATACGCTTCGACAATACGACAATAGTCGTGACGTCACTTCCCTCGTAATGACGCATGGTAGCTTAATAACTGGCTCTAAACTATCGGAACAATGGCGGACGCCCTTATGAAATACTTCTCCGACGAGCATAAAAGCGTATCCAGAGGGGGGAAAAAAACATAAATCTGATCATGTTTTGACTTTTACACATTCTGATCACAAGACATGTGAAAAGTTCTAGCCAGTATGAAGAATAAAAAGTACCGATTTTCTTTGTTTAGAACCACGATGGCCGCCGTTGCTGGGCGACGTGACATCAGACTATTGAATCCAATTAACTAGTAGATTTTTGACAAAAGCATCAATAACAATTGGGTTACCAGACCTACAAATAAGTACACCCCCCCCCCACCCCTCCCATTTGCTATATCACCCTTTCCCATCTCTATGGAACGTGCGGTGATAGGGTAACTCAGGCCATCGAAAATGTCACCCAATTTTAAGATGGCGGGGAAGCCCCAAAACTCCTGGATAAATGAAGACTCATAATATCTACTCCAAACCGATTTGTCAAATCATACATATCTACAGCAAATATATTATGGAAAGTAATAATAAATAATAATAATAATAATACACATTTATATAGCGCTCATTCTCGTGTAAAACACAAGCTCTGGGCACTTTACAATATAAATATCAATTTTAAGTGAAAAAAATATAAAAATAATAATAATAATTCATAGCCCAATCAAGGATTCACAGAGTCAATAAATACAAATACAGTAAAAAAAAAGTGTCTTGAGATTCTTTTTAAAGGTAGGGTAAGACATACACTCCCTCAGACCACGTGGTAGTTCATTCCAAATCTTGGGGCCGAAACAAGCAAACGATCTATCACCAAATTTTGTTCTTGATCTTTTTTCCGAAATTTTCGTTTGGTCATTACATGATCTTAAAGTGTAATTTTCAAATTTACACATGACCACGTGATCTGTGAGATATGCCGGTGCTATACCAGCCAAACACTAATAAAGTAAATAGAATTTCTATGAATGTTGATACCACAACCAACATGATAGCGCAATTAGGTCACAAGTTGTGCAACTTGGAGCTTTGGACTTTTTGGCAGGGTTGCCAATTTGGCAGATTTTCTGCCAAATGTCCTTTTTTTTAAAGCAGAATTTGAAGTCGTCTGGCAGAGAAAAATCGGTTTGGCAGTTTGGCAGATTTTATTTTCCGAGAACTAGGGATGAATGTATTGGTCTACTCCACGTTTTCCATGGCAATTTTTATGTATTAGTGATTTTTTGTTAACTTGGGAAATTAAAAAAAAAAAATATGACATCGGCCTTGAAAATTTTTTTTTTTAAGAAACTGATGAGTTTTCAAAGGGGGTACTATAAATATTATGCAGATGACGTCACTCAGGCCTTTGTTATTGTTTTTGCCATCCGCGTTTGTGAGTTGTTCTCACTAAACTGTATTAACCAGACTATAAAAGTTCAGGGTTACACAGAGTTTGTGTGTTGATCCGTTATACTTCCGGATGGCAATGTTGTGAACTCCTTGGCCAAGCGCATTCTATCTATAAATAGTACGGTTTGGCAGATTTTTTTTATCCAGTTGGCAGCATGCCTGAAATTAATCTGGCAACCCTGCTTTTTGGTCGCCTTTCCAATGTGTCAAAAGCTCGTTTTCAAATCCTTGGACAGCGTCAATTCTAATCAACCCAAACAACTCACATTCCTTCCCTTCTTACACTAGAAATAAATCAGAATATGAAATTGAATGTAAGCTTCAATTTAATTACAAAAAAAAACCAGATCAAATGAATGTTTCGGGTTCCCCCTTTATCAACAAAACAAGATGCATGAAACACTACAGATGAATGAGATGATGTGGTAGTGGCGTAGTTAACTACGCCACTACCGCATTATCTCATTCATCTGAATACTAGATTATAATAAAAATGATATCAATTCACCAAACTTAGCACCTTTATAAAAATATCCTAGATTCAACTTTGATAGTGAAAAAAATGGAGGGAGGGGGGGGGGAGGAATTTCGAAAAATCACAGATAATTCTTAAAATGAAATTGCAGGCATCGGAAAACAGTGGAGTTGAAGATTGTTATCAGTTCTAATAAATGACTGGAATTTCTATGAAATAAGGTGTCGTTTGCGACACAACTTTCACATATAAAGATAGAACGAAGATGACGTCACTCTGGTCTTTGCAATTGTTTGTTTTGTTTTTGTTTTGTTTTTTTTTTGTTTTGTTTTTTTTTTTTGTTTTTTTTTTTTTTTTTTTGCGATCCGCGTTTATGAGTTATTCTTACTAAATTGTATTAACCAGACTATAAATGTTAAAGGTGACACATTGTATTGTGCGTTGGTCCGGCGATGTTGTAAGCGTCTTAACCAAGCGCATACCATCTATAGAGTTCGTATGGCGGGTTTCGAATCTGGAGTCATGGCTATGTGGTATTCTGGTTTGGCTCTCCCTTTCGGATAGGAAGGTCCTGGGTTCGAGCCTCCCTAGATGCATAGTTAAGTTCTTTGAAAAGATTCTTTACTCACATTCTCTCACCGTATTCATGTGTAAAATGATTACCTGGCCGTTAACAGCGTTGTCTCTGTCTAAAAAATTGTAATATCGCCTAACAGGCGTCATGTCTCGTTCTACATGTTAAGCGTTGCTGTTGGCCTGGGACCACTTTAAAGTGCTTTGAGCACCTTCAGTTGATACTCTCTTTATAAAAGCTCTTTTTTTTCTCCCGCTTGATCCAACACAGAAATCAATGTGTAAACTTAAATGTTTATAATATGATGGAGAAAATCGTGTGATAACTAGTCATCTATTTGGGGGTGTGAAAACAACAACAATGATCAGAGAAAGGTCGAATTCATTAATGTTATTGTTTATAAACAACCAACTATGTTTGTCCGAGCACGTGTGAAGGTGTGTCACAAATTCCATGTTTTGATTGGTCAAAAATCTACTGGTTAATGGGTGCGATCTATATTCATGTTTTGTCCAACCAGGTCATCAATCACATGATCTGTTGCTATCCAACGATTGGATATTTCGTAACAAATATAAACACACTGCTTTGTTTACAAAAGTTATAAACATACCCATGTGTCAGGCTGAATCAAATGACCAATCATGATGTTAGATATTTCAAAAGCTGTGAACACTTTTCACTAAGTAGGTCACTTTGAGCACATTTTGCAATGTGACCAATGACCTCGAACACATGGAAAATTAATAAAGATCATGCCCATTGCTTCAAATGAAGTGAAACATATCTGTTTAAAAAGTGTGCAGATGTAGAAAGTACATATGAATAAACCTCACAATCTAAAAAAAAAACAGTTACTTCTGGTTGATTTTGTGACACTGTGTGACAATCTGTTGATATCGGAATGAACCAGAATATGGAAATTGGATTCAATAGTCTGATGTCACCTCGCCCAGCATGGCGGCCATCATGGTTCTAAACAAAGAAAATCGGTACTTTTTATTCTTCATGCTGGCTAGATCTTTTCATATGTCTTGTGATCAGAATGTGTACAAGTCAAAACATGATCAGATTTATAAATTATAATGTGTTTTTTTTCCCTCTGGATACGCTTTCAGGCTCGTCGGAGAAATATTTCATAAGGGCGTCCGCCATTGTTCCGATAGTTTAGAGCCAGTGTTACTAAGTTACCATGCGTCATTACGAGGGAAGTGACGTCACGACTGTTGAAGCGTATTGAGATGAAAGTCAAAACGATCGAAATTAGAATATTTAGATATTTTTTTAAGGTTCTAAAAGCAAAACGCACTCCCCTCAATAAACTTGGGCTTTTACTTCAATATAGCGCAATATCCAGTAAACGTGCTCAAAGCGCTTTACAAAGCATAGCAAATAATATTTTGATTCAAGCCGTGTAAGTTGGGCTTATAATAGGCTTCAACAGTCGTGACGTCACTTCCCTCGTAATGACGCATGGTAACTTAATAACTGGTTCTAAACTATCGGAACAATGACGGACGCCCTTATGAAATATTTCTCCGACGAGCATAAAAGTGTATTCAGAGGAGAAAAACATTATAAATATGATCACGTTTTGACTTTTATACATTATGATCACATGACATGTGAAAAATTTCGAGCCAGCATGGAGAATAAAAAGTACCGATTTCTTTCTTTAGAACCAAGCTGCTCGTTGCTGGGCTGACGTTTATATTTCCATTACAACAATGAGCCCAAAACAATTTGGGTAATCAGACCTGCAAATAAATACACTGTGTCCAGAGATTATACAGTTCCGATACGATAATTTGTCCCATTTGTAATAATAAAAGGCTAAATATTACCAAAACTTACAGATAATTTCCTTAAGTCCCATAATGAAGATAACCTATTTGTCCTTACACGTGAAATGATACCAAACAAAATCTCGATTTTTCACGTTTTAAGTCCTCAAATCTCGTCAGCTCAAACCAGCCAAATTGATGGTAGCAACGCTCAGTGGGGCAATTTAAAAAACCCCACCTTTTATATAGAGACATTCACGCGTCCGGTGCAAACAATTCCGGTGTCGAGTTTATTTTCGTCACCCGTTCGAGCCGCTCGGTGCTTTGTGGTGCGTGCGGCCCATGACATAGAGTTAATAATCCGTGTCAACACCGTTTCACGTAATTCAACAACATCATAAAACAATCCTGGGCCTTTCTTGTGTGTGTGTGTGTGTGTGTGTGTGTGTGTGTGTGTGTTTGTGTGTGTGTTTTTGTGTGTGTGTTGCTGCTTTTGTCTCTCGCTACAGCAATATAATAGGAGTAGGAAGGAGTACGAGGCAGGGAAAGGGTACAGGTGAGTTTGTTACCCGGTGTGACAATAGACACAGACATTCCAAGAAATAACTTGGGTTGACACAAAAACGAAATATTATTAGAATATTGTTTAATCTTTCGAGTTTTATTTTAGGTTTTTTGTTTCGTTTTTTTTTCGGGGGGGGGGGGGGGGGGGTTAAATGATGTTGTCAATACCAGTTAGCCCGCGTGACAAGAAATCGGAACAGGTTATTCGTTAACCTTACTTCTGGTTTGTTTTTATTTTACATACAAATCTCGCTACTGGTTTATAAAATAAATGAAAGTGGCGAGATTAATTAGAGAATTTAGAAGCTGAGTAAAGAGTTGGTTTGGGGGTGGGGGGGGGGGGGGGGGAACTAGTAGAGGTGAGAAAGTGCATTATTCGGTGGGGGAAAGGGGGGGGGGGGTTGGAAGGAAAGGTCAAAGGTGACTCACCGTCTCAAAACGGTTTTATGTCGATTAGAATCGAACTCGGAAAAGAAAAGTGAGAATAAAAAATGATAAGATAAAAATTATTTTTTTTTAATTGAGGTTTTTATATAGCGCAATATCCGCTTAGCGTGCTCAAAGCGCTTTACAAGGGGTCACTCGCCAACAGCAACATTTAACATGGAGGACAGGACATGACGCCTATTAGGGGTTAATACATTTTTTCGGACAGAAGCAACGCTGTTATCGGTCAGGTACTCATTTTACACATGAGTACAGTGAGAGAATGTGAGTAAAGAGCCTTTTTCCAAGTACTCAACTACGCGTCGAAAAAGGCTCGAACCCAGGACCTTCCGACCCGAAAGCGAGTGTCTTTCCACTAGACCATATAGCCACAAGATAAGATAAGATAAACTTTATTTTTCCATTTCTGGAAATTTACCTTGGGTGTTGGATTCAATAGTCTGATGTCACGTCGCCCAGCAACGGCGAGCAGCGTGGTTCTAAACAAAGAAAATCGGTACTTTTTATTCTTCATGCTGGCTACAACTTTTCATATATCATGTGATCAGAATGTATAAAAGTCAAAACAAGATCATATTTATAATGTTTTCTCCTCTGGATACACTTTTATGCTCGTCGGAGAAATATTTCATAAGGGCTTTACAAAACTAAACAGAAAAAATGTTGCAGTGAGGCCTAGTGGTATGACACTTGCTTTCGGATCAGAAGATTCTGGGATCGAGTCCCGCTCTGAAGCGGTCATGATAGTTCTTGAAAATGGTGCTCTTACTCCCATTTATTTATTTATTTAAATCCAGACTCTATTTTAATCCCAACATAAAACCGCTTTGAGTAAATATGTGTGAGAGCTGAGGAAGATGGCGGGGAGGTAGGTGGGGGTGGGAGTGGGGGTAGATGTTTAATAGGATTCAGTAGTCTGATGTCACGCCTCCCGCAACGGCGGCCATCTTGGTTCTAAACAAAGAAAATCATTACTTTTTATTCTTCTTGCTGGCTAGAACTTTTCATTCCCTTTTCATATGCCTTGTGATCAGAATGTGTAAAAGTCAAAACATGATCAAATTTATGCGTTTTTTTTTCTTCTGGAAACGCTTTTATGCTCGCCGGAGAAATATTTCATACGGACGTCCGCCATTGTTCCGATAGTTTAGAGCCAGTGTTACTAAGTTACCATGCGTCATTAGGAAGGAAGTGACGTTACGACTATTGAAGAGTATTTAAGGAACATAATCGAAATATCGTCGCCCCAAAAAATTCTGTTGGAAAGAAAATGGAATATCGCCTAACAGGCTTCATATCTCGTCCTACATGTTAAGTGTTGTTGTTGACTAAGGGGCCCCCCTTGTATAGCGCTTTCAAGCACGTTTAGTGGATATTGCTCTATATAAAATCTCAAGTTCCAGTTAGTTTACACCTCGCCCTAGCTCAATTTACGGGGTTGCACTGCGGCTGACGCCTGGGTTATTCCAGTCTTCCTTTGGAATAGACACAAGAGACAAATTTCCCTCTTGGGATGAATATAGGGAATTCTATTTGTTTTTAAAAAAATTTAATTCCCGTCTCTATTTTAATCCCGACAAAAATCAAACAGCTTTGATACTGCGGGTTACAAATATGTGTGTGTGAGGGGTGAGGGAGATGGTGGGAAGGTGGGTGGGGGTGGATATTTAAGGTCCATAATCGACATATCCCTCCCCCCCCCCCCTTCCCCTCTATTATCTATAGATAGAATGCGCTTGGCCAAGGAGTTCACAACATTGCCATCCGGAAGTATAACGGACCAACACACAAACTCTGTGTAACCATGAATTTTTATAGTCTGGTTAATACAGTTTAGTGAGAACAACTCACAAACGCGGATGGCAAAAACAATAACAAAGGCATGAGTGACGTCATCGGCATATTATCTATAGAAATGAAAAGTAAGACAAATGTTAGGAGATGGCATGGACAAACGTTGACGTATTGTCTGTAGTCCCAAAAACTACCTTCGTCTCCATCTGCCGTTCTCTGTATCCTTTTGGTTCTACATCTGTCTCATACAACTATAGGTATATTGAATATCTGGGAAACGTCTCTCTCTCTCTCTCTCTCTCTCTCTCTCTCTCTCTCTCTCTCTCTCTCCTCTCTCTCTCTCTTTCTTTCTCTCTCTCTCTCTCTCTTCTTTCTTTCTTCTCGATCTCTCTCTTTCTCTCTCTCCCCTCTCTCTCTCTCTTCTCTCTCTCTCTCTTCTCTCTCTCTTTATCTCTCTCTTTCTTTCTCTCTTTCTTTCTCTCTTTCTTTCTCTCTCTCTCTCTCTCCCTCTCTCTCTCTCTCTCTCTAGTTCTTTCTCTCTTTTTCTCTCTCTCTTTCTCTCTCTCTCTCTCTTTCTCTCTCCCTCTCTTTCTCTCTCACTTTCTCTCTCTCTTTCTCTATCTCTCTTTCTCTCTCTCTCTTTCTCTCTCTCTCTTTCTCTCTCACTTTCTCTCTCTCTTTCTCTATCTCTCTCCCTCCCTCTCTCTCCCTCTCTCTCTCTCTCTCTCTCTCTCTCTCTCTCTCTCTCTCTCTCATTGTACATAAAACTCCTTGTACTGGTTAATTCAACCCACCCATAGACGAGACCGTAAGAAATACAAGACAATTCCCCATGGCCCATTCTTTCTCTCACAAATCGTGAACTAACAAGTTGTCTAGTTTATTCAAATACCAATCACCCACAGCTACAACTTGCATGATATTTAGATAAACTCGGGCTGTGATCATTATCAATTGTTTTATTACAATGAGTGTCAGTGCAGGACATAATCAGT
>NC_088371.1:41508378-41523378 GCF_034508935.2 Berghia stephanieae | reverse complement strand
ACCATACCATAGAGATAGTATGCGCTTGGCTAAGAAGCTCATAACATTGCCATCCGGAAGTATAACGGACCAAGACACAAAACTGTGTGTATCCATGAACGTTTATAGTCGGGTTAATACAGTTCAGTGAGCATTACTCACAAACGCGGATGGCAAAAAACAATAACAAAGACCTGAGTGACGTCATCTTCGAACTATCTATAACACTTCCTTTACCTTTATGTTATGGTGACGTCACAACTTTACGTGTATTAGCGTCAGTGTTGGCACGACGTTCAATTATTTGCAGGTCTGATAACCCAAATTGTTTGGGGCTCGTTGTCGTAATGGAAATACCCCTCAAACACACGCACAATAATGTCATTTACAAGAACAGTGTGAACTCAAGCCCATAATTGCGTTCGGTTATCAGACCTTCTATTACGTCGGGTTGGCCTTAAACTCCCGTTCTCTAGCTCTCTTCAGTGTTCCTTAATTCGACTTGTATTTATTTGAAGGTCTGATAACCCAATTCCTTTTGGGCTCATTGTCGTAATGGAAATCTTTTTTTTTTTAAATGACACAAAATATTGTCCATTACAACAATGTTAAACTAGGCCCATAAGTGGGTTCGGATGTCAGACCTGCATATATATGTACACGTCGCCTTAATTAAAAATCAGTTCATTTACATTCCGTTACACCAAGTCCACAAATGGACGCATTTCACCTTGTTATAAATGACAACTACGACCAAAAAAACGGACTTGCAACTCCAAACTCCAAACATGCCCCCCGGAAGTCAATACTTTCAATATGCCGCCATATCCGGTTAACCCGGATTCCGTCGAGTTGTCAACAAGGTGTAAGTACACAGTACACAGTACACAGTACACAGTACACACTGTTGTAGGTGTGTTGACGTCCTAATCGACGACATAAAAGGCATTTGTTTTAGTGTTCATTTCGGGTTAGGTACTCTCTCTCTCTCTCTCTCTGTCTCTCTCTCTCTCTCTCTCTCTCTCTCTCTCTCTCTATCTATCTATCTATCTCTCTCTCTCTCTCTCTCTCTATCTATCTATCTATCTATCTATCTATCTATCTCTATCTCTCTCTCTATCTCTCTGTCTCTCCCCCCCCCTCTCTCTCTCTCTCTCATTTTTTCTCTCTATCTCTCTCTGCCTCTCTCATTTCTTTTTTTCTCTTTCCTTCTTCACTCTCTCTCTCTCTCTTCTCTCTCTCTCTCTCTCTCTCTCTCTCTCTCTCTCCTCTCCTCTCCCTCTCTCTCTCATGCTTTCTATCTATCTCTCTCTGCCTCTCATTTCTTTCTTTCTCTTTCCTTCTTCACTCTCTCTCTCTCTCTCTCTCTCTCTCTCTCTCTCTCTCTCTCTCTCTCTCTCTCTCTCTCTCTCTCCCTCTCTCTCTCATTCTTTCTATCTATCTCTCTCTGCCTCTCTCATTTCTTTCTTTCTCTTCCTTCTTCTCTCTCTCTCTCTCTCTCTCTCTCTCTTCTCTCTCTCTCTCTCTCTATATATATTATATTATATATATATATATATATATATATATATATATATATATATATATATATATATATATATATATATATATATATATATATATATATATGACTTGATGTGACTTAAGGCCTTTCGCTTCCTAATCATCCGATCGGGACGCCTGGGCTGTCTCTCTAACCATCTGTGTCATTTCCTTCCACTGTTCACGGTCTTTTGCTGTGGATGCTAAGTCCATAAGGTCTTCCTTTGATTTTAATTCTCTATGTTGAAAGCGTTTTAGCTCTCTATTGAAGACAGTGCGAATGGACGTGGGTGGTCTACCTTGATATTTCTTGTGTCCAGTTGGGGTGAAAAAAGTATTCATGGCTTTATTAGCTGGTATATTTACATCTCTTCTGAGTATAGATAGTATGCAGATGACGTCACTCAGGCCTTTGTTATTGTTTTTGCCATCCGCGTTTGTGAGTTGTTCTCACTAAACTGTATTAACCAGACTATAAAAGTTCATGGTTACACAGAGTTTGTGTGTTGGTCCGTTATACTTCCGGATGGCAATGTTGTGAACTCCTTGGCCAAGCGCATACTATCTATATGCCCAAGAAGCCGCCATCTTGCCTCCAGGATTTGAATGGATAAGGGTCTTTCGTTGCATTTTTCATACAGTATTTTATTGCTTATTTTTGTGGGGTATCGTATAATCAGGACTCTTTTCAGTTGTTTTCTATGGAATCTGTCTAATCTTTGCTCTTCGGTTCCAGTCAGTGCCCATGTTCCGCAGTTGTATAGATCAGTAAAATTAGGTGCCCCAAACGTAAACAATAACAAGTCGCTAGTGATTTTCGTTCGGGACCGGAATAATTTACGCACAATATAGGTCTCCCAATTTTGTAGTTTGAGTTGTAGGCAATACACTTTCAGTATTGAAAATATGTTTACATAAAATCTAACAGTTGCAGAAATAATAATATAAGGCTAAATTATTCTGAAAATCAGGCTCCGAATAATTCTCGTTTTGTTCACACCAGCGCAATAATTTGCTCTGGTCTAAAAATAGTTAGACTGTAACTTTTGATAAATTTTACCTTTTGTTCCATAAAATATCCATATCTAGACATTATTTGATGCATGATCGAGTATTTATGAATATGTGTTTCTTTTGCCACCTAACAGCCACATTTTAAAGGTTATTTTTTTCTATAATTTACATTGGAACGTGAGCTGTCAAGACAGGAACATGTGGTTTGTCATGTGCTTCTCGACCTTTGTTTATGTTTGGGGCACCTAATTATACTGCTCTATATAAGCACAGATTCTACAAGGGTTGTGTATAGATAGTTCGAAGTTGACGTCACTCAGGTCTTTGTTGATGTTTTTTGCCATCCGCGTTTATGAGTAATGCTCACTGAGCTGTATTAACCTGACTATAAACGTTCATTGATACACACAGTTTTGTGTGTTGGTCCGTTATACTTCCGGATGGCAATGCTATGAGCTTCTTAGCCAAGTGCATACTATCGATAGTTTGATTTTAGTGTTTATTTTTATTTTGTCATTTCTAATCGGCATTTCCAAAATTTAAATATACGTCCATCCTCCTAAAGCAGTTGACAAGTGAGGCAAAAGACAATTCACTGAGTGGAGGCTCGGTGCCAACAGGTGTCAGCCATGTTGATATATATATATATATATATATATATATATATATATATATATATATATATAATATATATACATATATAATATGCGCTTGGCTAAGAAGCTCATAGCATTGCCATCCGGAAGTGTAACGGACAAACACACAAAACTGTGTGTATCCATGAACGTTTACAGTCGGGTTAATACTGTTCAGTGAGCATTACTCATAAACGCGGATGGCAAAAAACAATAACAAAGACATGAGTGACGTCATCTTCGAACTATCTATAGATAGTATGCGCTTGGCTAAGAAGCTCATAACATTGCCATCCGGAAGTATAAAGGACCAACACACAAAACTATGTGTATCCATGAACGTTTATAGTCGGGTTAATAGATAGTTCGAAGATGACGTCACCAAGGAATTTGTTATTGTTTTTGCCATCCGCGCTTGTGAGTTGTTCTCACTAAACTGTATTAACCTGACTATAAACATTCATGCTTAAACAGAGTTTGTGTGTTGGTCCATTATACTTCCGGATGGCAATGTTGTGAACTCCTTGGCCAAGCGCATTCTATATATATATACAGTTCAGTGAGCATTACTCATAAATGCGGATGGCCAAAAAAACAATACAATAACAAAGACCTGAGTGACGTCATCTTCGAACTATACATATATTATATATATATATATATATATATATATATATATATATATATATATATTATATATATATATATATGTGTGTGTGTGTGTGTGTGTGTGTGTGTGTGTGTGTGTGTGTGTGTGGCATAAATCAATTGGATTCAGTAGTCTGATGTCACGCCGCCCGGCAACGGCGGCCATCTTGGTTCTAAACAAAGAAAATCATTTCTTTTTATTATTCGTGCTGGCTAGAACTTTTCATGTCTTGTGATCAGAATGTGTAAAAGTCAAAACATGATCAAATTTAAGTGTTTTTTCCCTCTGGATACGCTTTTATTCTCGCCGGAGAAATATTTCATACGGCCGTCCGCCATTGTTCCGATAGTTTAGAGCCAGTGTTACTAAGTTACCATGCGTCATTAAGAAGGAAGTGACGTTACGACTATTGAGTCCTATTGATATCAACCTTAATGACCTCCATTAACTGGCTCCAAACACTGCCCTGGTCCGATTCGTTATCAATTTGAATCAACGGCAGACATCATAATATATGACACGGGGGTCACGTGACAACATCGTCCACGGCAAATGTTACAGGGTGCGAGTAAAAGTCAAACTGTGCTTGTTGAATCATTTGGACCATTTGGAATTTGTTTAGGTAGAAAATTGTCTCTGCATTTTACCGTTTTCTGAAGATTTTAAAAACACGTTTAAAAAAAAAATAAATAAAAATTGGCCAAAAAACTCGTCCTTCAAATATTGATCTATTTTAATTCAAATGACCTACATCTTGGGGGGGGGGGGGGGGGAATAACCAAAAAAAAAAAAACAACTCTCAAACCTGGGTCTTACAAAGTCTTCAAAGAAGTCTCAGGTTTGAGACTTTTTTTTGCCAAGATGAGAGTCATTTTTATCGATCGGTTGTTTGGTTGTTTTTTTTTAAGGACGAGTTTTCTGGCTAAAATTTCAAATACGTGCTTTTTTCAGGGTACGGCGTGTTTAGTGGTTGCTGTAAGAATTGTAAATATAGAATAAAAGGACAAGCTATGGACGTGGATTGGGTTGATGAATACATTGGGTTGGAGATGGGAGGGGGGGGGGGGGGGAAACTAACCATTTATGTTTGATAATGGTAGGGGGTGTTAACGCTATAGCCAAGCAGACAGTAGATACTTCTTGTAAAAGACCTAAAGAAAGAAAAGAAAGAAAGAAAGAAAGAAAGATGGCCAAACAAACCAAAAAAAACAAAAAACGGCCAAAGTAAATGTCAATGTGAATCATCTCCGGCGTGAAATTTTCTTACACTAAATCTTAAACACTCTGTTACTTTCTACAGCATTTTGGCGAGTTTGATTTGTTGGGGGAAAAGTAAAGAATAGAATTGAGCTTCCCGCTGGACCCCCCCCCCCCCCCCCCTCCCGCCCCCCCGCCCACCCCCACCCCCGACCCTCTATTTACTACAGCACTCTGAATAAAACAAATATTTAAAAATTTTGGCCATAAAACTCGTCCTTCAAATTATTATATTATATCAATCGTTTAAAATTAATCTCGTCTTGTCAAAGACTCTCAAACCTGAGAGTTCCGTAAAGTCCCAGGTTTGGTCGTATTTTTTGGCGAGATGAATGTCACTTTAATCGATCGATATTTGAAGGATGATTTTTCTGACCAAAATTTTTAAATACGTGATTGTTTGGTGTTAGTAGTACGACAGGATACGACAAACACGACGAATGACTCTATGCAGCCATTTTGAATTGAATTTGTCTTCCTGTTGTCGTCAACGGGTTTTTATCCCCCTTTGATTCTGTCCGCTAACATCATTAAAATTTGCACCTGCATTTGATTTTACAAAAGAGGCGGGAAGCAGGATAACGGTTTTGTCAATAAAGGGAGAGAATGAGAATGTATGTCGAACACCTTTCATCTCGCGGTCACAAATTAATCACCAAGTGATTCAATAATAAGATGTGAACTTTGAACCGTGAAAAAGGTTGAACAATGCAGGTCATTTTTTATTCTTTTATGTCTAGATTGGTCGCGTACTCGTCCATGTACAGATTGTTCGAAGATGACGTCACTCAGGCCTTTATTATTGTTTTTGCCATCCGCGTTTGTGAGTTGTTCTCACTAAACTGTATTAACCAGACTATAGATAGAATGCGCTTGGCCAAGGAGTTCACAACATTGCCATCCGGAAGTATAACGGACCAACACACAAACTCTGTGTAACCATGAACTATTATAGTCTGGTTAATACAGTTTAGTGAGAACAACTCACAAACGCGGATGGCAAAAACAATAACAATGGCCTGAGTGACGTCATCTGCATACTCTCTATAAAAGTCCACGGTTACACAGAGTTTGTGTATTGGTCCGTTATACTTCCGGATGGCAATGTTGTGAACTCTTTGGCCAAGCGCATTCTATACCATGTGTAACCATAAACTTTTATAGTCTGGTTAATACAGTTTAGTGAGAACAACTCACAAACGCGGATGGCAAAAACAATAACAAATGCCTGAGTGACGTCATCTGCATACTATCTATAGAAGATAGAATGCGCTTGGCTAAGAAACTCACATTTATTTGTCATCCGGAAGTATAGCGGACCAACACACAAAACTCTGTGTAACCGTGGACTTTTATAGTCTGGTTAATACAGTTTAGTGAGAATTACTCATAAACCGTAGCCATCGTAAAGTTATAGATAGTATGCGCTTGGCTAAGAAGCTCATAACATTGGCATCCGGAAGTATAACGGACCAACACACAAAACTGTGTAACCATGATCGTTTATAGTCTGGTTAATACAATTTAGTGAGACTTACTCATAAACGCAGATGGCAAAAAACAATAACAAAGACCTGAGTGACGTCAACTTCGAACTATCTATAGGACAACAGACAGCATCACACTGGAGCTATCGTTAACATTTGTGTCAGTTCATGGCAAAATCAGTCGGAAGGTGAAAATTTTGGATTTGTATTGTTTGCATTTTGTGAAAGAATATGCTCACCAGAGCATTTTAATCTATATTTGAAGTAAATCGGGTGATTTTTCATGAAGTTTTGGTCAGATGTATGGGAAAAGTATCCAGCAACTTTTCTCAAATTTCATACTTTTTCAACTTGACTAGCTGTAAAAAAATATTTAGAAGAGAAATTAAGCTTTGATATTTCCCGAAAATGTACAAAAAGGGTTGATTTAATCATATATGACAAGAACTCATTTTGGATAAACTTACTTATCCGAACCAGCGACCACCTGAGCTCTAGCCCTTCGGTCTTGTGCCATGACGTAGAAGTTAGAAGTCTTTTGTAGTTGTTCCAGATAACTATAAAGTGTGTTACTGATGCTTGGATTTGGTGGGAGGAATGTGCATCTGAGGTCTTCAAGAGGTTGACATTCAAGCAAGTGGTGTGTTACTGTTTCATTGGGGTGTTGACATAGGGGGCAGGAAGGGGATGTGTCTTTTGTAATTTTGCTTAAATGGTTGTTGAGCGGTATGTGTTGTGTTCTTAGTTGAAAGATGATGCTTTGCTGGTGTCTTCTGAATTTTGGATAAAAATTGACCTTCTAACTAAACTTGGCAATATCTCAGTTCAAACCTTTTCACCATCCGACTGATTATGTCATTCACTGTAACATATAGCCTGACACAAGAACCCTCTAGGACTGGCAGTTTGGCGTATTTTTTTTTAGGTTTGTGTAGCGTCTAGTGAGTTGTCATTAATAAATAGAGCTCAAGGAAACAAGTTATTTCATTGGTTGAACTATAGACCCTTTGCGGATGACGTCACGCAAATATCATCCACGGTTGCTTCCCTTGAACTAATACCACTGCAAGTTCTTATTGTGTTGTTTCCATGAGAGAGAGAGAGAGAGAGAGAGAGAGAGAGAGGGGGGGGGGGAGATAAAGAAAGAAAGAGGGAGAAAGAGAGATGGAGAGAGGGATATTTTAAAGAGAGAGAGAGAGAGAGAGAGAGAGAGAGAGAGAGAGAGAGGGGGAGGGTTTGTTTTATTGTATATTCATTGTAAAGCGATTGAGGGTGGGGGTCTTTTAAGATAATAAACAATTAAAGTGAACGCAAAGAAAAAGGGGGTGAAGAGTTTAATAGCTGACAATTGGATTTAATAGTCTGATGTCACGTCGCCCAGCAATGGTGGCCATCGTGGTTCTAAACAAAGAAATTCAGTACTTTCTATTCCTCTTGCTGGCGAGAACGTGATCAGAACGTGTAAAAGTCAAAACATGATCAGATTTATAATTTTTTTTTTCTCTCCTCTGGATACGCTTTTATGCTCGTCGGGGAAATATTTCATAAGGGTGTCCGCCATTGTTCCGATAGTTTAAAGCCAGTTACTAAGTTACCATGCGTCATTACGAGGGAAGTGACGTCATGACTGTTGAATCTTATTGACCTCAAGGGGTTGTGATAACTAGTGACATGTCCTAAATAACTTGATGTTGCAGCTCATGGAAGAAGATTCAATGACATGATTTGATGTAAGTCATTACAAATTGAGCCCCACCCCCTCCTCCTCAAGCTGTCATCTGACTCAACATGGAAACAATGCAACACATGATTTGACCAGACCCATATTTAAAATTGCCATCCCATTGGTCTCATTGGTCAATATGTTTCTGATGGATTGTCTTTGACTTCTTTTGAAACGAAGGGCTTTATCATACGATCCCCACTAATTCTTTGCTCCCCCCTCCCCCTATCTATAGATCTATAGATAGTATGCGCTTGGCTAAGTAGTTCACAACATTGCCATCCGGAAGTATAATGGACCAACACACAAAACGGTGTGTAACAATATAGTCCGGTTAATACGGTTTTAGTGAGAATTACTCATAAACGCGGATGGCAAAAAACAATATCAAAGACCTGAGTGACGTCAACTTCCAACTGTCTATAGAAAGTATGCGCTTTGCTTGTCTGCTCATCAACTACAAACCTACGGGACCATTCCAACAACCAACAACAACACACATGCCACACCCATGTAACACACAGTCCTGACGATGGCCGGAAGGCCTGAAACATCGCTGTAGACTGATTCCAACATCGTGGGAATTATTACAATAATAATTCGCTTCATTGTTGCATGTCGAACACTTTTCGTACCTTATTTGTATCGGAGCACGATTCAATATATAAATACTTTTTTAAAAAAAATTAAATTGAGATTTATATAGAGCAATATCCACTAAATGTGCTCAAAGCGCTTTACAACACTTCCTATTGAAATATATGTAAAAACTGTCTGGAGAGATTACCTAAATAGCTATAGGAGATGTAATTATAAGCTACTATTGTATATAAGGCTTGTAAAGGGAAAGTCATGTATTCAGCCTTTTAAGAGGATAAGATAGGATATCGGTCAAACATCCTTTTAGTATTTTAACAGGAAAAAAATGCAGGGGGCTGGGTGGACCAGGTCAGATTAACTTTAATCGATGTGTCACCCTGGCACGCCTATTTGGCCACGACACAATAAACAAATAGGCCTGTTGCCTTGTTGCATGCTGTTTATTAAAACAGGTAATGGGAATAAGATTAGAGTTGCCATGTTGACGTTTGAAATACCAAATTTTACAAAATTTACTGTTTCTTGAAGTCTTTTTGCTTGTTTAAAAAATGGATTTGTTTTGTTTTTTCGCATTTTTGGGTCATTCTATCAGAATCACCCAGTTTTATTTACTTAATAGACACCATATTTACCTACTAATTTTCACCCCTAAACTGGCGAGACAAGGTGAAATTGTCATGGCTGCGTGATAAGAAACATTTAAGTGCGTGTGAGCAGAAACTGTGAAAATAAGATAGATTTACAGCCACCATGTCCTTTCTTACACGTAAAGTGTTGTTGCTGGATTTGTACCCATTTTGTATCTTGTTGAGCACACTCGGTATTTTTTGCGGACCAGTTAGCATTTTTTTAAATGATTTTTTTCCCATGTTGTGCAAAAATAATCTGGCAACCTTTATGTTAACTTAGTTAGCTTCAATAATATACACTTTGTTGTTGTTGCCAGACTTGGGCTTTTCCCCCTTACAAATTATCTCCCCTATTGAAATGAAAAGTTGCAAGTCTTCTGCCCTAGTCCGGAAAAAAACCATATTTAAATATTTGGCCAGAATAATCGATCGATATTTGAAGGACGAGTTTTCTGGCCAAATTTTTAAATATGGGGTTTTTTTTTAATAGAGTACGACAGTATTGAAATTGGCTGCCTTTCAAATGTTTTGTGACGACCAGTGATAGTATTGACGGTATCGTGATGCTTGGGTGACTCACGCCATTGAATTCAATACAAGTCCAATGTCTGTATAGCTATGTAATTTTAGTTATACAGTATTACTGTTATGTAGCTTTTAGAGAAAAAAAGAAACGTAATTTTTTAAAAATGGAAATATAAACAGATATCTAGATAGCTGAATTGAAAACAAATAAATAAAAAAAATGTGTCCGTACATGACATAATCAGTCGGAAGGTGAACATCTTGGATAAAAATTAACCTTCTAACTAATCTTGGCAATATTTCAGTTCAAACCTTTTCACCATCCGACTGATTTTATCATTCATTGATTTTGTAACAAATAGATTTAAAAAAAAAGAAAACAGATAAACATAAACCAAAATTTGGTGATAGATCGTTTGCTTGTTTCGGCCCCACGATTTGGAATGAACTACCACGTGGTCTGAGGGAGTGTAAGTCTTTACCTACCTTTAAAAAAAATCTCAAGACACATTTTTACTGTATTTGTTTTTATTGATTCTATGAATCTTTGATTTGGCTATGAATTTTTTTTTTATTTTCACTTAAAATTGATAATTTATATTGTAAAGTGCCCAGAGCTTGTGTTTTACACGAGAATGAGCGCTGTATAAATGTGTATTATTATTATTATTATTATAAATATACGAGGGCTGTCCACGGAAAACTGGCAAAGGTCATTCAAATCAGTGTATGTCCGTTTGTGGCAAAAGTTTCACACAACATACTTTGAAAATTGCTTTATTTCTCAACATAATCACCATCCCGTTGGATGCATTTTTTCCCCATCGCTTGACCAGGGAGAATATACCCTCGTTAACGATTTTTTTTTCGTCAAGAGACTTCATCCAGTCTTTCACAGCTTCCGCAAGGTCATCATCACCGCGAGTGAACCGCTTTCCAGAGAGATCGCGTTTGATTGGTCCAAACAGGTGGTAATCTGACGGAGTCAAGTCCAGGACTGTGAGTAGGATGAGGTGGGACCTCCAAGGCCAACCCCCGGATCCAGTCTTTCGTGGCGTTTGGAGTGTGAGGCGTTGCATTCTCGTGCTGCAAAATGACGCCGCTATTAACCGACCTGGTCTTCTTTCTTTTCTTTTTTTTACTGGTCTCACAGCCTCTCTCAACTTATCAAAAGTCTGGCGTAACCTGTTGGCATTGACATTTCTGTTTCTAAAATGCCAAAAATCAGAACATCCTTAGCATTCCAGAAAACTGTGACCATGATTTTCTTCACCGAAGGATGAACCTTTAACTTTTTCAGGGACAGTGAAGACATGTACCTCAGTTTCGTGGACTTTTCAAATGCCTTCGACTCGGTTTAACATAGAAAACTTTTTGAAGAACTCACATCCATAGGAATAGAGCATTGTGGCATCTGCCTTGTGAAATAATTGTAATGGAACCAAACAGCATGTGTACAATTGGTCAATGAGCCCTCAGATTTCTTTTTTCAATATTAAAAAAGGAGTGAGGCAAGGATGTGTTTTATCGCCAGACATTTACAACATAACGCTGAAATAATCTTCCATGAAATTGAAGACGTAGCAGTAATCTGTGTGAGAGCTGAGAATTTGACGCACCTGAGGTATGCGGAAGAGTATGCAGTCCTTACGGCTTACAGACCAGAAAACATTCAGATCATACTTGACAAATTAGTGGTTTGTAGCGAAATGAAGGGACTTTTTCCTGAACGTAAAGAAAACCGAGTGCATGGTCGTTAACACACAATAATCCAGATCTATCTGTTCACCTCACCAGCAAAGGGTATACTATCAAACACGTTAAAAAGTTTAAATGTCTCGGTGCAGCCATCACCAACGACGCTAGAGATTTTGTTGAAATACAACATAGAATTCCAATCGCTAAAAACACATTCTACAACGTAAGACTAGTCATCTCTGCTACCAATATTGCATTAAACACGAAAACTTAAGGTGATCCAAAACTCACGTTCTCTCGTCTCTCCTCTTTACGTATGTGAAACCTGGACTCTGGACAAGGAATCTCAAAACCGCCTAGAAGCTTTCGAAATGTGGTTGTACGGAAGATTGTTAAGCATCAAATGGTAAGATAGAATAACAAACGGAGAAGTTTTTCGTAGAATAGGGAAACCCATACAGATTGTGAAAACCGTCAGAAAAAAAGGCAAATAGGTTTTCTTGGCCATGTATGGAGACGAGAGCATATTGAAAGCCTAACACTTAGTGGCTACATAGAAGGAAACATTGCTCGTCAGAGGATGAAGTTCCTGACCAGTTTGAGGCTGTCAACGAGCAACGTCCTTACAGAGTCGGAGTACAAGAGGAATGGCAGAGGAAAGATCGCCGTGGAGGCAACGTGCATACTTACTTACTTACTTACTTACTTACTTACTTACTTATCCGAACCAGCGACCACCTGAGCTCTAGCCCTTCGGTCTTGTGCTATGACTTAGAGGTTAGACGTCTTTTGTAGTTGTTCCAGGTGACTATAAAGTGTGTTACTGAAGCTTGGATTTGGTGGGAGGAATGTGCATCTAAGGTCTTCAAGAGGTTGACATTCAAGCAAGTGGTGTGTTACTGTTTCATTGGGGTGTGTAACGTGCATACAAGCGCATAGGCCACGGATAAGCAAGTTAAAAGAAGACGTGTGCTTCTAAACCATTGAATCCCTCTGTGTCTTGGGGATCGTGTAATGTCTCCAAGTCTTGGCACCTGTAATAATGCTGCTAGTCAGAAATGATTCATCAAACTAATGGCTAATGCTTAAACATTTTAACGTGCGGCTATGTGGCTATGTGGTATGTCACTCGCTTTCGGATCGGAAGGTCCTGGGTTCGAGCCTCGCGTTCGCCGCATAGTTGAGTCCTTGGAAAAGGCTGTTTACTCACATTCTCTCACCGTACTCAGGTGTAAAATGAGTACCTGGCCGTTAACAGCGTTGTCTTTGTCCGAAAAATTGTAATATCGCCTCACAGGCGTCATGTCCCGTCCTACATGTTAAATGTTGCTGTTGATCAGGGACCCCTTTGGTAAAGCTCTTTGAGCACATTTAGTGGATTGCGCTATATAAAGCTCAATTAATGCTCAATTAATGGTGTCTTCAGAAGCGTTTCTCAATAAAGGCAAGGACAGATTTTGTCTTTAATTCTGTAAGTGAAGCTTTGAAGTTCAATTTTAACCACCAAGTTCAACCGGACAGACCGTCAAATGGAGTGACTTTGCCTCTAAAGATTTGGCCCAAAGTACGTATTTGCAGGTCTGATAACAAAGCTGTCACAAAATTAATTTAATTTTTCTAATCGGAACGCAATTATGGGCCTAGTTATACGTCGATGCAGAAAACCCCCAAGTCCTCCAACAAGGGAAATAACTGCAACAAGCCTGAGAAAACTCAAAATGCTCCAAATCGGTTGAGGCAAAGACACCCCTAGAGACAAAATCCCACCAGTTTATGGTATTACTCTTTCAACTAGATTGGTCACAAATGACGAACAGTCTCTATTTTTTTCTGACCTTTCAGTTAGTATGTCATCACTTTTCTTTTGTGTTTTTTTTTTCGTTTTGTTGTTGTTTTGTTTTGTTTTGTTTTTTTTTGTTTTTTTGTTGTTTTTTTTTTGTGGTGATGTTGTTCCGTCTGGTCCTCCTTTTCACAGATGACCTAAAATGTCACCCCGTCTTCCCTCAAAGGGGAATTTTGGAGAGAGGACATTATAATTTATTGATTTGATTTTGTTTTGTTTTGTTTTGTTTCCATTGACACCTTATAACATCATCTCTATAGGGAATGAGATTAGCGGAAGAGTAGCGTCCCTTGATTGGACGTCACCCATAGTCTGTGACGTCACCGGCGGAAAAGTTATTAGAGAGAGAACGTCATGTTGGTTGTGCGCATGCGTCTCTCGTCCTCGGAACGTTTCAGGCTCAAAACCCTTCTTCAGCCAACACAAAAAACCCCCAAAAAAAACAATAAAGACATAAATACATTACTAAATTCCAGATAGACGGCAGACTATCTGTGGTATATCGGGAATTTAGCAATGTATTTATGTCTTTATTGTTTTCTGAAGAAGGGTTTTGAGCCCGAAACGTTCCGTGTTTGGTATTTTGTTCTATATATATATATATATATATATATATATATATATATATATATATATATATATATATATTATATATATATATATATATATATATATATACCAGGATAAACTCCGGCTGAAGGACTGATTTTTTCACGTCAATTAAGCAAAAATAATTTGATGAATTTTACTTTACCTTTATTTTATGTATCTTTTGAGTTTTTGGAACAATAGCACGAGAGAGAGAGAATGGAAAATAAGTGTGGTAGTATTTGGCTGTTTAAACAATTCAGGGGAGATGATCGGATCAGTAAACAGGGGAGGTAAATTCGTTACTCGTGAAATGTCAATTTCGTATTGATGAGAGAATCCCCGTGTGCTTGTCATGGTTTTGTTGGAAAGGTCACAGCGACAATTTAAACAGGGAGTTGTCCCCCTGTGCATTCATGACAGTCGCCGCAGACAACTAATGACATCAAAGACGTTTATTTGGTTTAGTCCAGGTGTTTTTGTTTTGTTTGGTCTTGCTGTGGCCTTATTTTTGGAAGAGAGAGAGAGAGAGATCATTCTTATTATTAGTCCTAGTAGCATTGTGTCGGAATGTTAAAAAAAAACCCAAAAAGTAGTCCTTCAGAGCCATTGAGCCAACGGAGCCGGAGTTTATCTCGAATTTTATAGCATTTTCTTGCCACCCTTTGGATAGGACGCGAGTCTATCGCAAAGTACTTTCCGCCAGATCTAACAGACCCAGCAACCTATTTACAAAATTACTTTACGATAGACTAGCGTCTTATCCAAAGGGCTGCAAGCAATTGCTATTATTCGTTTCAAGCAATAGAAACCGGGATAAACTCCAGCTGA
>NC_088371.1:41500878-41503378 GCF_034508935.2 Berghia stephanieae | reverse complement strand
TAAACAAGAGTCAACAATGAAATGTCTGACTACACGTCAATATCACATTTTGATGAAATATCACACAAATAAAAATTTATTATCATTTGGAAATAAAAGTATAAGATAAAATTAAATTCCCTTTATTCATCCTCAAGGAAAATTTATCTTTTGGGTCCATTCACCATTCCAAGAATAGTCTGGGATGGAATAACCCAGGCTACAGCCGCAGTGCAGCGCCGCAAAAGCGAGCTAGGTAGATATGGCGTGGTGACTTGCTCAAGGGTACATAGATAGGACGGTGTGTAGTCAAACCCTATACCTCTCGGGTAGGAAGCAACACTACAACCTTCCAAAAGTTAAATGAAGTCATTATACTACTGTGTGGGGAGTAGAGAAAAGGGGAATGGAACGAACTATCTACGCGTTTATTTTATTATCATTGTTTTGGATTGGTTTGTTGTTATTTTTTTGTTTTTTTTTTTTTTTTGTTTTGTTTTTTTGTTTTTTGTTTGTTTGTTTTGTTTTTGTTTGGGGGGGGGGGGGCGTTGTTGCTTTTTTATTGGGAGGGGCGGGGGGCGGGGTGATGGGTTTGTCACACTGTGTGTGGTTTTAGAAAAGGGAATTTTATATGATATTGGAAGTCTTTTACTCCGTATGGCAGTTTGTTGATTTTTTTTTGTTTTGTTTTTTATTTTTGTTGGGTTTTTTTTTTTGTTTGGTTCGAGTTTGTCCTTTGTTTGTTTGTTTGTTTGTTTGTTTGTTTGTTTGTTTGTGTGTTTGTTTGTTTGTTTGTTTGTTTGTTTGTGTGTTTGTTTGTTTGTTTGTTTGTTTTATTTTTGTTTTATTTTTGTTTCTTTGTCTTGTTGTTGTTGTGCTGGTTTGTTTTGTTTTGTGTTTTTTTTGTGTGTTTTTTTGTTTGTTTGTTTTTTTTTGGTTTTTTTTGGTTTTGTTTGTTTGTTTTTGTTATATATATATATGTGTGTGTGTGTGTGTGTGTTTGTGTGTGTGTGTCTAGTTTTTTCATCCTCCCTTTATCATGATATCAGTGCCCTCCTTCAGTAACTCCATTTTTACATATTAAAACTTAAAATTCTAATGCACGATATACATACCAAGGGACATAACCCATACAATTAGATTTGATGCCAAATGCCTTTTCCACCCCAACGGTCTTCAACGTGAATTAAATGCTATAAACATGTTATACACTTTATTCAGTTTAACAAAAATGTTAATATATAAATATTTCTAAGTATTCTAGAATTCTGTCGTCAAATCATGTCAAAGGTCTCTGAGTGATAATTATGATATGATATGATATGGTCACGTAGATGGAACTCGGTAACGTGATAATTATGATATGATATGATTTGTTCACGTAGATGGAACTCGGTAACGTTGGGGTCAAATGGACTGATGACCCCGTCACGTGAGATGCTTACAACAAGACGTCAATTAGCATTTTGTAATACGTAGTCATAGTAATAATAATGGAAATGATGATGACGCTGATGATGATCACAATGACGAAGAATGTTGATGATAATGATGATGATAATAATAATAATGATAATAATAATAATAATAATAATAATAATAATAATAATAATAATAATAATAATAATAATAATAATAATAATAATAATGATAATGATAATAATAATAATAATAATAATAATAATAATAATAATAATAATAATAATAATAATAATAATAATAATAATAATAATAATAATAATAATAATGATAATGATGATAATGATGATGATGATTATTATTATTATTATTATTATTATTATTATTATTATTATTATTTATCATCATCATCATCATCATCATCATCATCATCCTCATCATTTATTAATATTGAATGAATAAATAACATGGCACTTCTATAATTAGCATATCAAACCATGAATGTTTTTGCTCTATGCGCTTAATAATTCAACTAGGAGGGTAAAAAACCTATCACAATAGAGGCAAAGAAAAGAAATATAAATATATATATATATATATATATATATATATATATATATATATATATATATATATATATATATATATCTGATGTGTCTTGTGGAGATAAATTTTAAAATATTTTTTTATTGATATAACAGTTGATAGAGCTTTTAAATCGACTCTATTTGTTACAGTAAAATTGATCTGTTAGATTAGATATAGTTTTTGGCGATTTTGTTTGTTTGTTTGTTTGTTTGTTTGTTTGTTTGTTTGTTTGTTTGTTTGTTTGTTTGTTTGTTTGTTTGTTTGTTTGTTTGTTTGTTTTCAAAAGTGCCCACTTTGACTTTTTGCTCATTTGAATAATTTGTGACCCGCCTTTTCAAAACGGTGAAAATCAAACCAATAGATAGAATTTACAAATTATTATTTAAAATTCTTACGAAATACGAACACTACCCAGTTATTCCTTTGCGACGTCCCAAGATTTATATATCTCTTCTGGACATAGACGGTTTGCGCGCGACGCCATCGATATTAATTTCGCTATCCGTTATCAGAT
>NC_088371.1:41485878-41495878 GCF_034508935.2 Berghia stephanieae | reverse complement strand
ACCAGAAACAACACCAATACCACCATCATCATCAATAACAACAACACCAATACCACCATCATCATCCATAACAACAACACCAATACCACCATCATCATCCATAACAACAACACCAATACCACCATCATCATCCATAACAACAACACCAATACCACCATCATCATCCATAACAACAACACCAATACCACCATCATCATCCATAACAACAACACCAATACCACCATCATCATACATAACAACAACACCAATACCACCATCATCATCTATAACAACAACACCAATACCACCATCATCATCCATAACAACAACACCAATACCACCATCATCATCCATAACAACAACACCAATACCACCATCATCATCCATAACAACAACACCAATACCACCATCATCATCCATAACAACAACACCAATACCATCATCATCATCAATAACAACAACAAGGTCTCAAGTGAGTAAAGAGCTACTCGACTATGCATAAAGATCTATGTAGAATGAGGCCCCAGAATTTACTAGTTACTATAAATGAAAAACAATTAACGATTTGTTTACAATGAAATAAAAATAATGATGAAATTTAATTAAAAGAGATAAACAGTGATCGTGGCAGTTACAAATAGAGATATGAATATTTTACGTAACTTATGATAATATCTCAGGTTCGTAAGTTTACGTTTCCAGGCAGTTGATGGGCTTGGATGATCTATTCCTCTGATAACAGGATTGGACTCGTAAAATTCCACTTCCAGGCAATTGGTAAGAGGTTATAGTGTAGTACAGCGGGCTTGGGTTTGATCCTTGAAGATTATAAAATCAAAGTTAAAAGCTCCGGCGTCTTAATGGTGTAGATATAATATCTACAAAGTCCCAAAAGATAAAAATCTTACAATATATATATAGGAATAGAGTGACTGGCCGTCCGGCATAGATTGTGGAGAGAAAGTGAGTGTCAAATGTTAGACCTATCAGCTTTTATAGTAAGTGGCTACGTGACAGAATGTCGAACGAAAAGTATTCACTAATTAGAAATTAATTCGAGGGAAGGCTATAAAAGGAAAGACGATCTAATATTAGAAGGTAAAGTTTATCTAAGCCTACCGAAATATAACTGGAGTGAGATGAATTCAGTTCTTAATAAAATAAAATTTAATAAGATAATTGTGAACAACCTTTACTGTGACACCCCCCACCCACGTTTAAAATATACTCTTTAACCATTATGGGAAAGATAGATTTTACAAACGGAAGTAAATTTACTATCATGATACTCTAGCATTAATCCATTGTTATGATTTGTGCTACAATTAAATTATTTATTAACTAGACATGGAAATGTTTATATTAACGTAGGTATATGAATGGGTGACAATAACAATGAAAGATTGTGATTACAAATCATTGTGATGAACAACATGATGGCAATGTGATTACAAATCATTGTGATAAAACAATAGTGATGGCAATGAAGCATGATTTATGTCGATGATATGAAGGTAATTTACTGAATGAAATGAATGAAAATGTAAATGGAATATTGACATTTCAATTATTAATCATAAATGAGTGAAAATTCATAACAATAATAGATAAAGAGAAGATTTCCCAAATCATGAATGGGTATGGTATATATATCCAAACAATACTCAATGTTACATTAAGTTGGGTCATCATGTTTACAAATAAAATTATCGAATTTGTGCGTTCTGATTTGGCATAATTTGCGAGGTAACTAACAGTATGCATGGGAGGTTAAGTTATACCCTTCTCACGTCATTACACTAATCGAGAAAGTAGGTCGGCGTGAATATTTTCACAACCTGGTATGTGAGAGATACTGAAAGTGTAATTTTGCAAAAATAGACTCCACCTTAGTACTCTACTATTATTCATTTTGTTATTTCTTATGTACGTGAGTGGTTTATGGTCCGTTTCGACCACAAACTCTTTTAGCAGTAGATATCTGCTGAATGTCTTTAAAGCAAAGACGATGGCCAGTCCTTCACGCTCTATTACAGAGTATCGTGATTCTCTGTCCAATAATTTTCTGCTTGCATATAAGCAAGGCATTAGAGTTCCCTCATGTTCCTGTAATAGTACACCTGCGATGCCCTTATCAGACGCGTCAGTTCTTACAACAAATTCTTTTGACATGTCGGGTAATTTAAGAATTGGTTCTGAACAGAGTAATGCCTTTAATTGGTTAAAGCTATTCTGACACGCTTCTGTCCAAACAATTTTGTTCGGTGACCCATTCTTTGTCAGATTTGTTAGCGGTGTCGCGATGTGCGCGAAGTTGTAAATGTATTTCCTGTAAAAATTTAGGAGCCCAAGTACTTTGCGTACTTCTTTTTTTTGTCTTAGGTGGTTGCAATTGTGCGATTTTTGTTTGTTTTTCTGTCTCGGGTGTCTGTGTCCCATGACCAACGGTATGACTAATCCTGCATTTGAAGCTTCGATATTAGTAAACATAGGTTGCGACACTGTGTCTCTATCAAAATATTTTTTTAGCATATTTGCATGGAATGTCTTTGTTGTGTTGTTAATTTTAATCTCGTAATTAACATTAGATTTTACTGCTGTTATTTTGAATGGTCCTTTCCATGTAGCTAAAAGTTTACTCGAGTCATCGGGTAAGAGTATTAGTACTTTGTCACCAATCTCAAATTTTCTTGACTTGCTTTTTCGATCGGAGTATTCCTTGTATTTCTCTGCTTTTTTAGTGACGGATTCCTGTGCTAGCTTACATGTGTCCTCTATTCTGTCTTTCAGGTTTCTTACATATTCGTAAGCAAACATAATTTCGTTATTGTCCTCCTCATTCCCTTTACAAATGTCGGCTACTATATTGATCGGGCCGCGAGGTGATCGTCCATACATCAACTCAAATGGGGAGTAGCCTGTAGATTCTTGGGGTATTTCTCTATATGCAAATAGGATTGCTGGTAAGTATCTGTCCCAATCATCTGGTTTTTCTGCTGACACTTTTCTTAACATATTCTTTAGAGTGCCATTAAATCTTTCACAAAGACCATTTGCTTGGGGGTGGTAGGGAGTTGTGAATGAGTGTTGGATTCCCATGAGTTTCATGGTTTCATGCATCATATGTGATGTAAATTGGGGTCCATTGTCCGACAGTATCTCATTTGGTATGCCTATTCTAGTAAAAATTGTCATCAATGCTTCAGCTATGTGATCCGATGTAGTTGATTTCAATGCTATCGCTTCTGGCCACCTGGTTGCGTAATCGACTAGTGTTAGTATGTGTGTATGGATTCTATCTGATTTTGTTAAAGGGCCTATAATGTCAATTGCAACTTTTTGAAAAACTTTTTCAATAACTGGGGTTGTCTCTAATGGCAATCTCGGTATTCTGCCTTTTGCGACTCTTCTTTGGCATGTGTCACACAATTTCACATATTCTCGGACGTCTTTAGTAATTCCAGGCCATGTGAAATTCTCGGATATTCTCTTCAATGTGGAAGAGCTCCCAAGATGTCCAGAAGTTATTGAATCGTGCGCTATTCCAAGGATTTTGTTTCTGTAAATACTCGGCGTGACCAGTTGTTTAGCTATTTTGTTTCTTTTCCTATGTAACCTGAACAGAATATCTTTTTCAATGATGTATTCAACTTTTGATTTCGTCCCTTTGTTTGCGATATTGAAATATGAAGTTAAAGTCGGGTCCTTTTTCTGTTCTTCAATGAACGTGTTCCTGTCAAATTGTTGTGGTTCTAGAGAAATAGTCATTGGCTTCTCTGTTGTCTTAGTCATCTTTCTTGTTTCTGCTAGACAAGCTGTTTCTTGGGTTAATGACCATTCTTTTACATCTGTTGGGTTGTCTTTAAGACCTTTTATATTGCCAACAATAACATCAGCGACGGGGTTGGGAAGTATACAGCATTCCACTATTCCTGTATAGTATGGGGTTTCTATGTACACATTAGCTGTTTCAAAGGTTTCGACTGTGCCACTGAATGTGATGCATTGTACCGTTTTTCCAGTTTTGTCTTCGTCATTGATCAAAGATGCTTTTATTCCTACTGTACTGCATCCTGTGTCTCTCAATATTTTGCAATCAGTTCCATTAGCTTTACCTTCACAAAAAAATAGCGATCCTGCTTTGTGAGTTTGTGTTAAAAGTGACATACCTTTCACGCAATACACATTTATATTTTCTCCTGACATTACTCGTGTCTGATTGTTTACACTTGTTTGGAGTGATGCATTTGCAGTTTCTTTTGGATATCCCACGATTTTGTAACATTTGTCTGCTGTGTGGCCTTTCATTCCACAATATTGACATTTAATTATAGGTTTGTTGGTTTTCTTATACTCAGTATTATTGTCAGTGCTATTTCTTGTTTTGTTTTGATAGGGTCGGCTATGGTCTCTATTGAACTGTTTGTTCCATGGTTTGTTACTATGGTCATCCTGTTTCACTTGCGTGTTCCGAGTGATTGATCGGCTCGTTCTATTTGAGTACTGAACTTTAGGTGTACATGGACTCTGAGCAGCGGCAGCGTAGTATGGTTCCTTCAATGTTCTGCTAAGGGGTGTCAATGGATGTGCGCTGTTAAAGTTTTCTGCGTAGATTTTTAATTTGTCCAAGTTTTCTGGCTTTCTCTCTTTAAAGAATGCGACTAAATCTGGGTTGCAAGCTTGATAGATTCGATTCTTCAGCGTGAGATAGTAAAGGCCTGCAAAGTCGTCTTGTTTTACGTTTGCCAACTCAAGCCACCGATTTAGAAATTGAGTAATTCGGTTCACGAATGTATTAAAGTCTTCTCCACTTTCCGGTTTTGCAGTGTGAAACCTTTCCTGGTAACCATCTTCTGTTAATCTAAATCTTTTAAGTAGAGCGTCTTTAATTTTTCCATAGTCATCTGCATCTTCAGTTGTTAAGGTATAGAAAACTTTTAGCGGTTCTCCAGATAAGCAGTTAATCAAGGCTGTGGCCCATTTGCTTTCTGGTCAACGGTAACCTTTAGCCTGAACTTCGAATCGGTGTAAGAAGGATTCTAAACAGTCTGAGCGTTCATCGTATGTTGGCATGCGTGGAAGTTTCACGAAAAATTCATCACTATTATTATGTTTTCTTTCATGACCGGTTTTTGTTTTTTCAATTTCCAGCATCATTTGGGTCCTTTTGGTTTCTTCTTCTGCTAATGCTATTTGTCTTTTTAGTTCCCTTTCTTGGACTCTTTCTTCTCGTTCTTCTCTACGTATTCTTTCTTCGTGTTCTTTTTCTTCTCTACGAATTCTTTCTTCATTTTCTTCTCTACGAATTCTTTCTTCATTTTCTTCTCTACGAATTCTTTCTTCATTTTCTTCTCTACGAATTCTTTCTTCATTTTTTTCTCTACGAATTCTTTCTTCATGTTCTTTTTCTTCTTTTACTTTCTCTTCGCACCATGAAAATATTCTTTCCTGGGGTATTTCTAAGTCCTTTGCGAGACTTAAGTATCTTTTATATGCTTCCATGTTGCAATAAATTAGTTACGATATTTTATATATATTATATTGACAGGATACTGTTACTGACTGTTTTATTTATTTACACTTACTGGAATGAACTGTTCTATTTTTAGAAATCTCTCTCTCTTATTTCAACTTATTATGTATGTTGAATTTGATGCCTTTTATCGTTATATCTTATAAAGCAATGTGTCAATACAATGCGTAGTTATTATGACTTGTGTCAATAACAATGTGTCAATCGCGTGTACTCTAAACTATGTTACTACGAAAAATGTATCACCAATGTGTGTGACTCGTCGTTAGTTTGTGTACAATTATTCGCAATGACGCTAATATACTAGAGTGTGATAACAATAATAGGATGCCAAAATAATCCCAAGTTATCTATCACTAAATATAACACGACGGCTAGTAGACTCCTTTTATTATTATTTAGTTTTTAAAGACTCACTTTTCAGAACATAATATATAAGTGGTTTTCGGTAACAGTAATATGCCAAAAATGCATTTAAAACAAATCACTATGCAAAACAAATCACGATGTCTATAGTTACTATGTGATGCCCAACTCATGTAAAAGAGAATAATGAAGGATATATTTACCAACTCAATTCGTGGCTGGGACCTCTCTCTTGTTCAATGGTTGTTCAACAATTGTAATTAGGCATTGAAGAGTGTTTAACAGTGATGTCTGAAATACAAAACAATAAAATATCGTAAGATTTACAATAGTTACAAAATGTGTTCACAACACTGAGTGATTGGATGATAGGTGAATGAATCGTTATGGAATGTAAACATATTGAAAACAATTCATGAATGAGGCAAACAACAAAATGAAATGAGTGATATAATAACAAAGTGGACAAGGAATGAATGAATGAATGAAAAACTGAGTGAATAGATGAATGAATAAATGGATAATGTATGAATGAAAGAATGAAGGGAGGAATAAATGTATGAATGATTGGATAAATGAGTGAATAAACGAATGAATGAATGAATGGATGAATGAATGAATAAATGAATGAACAATGAATGAATGAATAATTTATAAAAGAATAAATGAATGAAGGAATGAATCAATAAAATGCTATTCAATTTGAATGAAAGAATGAATGGATAAATTGCTATTCCATTTAAATGAAGAAATGAAAAAGAAAAAAAAATTAATCCTGTAAATAGGGAGTTCAATTAAAATATGATCAAGTGGGGCAATTAAGAGTTTTACAATTTAAACTTTAAAGTTAGATGAAATAGATATAAGTAACTAAATAAATTCAATTCTTTATATGTGTCCCCTCCAAAATGTCATGGTATCAAGTGAGTAAAGAGCTACTCGACTATGCATAAAGATCTATGTAGAATGAGGCCCCAGAATTTACTAGTTACTATAAATGAAAAACAATTAACGATTTGTTTACAATGAAATAAAAATAATGATGAAATTTAATTAAAAGAGATAAACAGTGATCGTGGCAGTTACAAATAGAGATATGAATATTTTACGTAACTTATGATAATATCTCAGGTTCGTAAGTTTACGTTTCCAGGCAGTTGATGGGCTTGGATGATCTATTCCTCTGATAACAGGATTGGACTCGTAAAATTCCACTTCCAGGCAATTGGTAAGAGGTTATAGTGTAGTACAGCGGGCTTGGGTTTGATCCTTGAAGATTATACAATCAAAGTTAAAAGCTCCGGCGTCTTAATGGTGTAGATATAATATCTACAAAGTCCCAAAAGATAAAAATCTTACAATATATATATAGGAATAGAGTGACTGGCCGTCCGGCATAGATTGTGGAGAGAAAGTGAGTGTCAAATGTTAGACCTATCAGCTTTTATAATAAGTGGCTACGTGACAGAATGTCGAACGAAAAGTATTCACTAATTAGAAATTAATTCGAGGGAAGGCTATAAAAGGAAAGACGATCTAATATTAGAAGGTAAAGTTTATCTAAGCCTACCGAAATATAACTGGAGTGAGATGAATTCAGTTCTTAATAAAATAAAATTTAATAAGATAATTGTGAACAATCTTTACTGTGACAAATACCACCATCATCATCAATAACAACAACACCATTACCACCATCATCATCCATAACAACAACACCAATACCACCATCATCATCCATAACAACAACACCAATACCACCATCATCATCCATAACAACAACACAAATACCACCATCATCATCCATAACAACAACACCAATACCACCATCATCATACATAACAACAACACCAATACCACCATCATCATCAATAACAACAACACCAATACCACCATCATCATCCATAACAACAACACCAATACCACCATCATCATACATAACAACAACACCAATACCACCATCATCATCCATAACAACAACACCAATACCACCATCATCATCCATAACAACAACACCAATACCACCATCATCATCCATAACAACAACACCAATACCACATCATCATCATAACAACAACACCAATACACCATCATCATCCATAACAACAACACCAATACCACCATCATCATCATAACAACAACACCAATACCACCATCATCATCATAACAACAACACCATACACTCCACATCATCCAACAACAACACCAATACCACCATCATATCCATAACAACAACAAACCAATACCACAACATCACTCATCATAAACAACAAACAACACCAATCACCACACATCATCCATAACAACAACACCAATACCACCATCATCATCCATAACAACAACACCAATACCACCATCATCATCCATAACAACAACACCAATACCACTCATATCATCATAACAACAACACCATACCCCATCATCATCATAACAACAACACCATACCACCATCATCATCCATAACAACAACACCAATACCACCATCATCATCATAACACAACAACACCAATCACCACACCTCAATCATCACATAACACACACACCAATACCAACCATCATCATCCATAACAACAACACCAATACCACCATCATCATCCATAACACAACACCAATACCACCATCATCATCCATACAAAACACCATACACATCATCATCATAACAACAACACCATCCACATCATATCCATAACAAACACCAATCCACCATCATACAACAACAACACCAATACCACATCATCATACACAACACCCAATACACATCATCATCATAACAACAACACCAATACCACCATCATCATCCATAAACAACAACACATACCACCATCATCATCCATAACAACAACACCATACCACCATCATCATCCATAACACAACACCAATACCACCATCATCATCCATAACAACAACACCAATACCACCCACTCATCATCCATAACAACAACACCAATACCACCATCATCATCCATAACAACAACACCATACACCATCACATCCATAACAACAACCAATACCACCATACATCATCCAACACAACACCATCACATCCATAACACACACCAATCCACCATCATCATCATAACAACAACACCAATCACCATCACATCATAACATACAAACCAAACCACACATCATCCATAACAACAACACCAATACCACCATCATCATCATACAACAACACCAATACACACATCATACAACACCATACACAATCATACAAACACACCATCATCATCACATAACAACAACACCAATACCACCATCATCATCATAACAACAACACCAATACCACCATCATCATCCATAACAACAACACCAATACCACCATCATCATCCATAACAACACCAATACCACCATCATCATCCATAACAACACACCAATACCACCATCATCATCCATAACAACAACACCAATACCACCATCATCATCCATAACAACAACACCAATACCACCATCATCATCCATAAACAACAACACAATACCACCATCATCATCCATAACAACAACACCAATACCACCATCATCATCATAACAACAACACACCAATACCACCATCATCATCATAACAACAACACCAATACCACCATCATCATCCATAACAACAACACAATACCACCATCATCATCATAACACACAACACACCAATACCACCATCATCATCAATAACAACAACACCTATACCACCATCATCATCCATAACAACAACACCAATACCACCATCATCATTCATAACAACAACACCAATACCACCATCATCATCAATAACAACAACACCAATACCACCATCATATCATAACACAAACCAAACACACATCATCAATACACACCATACCAATCATCATCATAACAACAACACCAATACCACCATCATCATCCATAACAACAACAACCCACAATAACCACCATCCCATCATCACATAACAACAACACCAATACCACCATCATCATCATAACAACAACACCAATACCACCATCATCATCAATAACAACAACACCTAATACCACCATCATCATCCATAACAACAACACCAATACCACCATCATCATCATAAACAACAACACCATACCACCATCATCATCAATAACAACAACACCAATACCACCATCATCATCATAACAACAAC
>NC_088371.1:41475878-41480878 GCF_034508935.2 Berghia stephanieae | reverse complement strand
CTTTCTTCTTCTTCTTCTTCTTCTTCTTCTTCTTCTTCTTCTTCTTCTTCTTCTTCTTCTTCTTCTTCTTCTTCTTCTTCTTTCTTCTTCTTCTTCTTCTTCTTCTTCCTTTTCTTCTTTCTCTTCTTCTTCTTTTCTTCTTCTTCTTCTTCTTTCTTCCTTCTCTTCTTCTTCTCTTCTTCTTCTTCTTTCTTCTTCTCTTTCCTTCTTCTTCTTCTTCTTCTTCTTCTCTTCTTCTTTCTTCTTCTTCTTCTTCTTCTTCTTTCTTCTCTTCTTCCTTCTTCTTCTTCTTCTTCTTCTTCTTCTTTTCTTCTTCTTCTTTCTTCTTTCTTCTTCTTCTTCTTCTTCTTCTTCTTTCTTCTTCTTCTTCTTCTTCTTCTTCTTCTTCTTCTTCTTTCTTCTCTTCTTCTTTTCTTCTTCTTCTTCTTCTTCTTCTTCTCTTCTTCTTCTTCTTCTTCTTCTTCTTCTTCTTCTTCTTCTTCTTCTTCTTCTTCTTCTTCTTTCTTCTCTTCTTCTTCTTCTTCTCTTCTTCTTCTTCTTCTTCTTCTTCTTCTTTTCTTCTTCTTCTTCTTCTTCTTCTTCTTCTCTTCTTTCTTCCTTCTTCTTCTTCTTTCTTCTTCCTTCTTCTTCTCTTTTCTTCTTCTTCTTCTTCTTCTTCTTCTTCTTCTTCTTCTCTTTCTTCTTCTTCTTCTTCCTTCTCTTCTTCTTCTTCTTCTTCTTCTTCTTTATCATTATCTTCTTGTGGAAACCTCCAATATTGTCGAGGATCACTCCACAGTTTGTAGGGTTTTACATTGTAAACTTGTTAAGACTCTGCACATAATACTTACTTACTTACTTAATCCTCTTCGGGCCTTGAGGCACATAGGGCATCCACCAGACATCTCCATTTTTTGCGATCGGCTGCTTTTGCGGTGGCTGTATTCCAGGACAGGCCTGCTTCCTTTAATTCTTTCTCCATCGTCCTTCGCCAGGTTTCTTTGGGTCTTCCCCGCTTTCTCTTCCCATCTGCTGTCCAGTACAAGGCTGTCTTGGGAAGTGACCCTTTTTCCATTCTGGCCACATGACCCAGCCAACGCCATCTTCTTCTTTTTATTTGGCTATCAATGCTAGTGCAGTCAGCTTTCTTTAATAGATCCACTGTTCTTATTTTTGTAGGCCAAAATAAATTAAAAATTCTTTTTAAACACTTGTTCTGAAAGGCTTCTAGTTTCTGTATTAAGGAGGATGTCATTTTCCAGCTTTCACTTCCATAAAGCAGTACACTTAAAACATTGCTCTTGTATATTTTCAGCTTTGTCTTTCTCATTATTTGCTTTGATTTCCAAAAGTTTTTCAGCATGCCGAAAGCCTGGTTTGCCTTTTGAATTCTGTGCTTGATATCGTGTTCTGCATTTCCGTCGTCTGTTATTTTGGATCCGAGGTAGGAGAACTCTGTTACCTCTTCAATTATATGTTCATCTATCCTAATTTCACTGTCATGTTTTGGATTCACCCTAATGTACACAGTCTTATCGAAATTTATTTTCAGTCCAATTTTCGAGGCGTTCTTGTGTAGTACGTTTAGTTTCTCTGAGGCGTCTCTGTGTGTACTGGAAACTAACGCGATATAATCTGCGTAGTCTATATCTTCCAGAAAAGATGTCAGTGTCCAGCGAATGCCTCTCTTCTTACCATCAATTGTATTTTTCATGAGCCAGTCTAGAGCCAGGATAAACAGAAGCGGGGAGAGTATGCAGCCTTGTTTTACACCAGTTGTTACATTAAAGCTGTCTGTTAAATTGTTACCACAGATCACTTGGCATTGGTAGTTGCTGTACATTGCTTTGATTAGGTTGACTATCTTCATCGGTATACCATAATGGCGGAGTATTTTCCACAGGGACTCTCTGTGTAAGCTGTCAAAGGCTTTTTCAAAATCGACAAAAATGGTGTAGAGGGGGCTGTTCCATTCAATGCTTTGCTCCAGGATTTGTCTCAGGGTAAATATGTGGTCACTACATGACTTCCCTTTTCTGAACCCTGCCTGCTCTTTTCTAAGAATGTTTTCAATGTGAGGTGAGATTCTTTTCAGAAGGATTCTATTAAAAATTTTGCTCGTTACGGACAGGAGTGTGATTCCACGCCAGTTAGCACAATTTCCTAGGTCTCCTTTCTTGGCTATTTTATGGATGATGCCTTTCTGCCAATCCTCTGGTATTTCTTCCTTTTCCCAAATGTTGGTGAACAGTTTACTGAGAATTTTGGACATTTCTTGCGAGTTCGCTTTAAGCATTTCCGCAGTGATTTTGTCAATACCTGGGGCCTTGCCATTTTTTTGTTGTTGTATTGCCTCGTGCACCTCATGCTCAGTGATTGGACCAAGATTAACCTCTACGTCCTTTCTGCTTCTGGGATATCTGTGTAAGAAGATGGGTCTGGTCTGTTCAGAAGGTTTGCGAAATATTCTCTCCATCTTTCAATTTTCTCCTTTTCGTCTGTGATGACACTACCATCTTGGGATTTTAATGGTTTCTCTTGACCATAACTTCTGTTTCCCGAGAGCTTTTTTGTGATTTTGTATAGTGTTTGTGTGTCGTGTCTTACAGCTGCATTTTCTGCTTCAGTTGCTAAATTTTCTGCAAAATCTCTTTTGTCTTTCCTTGTGGATTTTTTCACTTCTTTATCCTTCAATGAGTATTCACTGATAGCCTTTCTTTCAGTCGGGGGGATTTAGCGTTCAGGAGATTTAGTTTGATTGATTTTCTTTGGTTAATGAGCTCCCATGACCTTGCTGATATCCAATTCTCTGTATTGGATTTATTGTGTCCTAAGTGTTCAGTGGCACTTTCCTGCATGACGTGGTTGAAATCTTGGATTGTCATGTTTGTAATATCTTGTATTGCACTGAATTTGTTTCTGACTGAGATATTGAAATTGTTTTCGATATCTGGGATTTTCAATTTATCTGTGTTGAAACGTTTCTCCTTCTGTTTTGCTATTTTTGTTTTCATCAATTTAGTAGAGATTTTGGCTGTGACAAGATGGTGGTCACTTCCAATGTCTGCCAATCGTCTGACTCTGACATCGTTTAGGCTGCTCTTCCATTTTCTGTTTATAATTATATGGTCTATCTGACTTTCTGTTTTCCCATCTGGTGATTTCTTCTTCTTCTTCTTCTTCTTCTTCTTCTTCTTCTTCTTCTTCTTCTTCTTCTTCTTCTTCTTCTTCTTCTTCTTCTTCTTCTTCTTCTTATACTTCTTCTTCTTCTTTCTTCTTCTTCTTCTTCTTCTTCTTCTTCTTCTTCTTCTTCTTCTTCTTCTTCTTCTTCTTCTTCTTCTTCTTCTTCTTCTTCTTCTTCTTCTTCTTCTTCTTCTTCTTCTTTTATCATTATCTTCTTGTGGAAACCTCCAATATTGTCGAGAATCACTCCACAGTTTGTTGGGTTTTACATTGTAAACTTGTTAAGACTCTGCACATAATACTTATAAAAAAATACATAGATTAACTCTCTCCTTACCAGTTATTCTCAGAATTTTACCCGAAACATCATACTCACCCAACACACAAAGATAGAATTCTCAAACAGATTAGCAACGAGTATATTCTATATTTTGATCAGAAAAAATGAGCTCTGCAACACAGTGTTGAGTTTTTATGGCTATAACTATAACAAAATGAAATCAGAAGAAGAAAATTGTTGGTTGTATCGTAACGAATGTGACGATTTTCCTTTGGGGGAGAGGGTTAAAAAGTCACGTTGTGAACTGTAGCAATCAAAGATCTCATAAAGACATTATAGGGAATGAGGTTAGCGGAAGAGTAGCGTCCCTTGATTGGACGTCACCCATAGTCTGTGACATCACCGGCGGAAAAGTTATAAGAGAGAGAGAGAACGTCGTGTTGGTTGTGCGCATGCGTCTCTCGTCCTCGCGGAAGACGCGAGGACGAGAGACGCATGCGCACAACCAACATAAGATTCTCTCTCTCTCTAATAACTTTTCCGCCGATGACGTCACAGACTATGGGTGACGTCCAATCAAGGGACGCTACTCTTCCGCTAATCTCATTCCCTATTCTTACTCACCAAAGAAGGCAAACAACTTCCTGGTGACCCTGATGGACAAAATCCCTTTGGTGATCAACGTGTCCGCCACGACACCCCCAGCTACGATGATACCCCAGAACGCCAGGTACGGCATCATGGAATACAGCCCGTTCTGGAACAATCAACACAAATTATTATTATTGGCGTTGTTAATGGGAGCGATAGTTCGAAGATGACGTCACTCATGTCTTTGTTATTGTTTTTTGCCATCCGCGTTTATGAGTACTTCTCACTAAACTGTATTAACCAGACTATAAAAGTTCATGGTTACACAGAGTTTGTGTGTTGTTCCGTTATACTTCCGGATGGCAATGTTGTGAACTTCTTAGCCAAGTGCATACTATCTATATTCATGTTTTCGTTCAAAATACATTTCCATCCGGAAGTATAACGGACCAACACACAAAACTGTGTGTATCCATGAACGTTTATAGTCTGGTTAATACAGTTCAGTGAGCATTACTCATAAACGCGGATGGCAAAAAACAATAACAAAGACCTGAGTGACGTCATCTTCGAACTATCTATACAGTGAGAATTACTCAAACACGTGGATGGCAACAAGAAAACAATAACAAAGACCTGAGTGAGGTCAACTTCATTCTATCTATAGATAGAATGCGCTTGGCCAAGGAGTTCACAACATTGCCATCCGGAAGTATAACGGAACAACACACAAACTCTGTGTAACCATGAACTTTTTTAGTCTGGTTAATACAGTTTAGTGAGAACAACTCACAAACGCGGATGGCAAAAACAACAACAAAGGCCTGAGTGGCGTCATCTGCATACTATCTATAAGTCGTTGATTCATCATAAAACATAAACGTAGCTTCGTTTGTAACACGTTCATTTTGATTCATGAGCAGCACATGTGTTGTATTTTGGCTGTGGCCATTTTTGATGAAGGATG
>NC_088371.1:41460878-41468378 GCF_034508935.2 Berghia stephanieae | reverse complement strand
AGAAACAACAACAACAACAATAACAAAAACAGAAACAATAACAAAAACAGAAACAACAACAACAATAACAAAAACAGAAACAACAATAACAAAAACAACAATAACAATAACAAAACACAAAACACAACAACACAACAACAATAACAAAAACAAAAACAATAACAAAAAACAAAAACAACAACAAAAACAATAAAAAAAACAGAAACAAATAACAAAAACAACAACAATAACAATAACAAAAACAGAAACAACAACAACAACAATAACAAAAACAGAAACAATAACAAAAACAGAAACAACAACAATAACAAAAACAGAAACAACAATGGCTGTACTTTGGCGATACAAATTGTATTTAAAGATTTGGGCAAAAGAACTCTCAAACCTGGGACTTTATCATCATCATCATCATCATCGTCGTCGTCGTCATCGTCGTCGTCATCGCCATCATCAACAACAACAAGAACAACAACAACAAAATCATTATCATCACCACCATACCACAATCATCAACATTATCAGCACCACCACCACCACCACAACCACTACCATAACTATCACCACTACCACTTCATTTTACATGTATTAAACACCATCGTCATCATTATCATCATCTTCATCATCATCATCATCATCATCATTAGCAGCACCACAACTACAACCACTACCAATAACAACATCAACAACACCACAACCACCAAACCAACAGTAACAACAACAACAAAAACAATAACAAAAACAGAAAGAACAACAACAACAACAACAATAACAACAACAAGAATAACAACAACAACAACAACAACAACAACAATAACAAAAACAGAAACAACAACAACAACAACAACAACAACAACAACAACAACAACAACAACAAGAATAACAACAACAAAAATAACAAAAACAGAAACAACAACAACAACAACAACAACAATAACAAAACCTCAAAACAACAACAAAACAACAATAAAAACACAAAAACAAATAACAACAATAACAACAATAAAAAAAACAGAAACAAACAACAACAACAACAATAACAAAAATAACAAAAACAGAAACAACAACAACAACAACAATAATAACAAAAACAAAAACAACAAACAACAACAACAACAATAACAAAAACAGAAACAACAATAACAACAACAACAACAATAACAATAACAAACAGAACAACAACAACAACAATAACAAAAACAGAAACAACAACAATAACAAAAACAGAAACAACAACAACAACAACAACAACAACAATAACAAAAACAAAAACAAAAACAACAACAACAACAATAACAAAAACAGAAACAACAATAACAACAACAACAACAATAACAAAAACAGAAACAACAACAACAACAATAACAAAAACAGAAACAATAACAAAAACAGAAACAACAACAACAACAATAACAAAAACAGAAACAACAATAACAAAAACAACAACAATAACAATAACAAAAACAGAAACAACAACAACAACAATAACAAAAACAGAAACAATAACAAAAACAAAAACAACAACAACAACAATAACAAAAACAGAAACAACAATAACAAAAACAACAACAATAACAATAACAAAAACAGAAACAACAACAACAACAATAACAAAAACAGAAACAATAACAAAAACAGAAACAACAACAATAACAAAAACAGAAACAACAACAACAACAACAACAATAACAACAACAAGAATAACAACAACAACAACAACAACAACAACAATAACAAAAACAGAAACAACAACAACAACAACAACAACAACAAGAATAACAACAACAACAATAACAAAAACAGAAACAACAACAACAACAACAACAACAATAACAAAACCTCAAACAACAACAACAACAACAACAAGAACACAAACAGAAACAACAACAATAACAAAAATAACAAAAACAGAAACAACAACAACAACAACAACAACAACAATAACAAAAACAGAAACAACAATAACAACAACAACAACAACAACAATAACAAAAACAGAAACAACAACAACAACAATAACAAAAACAGAAACAACAACAAAAACAGAAACAACAACAACAGCAACAACAACAATAACAAAAACAAAAACAACAACAACAACAATAACAAAACCTCAAACAACAACAACAACAACAAGAACACAAACAGAAACAACAACAACAACAACAATAACAAAAATAACAGAAACAACAACAACAATAACAAAAATAACAAAAACAGAAACAACAATAACAAAAACAACAACAACAACAACAATAACAAAAACAGAAACAACAACAACAACAATAATAACAAAAACAGAAACAACAACAATAACAACAACAATAACAACAACAATAACAACAATAACAACAATAACAACAACAACAACAATAACAATAACAACAACAAGAACAACAACAACAAAGAACACCAACAACAACACCACCACTAACAACAACAACAATAACAACAACAATAACAACAACAATAACAACAACAATAAAACAATAACAACAACAACAACAACAACAATAACAAAGAACACCAACAGCCCTCACCAGCGTACGAGAGACCAATCAGCTGACTGCGTTCATTAGGGGGAGACCACCGAGCCCACAGTGCCTGAGCTGCAGGGTACATGGTGCTCTCCCCGATGCCCACGAAAACCCTCAACACGAGCAGCAGGTAGGGACTCGTTCTTGCCGCAACGGGAGTTAGAAGATTCAGGATGGCAACGGGGAACATGCTCATCGCTATCACCTTCTTGGCTCCGAATCTGTGGATGGTTGAAAATGAATTCAGAAAAGTGAGTGGAGCAGGCACTTGTGTTGATGATGATAACAAGAAATGAAGTGATGATCAATGTTTTTGTGTATTCACATTAACAACGCCACCACCACATTATCTCATTCGTCTGTATCTAGTGTTTCATTCATCCTGTTTTGTTGATGAAGAGGAAGACCCGAAACGTCCACATTATCTGTTTTCGTATATTAACCCTTTCCTTACCGGCCATTTTCAGAATTTCCCCAAAATTTCACACCCACCGAAACAAAAATTGAATTTTCTTACCCAAACAGAAAGGCAACAAATACATTCTATGCATAATATTGTTCATCAAAATGAATTCTACAACACAGTGTCACGTTTTTATAGCTAGAATAAAACATTTGTCTTTAAATTTTGTGATTTACAAAAGAAATCTGAATGATAAAAGTGCTGGTTGGATCGTAACGAATGTGACCATTTTCCTAGGGTTGGTAAGAGGGTTAAATTGAAGCTTACATTCCATTTCACATTGAGAACGAATGGGACGATATTCCTATGGGTGGTAAGGAGAGGGTTAAATTGAAGCTTACATTCCATTTCACATTGAGAACGAATGGGACGATATTCCTATGGGTGGTAAGGAGAGGGTTAAATTGAAGCTTACATTCCATTTCACATTGAGAACGAATGGGACGATATTCCTATGGGTGGTAAGGAGAGGGTTAAATTGAAGCTTACATTCCATTTCACATTGAGAACGAATGGGACGATATTCCTATGGGTGGTAAGGAGAGGGTTAAATTGAAGCTTACATTCCATTTCACATTGAGAACGAATGGGACGATATTCCTATGGGTGGTAAGGAGAGGGTTAAATTGAAGCTTACATTCCATTTCACATTGAGAACGAATGGGACGATATTCCTATGGGTGGTAAGGAGAGGGTTAAATTGAAGCTTACATTCCATTTCACATTGAGAACGAATGGGACGATATTCCTATGGGTGGTAAGGAGAGGGTTAAATTGAAGCTTACATTCCATTTCACATTGAGAACGAATGGGACGATATTCCTATGGGTGGTAAGGAGAGGGTTAAATTGAAGCTTACATTCCATTTCACATTGAGAACGAATGGGACGATATTCCTATGGGTGGTAAGGAGAGGGTTAAATTGAAGCTTACATTCCATTTCACATTGAGAACGAATGGGACGATATTCCTATGGGTGGTAAGGAGAGGGTTAAATTGAAGCTTACATTCCATTTCACATTGAGAACGAATGGGACGATATTCCTATGGGTGGTAAGGAGAGGGTTAAATTGAAGCTTACATTCCATTTCACATTGAGAACGAATGGGACGATATTCCTATGGGTGGTAAGGAGAGGGTTAAATTGAAGCTTACATTCCATTTCACATTGAGAACGAATGGGACGATATTCCTATGGGTGGTAAGGAGAGGGTTAAATTGAAGCTTACATTCCATTTCACATTGAGAACGAATGGGACGATATTCCTATGGGTGGTAAGGAGAGGGTTAAATTGAAGCTTACATTCCATTTCACATTGAGAACGAATGGGACGATATTCCTATGGGTGGTAAGGAGAGGGTTAAATTGAAGCTTACATTCCATTTCACATTGAGAACGAATGGACGATATTCCTATGGGTGGTGAGGAGAGGGTTAAATTGAAGCTTACATTCCATTTCACATTGAGAACGAATGGGACGATATTCCTATGGGTGGTGAGGAGAGGGTTAAATTGAAGCTTACATTCCATTTCACATTGAGAACGAATGGGACGATATTCCTATGGGTGGTGAGGAGAGGGTTAAATTGAAGCTTACATTCCATTTCACATTGAGAACGAATGGGACGATATTCCTATGGGTGGTAAGGAGAGGGTTAAATTGAAGCTTACATTCCATTTCACATTGAGAACGAATGGGACGATATTCCTATGGGTGGTAAGGAGAGGGTTAAATTGAAGCTTACATTCCATTTCACATTGAGAACGAATGGGACGATATTCCTATGGGTGGTAAGGAGAGGGTTAAATTGAAGCTTACATTCCATTTCACATTGAGAACGAATGGGACGATATTCCTATGGGTGGTGAGGAGAGGGTTAAATTGAAGCTTACATTCCATTTCACATTGAGAACGAATGGGACGATATTCCTATGGGTGGTAAGGAGAGGGTTAAATTGAAGCTTACATTCCATTTCACATTGAGAACGAATGGGACGATATTCCTATGGGTGGTAAGGAGAGGGTTAAATTGAAGCTTACATTCCATTTCACATTGAGAACGAATGGGACGATATTCCTATGGGTGGTAAGGAGAGGGTTAAATTGAAGCTTACATTCCATTTCACATTGATAACGAATGGGACGATATTCCTATGGGTGGTGAGGAGAGGGTTAAATTGAAGCTTACATTCCATTTCACATTGAGAACGAATGGGACGATATTCCTATGGGTGGTAAGGAGAGGGTTAAATTGAAGCTTACATTCCATTTCACATTGAGAACGAATGGGACGATATTCCTATGGGTGGTAAGGAGAGGGTTAAATTGAAGCTTACATTCCATTTCACATTGAGAACGAATGGACGATATTCCTATGGGTGGTAAGGAGAGGGTTAAATTGAAGCTTACATTCCATTTCACATTGAGAACGAATGGGACGATATTCCTATGGGTGGTAAGGAGAGGGTTAAATTGAAGCTTACATTCCATTTCACATTGAGAACGAATGGGACTATATTCCTATGGGTGGTAAGGAGAGGGTTAAATTGAAGCTTACATTCCATTTCACATTGAGAACGAATGGGACGATATTCCTATGGGTGGTGAGGAGAGGGTTAAATTGAAGCTTACATTCCATTTCACATTGAGAACGAATGGGACGATATTCCTATGGGTGGTAAGGAGAGGGTTAAATTGAAGCTTACATTCCATTTCACATTGAGAACGAATGGGACTATATTCCTATGGGTGGTAAGGAGAGGGTTAAATTGAAGCTTACATTCCATTTCACATTGAGAACGAATGGGACGATATTCCTATGGGTGGTGAGGAGAGGGTTAAATTGAAGCTTACATTCCATTTCACATTGAGAACGAATGGGACGATATTCCTATGGGTGGTAAGGAGAGGGTTAAATTGAAGCTTACATTCCATTTCACATTGAGAACGAATGGGACGATATTCCTATGGGTGGTAAGGAGAGGGTTAAATTGAAGCTTACATTCCATTTCACATTGAGAACGAATGGGACGATATTCCTATGGGTGGTAAGGAGAGGGTTAAATTGAAGCTTACATTCCATTTCACATTGAGAACGAATGGGACGATATTCCTATGGGTGGTAAGGAGAGGGTTAAATTGAAGCTTACATTCCATTTCACATTGAGAACGAATGGGACGATATTCCTATGGGTGGTGAGGAGAGGGTTAAATTGAAGCTTACATTCCATTTCACATTGAGAACGAATGGGACGATATTCCTATGGGTGGTGAGGAGAGGGTTAAATTGAAGCTTACATTCCATTTCACATTGAGAACGAATGGGACGATATTCCTATGGGTGGTAAGGAGAGGGTTAAATTGAAGCTTACATTCCATTTCACATTGAGAACGAATGGGACGATATTCCTATGGGTGGTAAGGAGAGGGTTAAATTGAAGCTTACATTCCATTTCACATTGAGAACGAATGGGACGATATTCCTATGGGTGGTAAGGAGAGGGTTAAATTGAAGCTTACATTCCATTTCACATTGAGAACGAATGGGACGATATTCCTATGGGTGGTGAGGAGGGGTTAAATTGAAGCTTACATTCCATTTCACATTGAGAACGAATGGGACGATATTCCTATGGGTGGTAAGGAGAGGGTTAAATTGAAGCTTACATTCCATTTCACATTGAGAACGAATGGGACGATATTCCTATGGGTAGTGAGGAGAGGGTTAAATTGAAGCTTACATTCCATTTCACATTGCTATTTATTTCTTCGAGCTTCGAGCAGCGACTTTTACATGTTATGTTGAATGGGTATCACGTTTCGGGGAAAATCTGGAAAATGGTCGGTACTGAAAGGGTTAAAATGATTTTATCCAAAACAACTGGTTCTTCAAATATTGATCCATTATGATGATTCTCATCTTGTCAAAAACGGTCAAATCTCGGTATTTATTAATTCACTCAATCCTAAGATTTTTCTACTTTTCAAAATTGAAAAAAAAATATATTAGAAAGAGCATATAGATAGTTCGAAGATGACGTCACTCAGGTCTTTGTTATTGTTTTTTTCCATCCGCGTTTATGAGTAATGCTCACTGAACTGTATTAACCTGACTATAGATAGTTCGAAGATGACGTCACTCAAGCCTTTGTTGTTATATTTTGCCATCCGCGTTTGTGAGTTATTCTCACTGAACTGTATTAACCACACTATAAAAGTTCATGGTTACACATAGTTTTGTGTGTTTGGTCCGTTATACTTCCGGATGGCAATGTTGTGAACTCCTTGGCCAAGCGCATTCTATCTATAATTTGTCTCAGAAAAATGTAATAATAAATTAAATAGGCAAGGGGTAAAAGTAAACTACGGATATAGTCGGTGTTAGGGTTGAGTGAGTTAAGCTGCCAGGTTGGAGAGTTTTTGACAAGTGGAGGGGGGGGGGCGCGCCATTTAAATCGATCGTTACTGTACTTGAGGGACGAGTTTTCTGGCCAAAATTTCA
>NC_088371.1:41448378-41455878 GCF_034508935.2 Berghia stephanieae | reverse complement strand
GAATGTGAGTAAACAGCCTTTTCCAAGGACTCAATCAACTATGCGCTGCTCAGAGCTGGACTCGAACCCTGGACCTATCGGTACGCAGGCAATACAAGGTCATACTACGAAAAAAAATATTTTAAAAAAGAAACTTGAGATTTTATATAGCGCAATGTCCACTAAATGTGCTCAAGGCGCTTTACAAAGGCTCCGTGACCAACGGCAACACTTAACATGTAGAACGAGACATGACGCCTGTTAGGCGATATTATGATTTTTTTCGAACAGAGACAACGCTGTTAACGGCCAGGTACTCATTTTACACCTGAGTACAGAGAGAGTGTGAGTCAGGGACCCTTTGGATAGCGCTTTGAGTTTGAGCACGTTTAGTGGATATTGCGCTATATTAAAAGCTCACGTGAACTATTGATCACAATAGGCTTCAATAGTCGTGACGTCACTTCCCTAGTAATGATGCATAGTATTATAGTAACTGGTTCTAAACTATCGGAACAATGGCGGACGCCCTTTATGAAAGACTTCTCCGACGAGCATAAAAGGGTATCCAGAGGAGAAAAACATTATAAATCTGATCATGTTTTGACTTTTATACATTCTGATCACATGACATGTGAAAAAGTTCTAGTCAGCATGAATGATAAAAAGTACCGATTTTCTTTGTTTAGAACCACCAAGCTGCTGGTTGCTGGGCGCGGACGTGACGTGACGTGACATCAGACTATTGAATCCTATTTACCTGCCATGTTCTTTATCAGAGTGAGAGACCATGGCCACCATTGCTATGCTCAGGTTCACCCTCTGGGAGTAGAGGCAGACGAACCCAAAGAAGGTCAGGATCGCCAGCCGGAACCTTTTCGACGTCCACCACGGTACTGGGCAATTAAAACATAAAAAAAGATTTACTTTATTGATCCTGATATGAATGGAACTTATCACAATGTTACACGTCATTCATCGTTATATTAGCATAGATATATAGGGAATGAGATTAGCGGAAGAGTAGCGTCCCTTGATTGGACGTCACCCATAGTCTGTGACGTCACCGGCGGAAAATTTATTAGAGAGAGAACGTCATGTTGGTTGTGCGCATGCGTCTCTCGTCCTCGCGGTGACGTCACAGACTGTGGGTGACGTCCAATCAAGGGACGCTACTCTTCCGCTAATCTCATTCCCCATACACTGTCATAAACTAATTGATGAACATACGAAGCTAGACTAATTAAAAGCAAAATAAACATCAAGAATAATAAAATATAAAATATTCATAAAATATACAACAGTTACAGGCAATGCAAAGTTAACAATATATATATATATATATATATATATATATATATATATATATATATATATATATATATATATATATATATATATATATATATATATGCCGCTATAATATGAATAGTCTTAGACAGACCGTCGTGTATATATTATACAGGTCTGATAACCCATTGTGTTATGGGCTCATTGTTGGAAGTGAAAATACTCTCAAACCAACGTGTATATATTTTGCAGGTCTGATCACCAAAATTAGTATGGCCTCATTGTTGAAATGAAAAAAAAAAAAACAACTCTCAAACCAAGATGTACTTATTTGCAGGTCTGATAAAGTATTGTCCGTTACAATAATAATTATAAATTAAGCCCATAATTACGTTTGGTTATCAGATCTGTAAATATAGGTACGTTGTCCTAGATTGTCGTTAAGCGGCGTTCCAATTACCGGGTTTGACTGTATTTTGATAGGAAATGACGTAACTATGAATAACAAGGTGGTTTTCATTATAAACTGGGTGGGGGGGGGGGGAGAGAGAGAGAGAGAGAGAGAGAGAGAGAGAGAGAGAGAGAGAGGCCGATAGCTCAGTTGGTAGAGCACTCGCTTCACACGCAAAGGGTACCGAGGTTGATCCTGGATGAAGTCGAGATTTATTTTTTTTCCGATCAACAGTGTTCACCCAACAGTGATTGGGTATCTAGGTTTGTTTGATCTGGCGGAAAGTACTACGCGATAGACTAGCGTCCTATCCAACGGGTAGCAAGCCATTGCTATTGTCTGTTTCACGCTATAAAATCCGAGATAAACTCCTGCTCAATGGGCTTAATTTACTTTTTCGTTTATAAACATTTGAAAGTTACTGTATAAACAATGAATATGCGCTATATAAATGGACATTCATTCATTCATTTTAGTCTCAATAGAAAATGACATGAATATGAATTATGAGGTAGTTTTCACTATAAACAAATACCTGAAAGAAAAAAAGAGATGAATCATTATATATCGATAGTGAGTGAAACAATAACAAACATAGAAATAGCACAAGTCAACGATGGATACTGTGATCCTAATGACGTTGTACTTACAAATAACTGGCATGTTTTGATCTAATTATAGGCTATAGGAATCAAAGACAGGAATCTGAATGGTGAAACAGTAACAAATATAGTAGTATTAGAAAACAATAAGGGCTGCCTGAAGCCGGTGATCGTAAAATACAAACGAAAGAGTGAAAATGGAAAGGCTTCGTATGGGAACAAAACAGACAATGGACGTTTCGGGTACAAACCCTTCGTCAGCACAACAATACACAAATAAACGTGGAAAACTAATAAAATAAAGTAAAATGCAAAATAACTTGTATCGTCTGAAAGACGATACATTACAGACGACAGACGATACAAGTTATTTTGCATTTTACTTTATTTTATTAGTTTTTCACGTTAATTTGTGTATTGTTGTGCTGACGAAGGGTTTGTACCCAAAACGTCCACTGTCTGTATCGTTCCTATATGTAGCCTCTCCATTTTCACTCTTTCGTTGGTAACAAACATAGCACAAGTCAACGACATACAAGAATGACATTGTAGTTATCAATGTTTAGATAATATAGGCTATATGAATCAAAGATAGCTAAATCGTTTTGCACATATTAATATAACCCCTCTCGACTCCTGTGTAGATGAGAACAATCTGACTACAACTAGTTTTACAAAATTGACAAAAGCAATGATAAGAAAATGCAAGTGGTATTTTTTTTAAACTACAAACTTCACTTGACTCAGCTGTGGATGGGTGCTTGACTTAAACAAGACTAGACAATGTTGATAAAGCAATAACAAAATGTATTAACCCTTTCCATACCAACTACAGGAAAATCGTCACATTTGTTACGTTACAACTAAAATTATTCCTATTCAATTTTTTCTCTTGCACATCATAAAATTTAAAGAAAATGAACACAGCGTGTTGTAGAACGTGTTTTGATAAAGAAATTGTGTATCGCAAGAACTTACTGCTATTGTGTTTGAGTGATAAAAATATATTTTTGTGTTGGTTGGGTGTGAAGTTTTAGGGAAATCCTGAAAATGGCTGGTGAGGAAAGGGTTAAAGAAACAACACACTGGCTGGAGATTCGCACTGTGTCGTTGTCGTTGTCCAAAGCATTCTGAATAAAACACCTCTCTAGACTGGAGGGTTTATAAGATGATAAATCTATAGGACCTTACCGTCAACTGGGGAAACTTCGCCTCAAGGGATAACATTGCCTCTGTGAATTTGACGCATTTTAACCCTCTTCTTACCAACTATAGGAAAATCATCACATTTGTTACGTTACAACTAAAATTATTCCTATTCAATTTTTTCTCTTGCACATCATAAAATTTAAAGAAATTGAACACAGTGTGTTGTAGAGCATGTTTTGATAAAGAAATGATGTATCGCAATAATTTACTGTTATTGTGTTTAAGCGATAAAAAACATACTTTTGTGTAACTTGAGTGTGAAGTTTTGGGGAAAATCCTGAAAATGGCTGGTAAGGAGAGAGTTAAATACTTTCAGCATTGCTGCAATTATTGCACCCGATAAAAGACTTGAATTTTTATCAACTGGAAATAATTGCCACAAAACCAAACAATCTCTTATTGGTCCAAAATTCAAGAGGCAAAGTTTCCCCTTTAGGCAAAGTTTCCCCTTTAGGCAAAGTTTCCCCTTTAGGCAAAGTGTCCCCTTTAGGCAAAGTTTCCCCTTTAGGCAAAGTTTCCCCTTAAGTAAAGTTTCCCCTTTAGGCAAAGTTTCCCCTTTAGGCAAAGTTTCCTTTTTTGGCAAAATTTCCCCTTTAGGCAAAGTTTCCCTTTTTGGCAAAGTTTCCCCTTTAGGCAAAGTTTCCCCTTTGGGCAAAGTTTCCCCTTTGGGCAAAGTTTCCCCTTTAGGCAAAGCTTCCCTTTTTGGCAAAGTTTCCCCTTTAGGCAAAGTTTCCCCTTTAGGCAAAGTCACCCCAGTTGACGGTAGTAACATTTTTGGTGAAAGTGTCAAAGCAATGATAGAAAAAAACAATATAATATGTGAAAATAATAATTGAACGTTAATCAAATCTATGCATTGGGTATACAATTCAAATGCAATAAATACCTCTCTTGATTCAGGTATGGATGGATATGTGGCTGACAAGCTGGCTATAAGCAATAATAGATGAAGGTTGTCGAGGCAATAATTTGATCATTGAACATTATATCAATTCATTGATCATTGGGTACACTTTTCAAATGCATTACCTCTCTTGACTCAGGTATGGATACGTGTCTGACAAGCTGACTATAAGCAATAATAGATGAAGTTGGCAAGGCAATAATTTGAGAAATACAAAACAAAACAAAAATGAATGCCATGGAGAACACGGATTTTGTCCTAGATTAAGCATTTTGAACAGGATACCTCTCTAGACTCAGGTGTGGATGGATGGGCTGCTGTATACAAAGAGTGATAGACAAAACATCAAAGCAAAGTTTAAAAATAACTACAAAAAGCCAAACTGTGCTGGAGAATGAATGGTACAACATTGAATGAAAAAATATGCAGTCGTCATTCATTGAGTCCTACTGAAAAAAAGTGCAAATCGAATAAAGAGAACTACAAACATGTTATGCTATAAATAGAACGTTTTAAAGTCATATTTTATTCTTTATACACCGTTTACTTCGGGGGAAAAAGATATTTTCATTTTTCTTATCCAAAAAATATAACAGTCCTCTACCTTTTGTTTTTTTAAATAACAGTAAGATATTTGAAAACACGTTGCAAAAAGAAGAAAGTCAACATGTATTCGATACCAGATAATACTCCAATTTACTGCCAAATCTAGAAAGACGCGTATTTCAAAATTTGGCCAGAAAATTTCAAATAATATCGATCGATTTAAATGTTACCTCACTTTGGCAATAAACTCTCCAACCTGGGGACTTCGTGAGGTCTTGATTAATTAAAGTTTCCTGGCCAAATTTTTAAATACGCGTTTTCTTTTGTTTTTCCCAGAGTACGACATTTAGCTCGTTAACTCACTCAAGCCTAAGACCGACTTTATCCGTAGTTTACCCAGGGTTACTTTTAACCCATGCCTATACCCCATTTATTACATTTTTCAGAGACAAATTATAGGCGTAGTATCAAAGCTAATGTTATTTTAGTTTTTACATGTTAATGGTAGTTGAATAAAACTATCTATGTACAAGCTCATTTTCAACAGGTTTGTTTTTTTCCAATTTTGAACAGTAGCCAAAATCTGTAGGATTGAGTGAGTTAAAATACTACAAGAATAGAGATGACTCATAAATCGAGTATTTATAATAACAAAAACGATGATAGTCTTTTAATGCTATTATTTTCACTATGGAGAGAAAAAAAATAAAGTAAGTAGATGTGACTCATATATAAGGTAACAACACAAAATAACATACACAGACATACGCACACAGACACACATACACAAACACATACATATCCTCTCCATTACCTCTCTCTCTCTCTCTCTCTCTCTCTCTCTCTCTCTCTCTCTCTCTCTCTCTCTCTCTCTCTCTCTCTCTCTCTCTCTCTCTCTCTCTTCCCCCTCCCCCCCCCTCTCTCTCCTCTCTCTCTCTCCTTATCTCGCGCCACTTCTTGCATCCACACTCCTTTCCTCACATTAACATTTTTCCACATTTGACGAAATGTGATATTTTGTAAATTTACATATTTGTTTGTGTTTTTGTTTACTGTCTCCTGACGAAGGCCAAGGGCCGAAACGTTGTTTATTTTGTGTTGTTCCCTTATATATGAGTCACATCTACTCACTTTACTTTTTATCTCCATTTTACTGACTCATTTAGGTACCTCTAGTTTTGGTTTTACTTTCACGATCACTATCTGAACCATATCCAGTGTCTCTATCGTAGAGGACGCAATGCTTGTATGTATTTTATTCATGAAGACAAAGCAAGATTATCGAGCTCTGTGATATTTAGACATTTTGTAAATATCCAATAACTCTATTTAATTTAGCAAGGTGGGGGTGGTGGGGGTAGAAGGGGGGGGGGGGACGAAATATAAAATTGTGCTAAGCAATACAGACAAATATAAGGCCGCGTACAATATCTATCTGAAAATTTATATCTATTTATATATATATATATATATATATATATATATATATATATATATATATATATATATATATATATATATATATATATATATATATATATATATATATATAGGGAATGAGATTAGCGGAAGAGTAGCGTCACCGGTGGAGGAGTTACTTGTAAACAAACCAACTACAACCCAAGCGCTCCAAATACAAAATTTGTTATTCATATTTCTGTACAAAAATGCATATTATAATCAACGTTATGCATTTTTGTACAGAAATATGAATAATAAATTTTGTAATTGAGCGCTTGGCTTGAAGTTGGTTTGTTTACAAATAACTTCTCCACCGGTGACGTCCAATCAAGGGACGCTACTCTTCCGCCAACCTCATTCCCTATATATATAATATATATTGATGATGGATTTGATGAAGTTGACATACACACATTAGCAGGTCTGACAGCCGTCAACAATTACGGGCTTGATTTACCATTGTAGTAATGGACAACGGTTGGGTGTCGGTTTGAGAATTTGTATATTTCCATTTACAACAATGAGGCCGTAAAACAATTTGGGTTGTCAGACCTGCGAATAAGTGCACGTTGGATGAGGTGTATTTTTCGTGCAATACAATCGCTGTCACAGCGCGTAGCATAATAAATACGAAAATTACAGTGGCGGACCGTTCAATCGGTCTCATGGGCTAGTGTTTCATAACGCCACCCATCTCCCCTTCCCCCACTTAAAAAAAAAAAAAAAATAAAAAAAAAAAAAATAAAAAAAAAAATATATATATATATATATATATATATATATATATATATATATATATATATATATATATATATATATATATATATATATATATCAATCATTTATTCAAAACTTATTTTCTCGTATGTAGAGTTGAGTCATTATTTAACTCTCTTCTTACCAGCTATTTTTAGAATTTCCCCCGAAAATTCACTCCAAACCAACACAAGAATAGACTTTTCTTACTCAAACAAAAAAGTAACAAGTGAGCTCTCAGCACAGTGTTTAGTATTTATAGCTGTAATCAAAGCAATTCTTTACATTTTGTGGGGTACAAG
>NC_088371.1:41410878-41440878 GCF_034508935.2 Berghia stephanieae | reverse complement strand
GTGGTCGGTAGTTTTTATCTTTAGACAGTATTTTGAAATGTATCTCTCTCTCTCTCTCTCTCAATCTCTCTCTCTCAATCTCTCTCTCTCAATCTCTCTCTCAATCTCTCTCTCTCAATCTCTCTCTCTCAATCTCTCTCTCAATCTCTCTCTCTATATATATATATCTCAATCTCTCTCTCAATCTCTCTCTCTCAATCTCTCTCTCTCTCAATCTCTCTCTCTCTCTCTCTCTCTCTCAATCTCTCTCTCTCAATCTCTCTCTCTCTCTCTCTCTCTCTCTACCCCTAGGCATCGATACCTTATAATAAAAATCGAAAGATTTCAAATCGAATCGATACCCATGGACGGACGATACAACCAGCCAGTCCATGTCTAGGACTCAAGAGCCATTGATTTGGTAGAGGTCGTCGAATCTTCGATTATATCCACCGCTCACGTACGCCTTTTTTGGGTGGCGATTCCGATAGCACAGTTGATAGAGCACGCGCTTCACACGCAAAGGGACCCACGTCGATTCCGGGTGAAGTCGAGATTTTTAAAAAATCCTGAGCTTCCCTCCCCCCCCCTCCCCCCCCCCCCCCCCCGCCCTCCTGTCCACCCAGCAGTGATTGGGTATCTGTGTCTGTTTGGTCGGGCGGAAGGTGCCTACTTTGCGATAGACTAGCGTCCTATCCAAATGGTAGCAAGCAACTGCCATTGTCCTTTTCATGCTGATAAACTCCAGTTCGACTCTACGGGCCTAATGGCTCTGGATGGCTAACGTTTAAGCCCGTTTTGACGATTGTGTATTGGAATAGTAAAATTATTGTCACCCATCAAGTAACTGATCACGCTGACTGTGGCGTAGCTTTAATATTATTAGAAAACGAGACATCAATAATAATCACAACTCGAGTCTGTTTGGAGTTGTAGCCACGGTCTTGTTACCCTGTCAGTTACCTCTATCTAGCTCTCTCTCTCTCTCTCTCTCTCTCTCTCTCCCTCTCCCTCTCGCTATCTCTCTCTATCCATCTCTCACTCTCTCTCTCTCCCCCTCTCCCTCTCGCTTTCTCTCTCTATCCATCTCTCACTCTCTCTCTCTCTCTCTCTTTCCATCTCTCTTTCTCTCTCTCTCGATCTCCTCTCTCTCTCTCCTCTCTCTCTCTCTCTCTCTCTCGCTCTCTCTCTCTCTCTCGCTTTCTCTCTCTCTCTCTTCCTCTCTCTCTCTCTCTCTCTCTCTCTCTCTCTCTCTCTCTCTCTCTCTCTCTCTATCTATCTATATCTCATCTTCTTTTGTCAAATCAAAATTACATTCCTTTGACCCCCCCCCCCCCCACCCCCCTCCATTCCCCAACAACAATTGTTGTGAGAAACACACAATACATAACCGCCTATACACGCGAACGAAGGAATAACCTGGAATGATGTGAAGTGATATAAACTATTTTGGGCACGGCGGAATGAGATGAGGGTGGCTCACACACAGTGGAGCAGGTCGGAGGATGGGGTGGGGTGTAGGGGGGGGGGGGGATAAGGTGATTGGGTGTGAAAACCAATCACAGCGTTTGACCTAGAAATGGTTTTTAGGTCATCGGTTTATTGCAGGAGAAGGAATGCGACTGACTGATGAAACCCACTGGAGGCGTTCTTCTATTTTACAGGATTTATTCATTCAACTGAGGATTCATTCATTTATTCATATATTCATTCATTCATTCGTTCATTCATATATTCAACATTCATTCATATATTCAACATTCATTCATTCATTCATATATTCAACATTCATTCATATATTCATTCATTCATTCATTTATTCATTCGTTCATTCATTCAATTATTCATTCGTTCAACTGAGGATTCATTCATTCATTCATTCATTCATTCATTCATTCATTCATTCATTCATTCACTCATTCACTCATTCATTTATTTATCTATTTATCAATTTATTATCAATCTGTCTCACGAACGGTAACCCAAACGTTTTCTGACCGCTCTCTCTCTCTCTCTCTCTCTCTCTCTCTCTCTCTCTTCTCTCTCTCTCTCACACTCTCTCTCTATCCCTATCTCTCTCTTTCTCTCTCTCTCTCTCTCTCTCTCTCCCTATCTCTCTCTGTTTCTCTCTATTTCTTTCTTTCATTCTCTCTCTCTCTTCTCTCTCTCTCCCTATCTCTCTCTGTTTCTCTCTCTTTCTTTCTTTCATTCTCTCTCTCTCTCTCTCTCTCTTTCTCTCTCTCTCTCTCTCCCTATCTCTCTCTGATTCTCTCTCTTTCTTTCTTTCATTCTCTCTCTCTCTCTCTCTCTCTCTCTCTTTCTCTCTCTCTCTCTCTCTCTCTCTATCTATCTATCTCTCTCTTTCCCTCCCAGGTTTGAGAGATTTTGTCAAAATGAGACTCATTTTAATCTATCGATATTCTAAGGTCGAGTTTTAAGGCCAAAATTTTAAATACGCGTTTGTTTTGGGGTTTTTTCTTTTTTTTTTCTCAAAGAACCTGCGGTAGAAAGGACGTTGTTGGAGCATCGACAACCAACCACTCCCTCTATGTCAACAACACACGGGGTGGTGGAACACACTGAACCGTGCACTATTGATCAATATCACACAACGGGGGTGGGGGGGGGGTTACATGTTACAATTTAACATGCGATGAATGCCTAAATATTACATAAACTATATAGATAGATAGAAAGATGGATGGATAGATAGATAGATAGATAGATAGATAGATAGATAGATAGATAGATAGATAGATAGATAGATAGATAGATAGATAGATAGATAGATAGATGTTGAGGGAATTACACTGGCTACCAGTTAACGCTCGTATTGAATACAAAATTGTTCTACTTTGTTTTGATGCCATCAATTCACCAAGCCCTGCCTCCATTCAAGACTTGATTGTCCCCTACAACCCCACTCAAAATCTCAGGTCCTCAAAATTGTATCACCTTCAAATTCCAAAAACTTATCTTAAACGTTTTGGCGACAGATCATTCAGTAAAGTAGGTCCCATCACCTGGAATTCACTCCCACTGTCAGTCAGACTTGAAAGCAGCGTTGATATATTCAAAAAATAAACTGAAAACCTATCTCTTTGGGAAGTATTTAAATTAGATTATGCCAGGAATTATTGCAAAGTGCATACGTGTGTGCGTACGTGCATGTGTGTGTGTGTGTGTGTGTGTGTGTGCACTCATGCATACATTTAGTTAAGTGTGTGTGTGTGTATGTGCATGTATGTGTATATATTATGTTATGTTATATGCATGTATGTATATTTCGTGTGTACATGTATACGATATGTTTGTGTGTATATGTGTGTGTACATATATGTATACATATATATATATATATATATATATATATATATATATGGGGGGGGGGGTTGTGTGTGTTTGTGTGTGTGTGTGAGTAATATATTTATGTACAGTGTGTATATGTGTGTGTGTGTGTGTGTGTTCTGTGTGTGTAATTGGATGTGTGTGAGCTTTTGTTCATATGTCCGAATCTGCAGTATGCAATGTTTTTTTTTTACTGATGAGAGAAAGAAGAAGGGAATGGGAGAGAGATAATGAAAGAAAACTTCACAGTCTACACAGGGAACGAAAGAAAGAGAAGAATGGGAGAGAGAGAGAGAGAGAGAGAGAGAGAGAGAGAGAGAGAGGGAGAAGGAAACAGAAAGTTTGAGAGGAGAAAGAAGAAGGGAATGGGAGAGAGATAATGAAAGAAAAATGCACAGTCTACACACAGAACGAGAGAAAGAGAAGAAAGAAAGAGAGAGAGAGAGGGAGAGAGAGAGAGAGAGAGAGAGAGAGAGAGAGAGAGAGAGAGGGGGGGGGGTGTACACACAGGTGCAAATTGATTACATGATGAGAAACTGACATGACGGTAACGACGATCTGACATGTCATCAATGGTGATGCCTAGCGATGACACACCGTCAATAAAACATAACTACACATCAATATCAATATTCATAACAATAACATTCATTTAGATTATCTGCCTATAGATAGTATGCGCTTGGCTAAGATGCTCATAACATTGCCATCCGGAAGTATAACGGACCAAAACACAAAACTGTCTGTATCCATGAACGTTTATAGTCTGGTTAATACAGTTCAGAGAGCATTACTCATAAACGCGGAAGGCAAAAAACAATAACAAAGACCAGAGTGACGTCATCTTCGAACTATCTATTCTGTCCTACTCTGGGGGAAAAAAAACATATTAAAAAATTTGGCCAGAAAACTAGACCTTCAAATATCAATCGATTTCAATGACCCTCATCTTGGCAAAAACTCTCAAACCTGGGACTTTGCGAAGATAGATAGATAGATAGATAGATAAATAGATAGATAGATAGATAGATAGATAGATAGATAGATAGATAGATAGATAGATAGATAGATAGATAGAAAGACAGATAGATAGAAAGATAGATAGATAGATAGATAGATAGATAGATAGATAGATAGATAGATAGATAGATAGATAGATAGATAGATAGATAGATAGATAGATAGATAGATAGATGGACGGACACACAGATAGTTAGCTCGTATAGCAGATAAGAAAAGAGAGAGAGAGAGAGAGAGAGAGAGAGAGAGAGAGAGAGAGAGAGAGAGAGAGAGAGAGAGATAAATAGCATGGATGGTAAGGGGGGTGTTATTATGTGGGGAACGAACGTCTATTTTATGATGTCATATTTAAATTGATAAAGAGTTCTAAACCTACAAGCTTCGCACAGATGATCCTGACTTTCGATCCGCACACTTTTTGTGACCTAGAAGATTCTGGAAATTCGTTTCAATACGTTAAATGCGGGAATTTCACACTCACAAACATTATTTAATTGCCTCAACCGATGTTCCTTCTTGCTTCTTGAGACTGAGATAGTAAAACAAAGTTGTAGCTTATTTTTCGCTCCATTTAACCCAAGTTACTTTCCTGAAATGACGAGCCCGGTGATTTTCAACTTTCCTTCTTCCCTGGGATGACGCATGCGGAGAAAAGCGAAGCCATCGTTAAGTTGGGCCTAAAGCCTGACACTGAAACCCAAAAAGACTGGCAGTTTGACGTCATTATTTGGTTTTTGCACCGCCTAGTGAGTTGTCGTTAGTAGTGCTCATGGAAACAAGTTATTTCATTGGTTGAACTATTGAATACAACTCACGATTTGTTTTCTTTTGTGATCAAAGACTGGCATTTTGACGTCATGTTTTGGTCAGTGTCAGGCTATAACTTTACGATGGCTACGATAAAAGGGAGAAGTGATTTACAACTTCCACGGGTCGTCTGCTTAGTATATTATTAGAATTTGAATATCTTATTTATAGAGTACACAACGGGTGCGGAAAGGCAACATTGGGCGAGCTTGGTTCGTCTCGCCTGACAGCAGGTCAGGTGTGTAGACCGATGGAGTCGATCGCTCGTGTGGGACATCGAACCGCACACCTTTGACGAGATGAATTATATCGATATCGGTACGAGATGAATTATATCGAGATTGGTACGAGATGAATGATATCGAGATGGGTGCGGGATGAATTATATCGATATCGGTAAGAGATGAATTATATCGAGATTGGTGCGGGATGAATTATATCGAGATTGGTACGGGATGAATTATATCGAGATGGGTGCGGGATGAATTATATCGATATCGGTAAGAGATGAATTATATCGAGATTGGTGCGGGATGAATTATATCGAGATCGGTACGAGATGAATGATATCGAGATGGGTACGAGATGAATGACATCGAGATGGGTACGGGATGAATTATATCGAGATTGGTGCGGGATGAATTATATCGAGATCGGTACGGGATGAATTATATCGAGATGGGTGCGGGATGAATTATATCGAGATTGGTACGAGATGAATTAGATCGAGATGGTACGAGATGAATTAGATCGAGATGGTACGAGATGAATTATATCGAGATGGGTACGAGATGAATTATATCGAGATCGGTGCGGGATGAATTATATCGATATCGGTGCGAGATGAATTATATCGATATCGGTACGAGATGAATTATATCGAGATTGGTACGAGATGAATTATATCGAGATTGGTGCGAGATGAATGATATCGATATCGGTGCGAGATGAATTATATCGATATCGGTACGAGATGAATTATATCGAGATTGGTACGAGATGAATTATATCGAGATGGTACGAGATGAATTATATCGAGATTGGTCCAACCGACATCCACCCTAGTCATTGACGAGATTTTTGCTCTAATCCCTCCCCATGTCCACCCACTAGTGATTGGGTAGCTGGGGTCTCATAGATCTGGCGGAAAGTAGTTTGCGATAGATTTGTGTCCTATCCATAGGGCATCAACCAAAACCCTGGCTTTTTGCCCGAATGGCTCTGGAGGACTACTGTTTTCTTTTATTGAAAGAGAGATAGAGAAAAAGATATAGAAAGAAAAGAGTAAAGTGGGGAGAGAGAGAGAGAGAGAGAGAGAGAGAGAGAGAGGGAGCGAAAGACACAGAGAGAGAGGGGGAGAGAGAGGGGGGGAGAGAGAGAGAGAGAGGGAGAGAGAGAGAGGGAGAGAGAGACAGAGAGAGAGACAGAGAGAGAGAAGAGAGAGGGGGAGAGGAAGAAATATAAAGAGAGAGAGGGGGATGGAGAATAAGAAGAAGAGAGAAAGAAAGGGAAAGAGAAGAAGGGGGAGAGGAGAGATAGATAGAGAAGAAGAAGGAGAAGAAGAAGAAGAAGAAGAAGAAGAAGAAGAAGAAGAAGAAGAAGAAGAAGAAGAAGAGAGGGAGAGAGAGAGAGAGTGAGAGAGAGAGAGAGAGAAAGAGGGGGGGGATTCCTTAGGGCTTGTAAATCGTCAAAAACATTGAAAAAAAACAAACGTTATCATAATTTGTACTATGCCATTCCCCAAGCTGTTACCATTCATAACACATCATCCTTTTTGTTTTAAGATTAACTAACATCAATGTTGGATTTTTTAAAAATATATTAACTTACAGCACTGTATTTCATTGGGAAAAAAGCTTTTTTTTTATAATAATTTATGGACGAGGTCAAAGTTACAACAGGACGAGTTTGAATGCCGAGCTCACTATTAATTTTGACACCATTTTCTCTAGTGTCTTAGCGCAATAGGGCATGAGATTAGCGGAAGAGGAAGCGAGGACGAGAGACGCATGCGCACAACCAACATGACGTTCTCTCTCTCTAATAGCTTTTCCGCCGGTGACGTCACAGACTATAGGTCCAATCAAGGGACGCTACTCTTCCGCTAATCTCATTCCCTATATCTGCTTTGTACCCAGGAACATGTTGAAATGAAATGAAATGATTTGGATAGCTTCGGGTAGGTAGATAGAGCTCGTGGGTGGACAAAGCTCGTCATCGAGAGAAACCCGCCAAATTAGTAGAAGGAGGTCATGGCCAAGGATAGGAAAAAAGGATTCTATAAATAGCGAGAAAGAGAAACCAGCTAGAGAGAAGGACACTCGAAAATGAAGACCACAGGGTAAAATCGATCAAAGTCCGAAAGACCCTTACTGTTCTAATGTCACAATAATTGGGTATTAAAATCAACCAATAGCTTGTTGTTTTTTTTTATAATATGCATCTGACTTGTGGTCAAAATATATACGTTTAGTAATTCGCCTTCAGTTCAATTCATATTATCATGTGGCGTTTTCAATGGGTTTCCAAACTTTAATTTTGATTTTCTCAATAGCTGAAAAATGTGACTTTGATCGTTTTTCCCCTGTGGTCTTCAAATGTGACCCATCGTCTCAAAACGGTATAATGTCGGAACGAACCATATATGCTTAAAAGCCGAATTAAATGTTAAACTGGTCAAAACTATAAATAGTTGGGGCATTATCATCCTAAAATATGGTATCCATTCTCATCAATAAAACATACAAACTCAACACAAGTCTGATATTTCTGGCTATAAATTCAATTTCCAATATCTTAGCAATCCCGACTTAATACCGTTTTGAGGCGAAGGGTCACAAATGAACCCAACGTGGGTGTGGCCATTGAGATCAGGAGTGCAACAAGCCGACCCCGCGGTTTTTTTTTCAAAAAATATTTCAAAATTTCGCAAAGAAAATTAAATGATGAATTTTGCATAAGAAAATAAGTAAATTTTGCAAGTTTAGCAAAAAGTTGCAGGTTTGTTGTCTCAAAACCTAACAACTAACTACAAGCAAACCCATGTCATAAAATATCCCCGCGGAATTACGCAATTTCAAACTCAAAATTATGCAAATATATGGGACTAAAAATAGGCAAATTTTTCCAGAAATTATACTGATTTGGAAATAGGCACAAAGTTGGGAAAACAAAATTACAATAAAACAATTGCTGTCAATGAAATAAAGGAAAATCAAAGCTTTCAGGGTTGCCTGGCTCAAACTTCTCATTCGAGCACTTAAAATCTGATTGTACAAAGAAAAACTCCTTTGGACATCGGCAGAGCTGATGGTTGAAAACATCTAACGGCATACACAAGCTGTGAGGGAAGGCACAGTTTCCACTCCAAATAATAACGAAAGAGTGAAACTGGAAAGGCTTCGTATGGGAACAAAACAGTTTCCACTCCAGTAATCTTCATCATCGCGGAGAATATTTGCAAATTTCGCAAAAATAATTTTTCAAAAAAGAATGAAAGAATGAATTTGTCAAGAATTTGCAAAACGTGCAGATTTTGCGGTGCAATGTGTGCAAATCCGTAAATTTTCCCTAATTTTGCGCCCTCATTGCTGTGCAAAAAAAAAAAAAGAAAACCGCGGAGCCAGAACAAGCCTATGAGTGAATCTCCAAAATAAATTCTGTTCTTCCGAGTCTGGGGTATTGGAAACCCAAGCCTTGAAAAGACCCCAAAAAAATCATGTAACAGAAACAGTAACCATCTGCCCTGCACGCCAACGGACTTCTGTGGCTGAATAACTTCCCCGGGGAACAAAAAGCACCAGCAAAGATCTGAATGACGTCAATTTTATACATTGAATATATTTTTTTAAACTGTGTAAAATGTAAAAAGTTATCTCATCGTTATCATTTACCGACATTGTCTTGGGCTATCATCAAACCTCCAGGCATGGTCACTGTAATGTCCGAATCAACTGTAATGTCCGAATCAACTGTAATGTCCGAACCAACTGCAATATCCGAATCAACTGCAATGTCCGAACCAACTGCAATGTCCGAATCAACTGCAATGTCTGAATCAACTGCAATGTCCGAATCAACTGTAATGTCCGAACCAACTCGTCACAACTAAACGTTAATAATTTCGCTTTTAATTTTTGATCACCAGGCCTAAATGAATGAACGTTATATCGGTGTGTAAGGATTTTAAACAATGTGTAGAACCTCCCTAATCCAGAATGACACAGTCTGCAATGGCGACACACCGGTGATCGCTTGATCTCTCTTGGAAAAAAAAAAGTTAAAAAGAACGTTTTGTTCTCTAACTCAATAGACACGCATATATAATATATATATATATATATATATATATATATATATATATATATATATATATATATATATATTATTTATTATAATTATATTGAATAGCCTTTTATAACAGCGTGTATTCAACTACAATATAAACATATAATACATATGTCATTAAATGCCACGTCACGTGACCTACCCGTTTCAATGTCATTCATTATAAGTTTGAACGCAGTGTGTAGCTAGTTAATGCTAATCTATTGTGTCCCTGTGACGTCATCTAATGTGTTGCTTTTGGAGTTGAAATTCTCATGGCTTATAATAATAATTATATACATTATTGCTTATTTCATGTTTTATAACAACACAGTCTGTGTAGCTTGGTGCAAAATGAGATGTGTTGAGTCATTATTTAACACACACCTCGAAATCGATACAGCATATTTAAGTGACAGCTTATGTAACATTTATTACAAAGATTTATCTTCAACATCACTAATTATTGTCATCATATCGTTTGATTATAATTGACAATAACAAAAAAAAAAAAAAAAAAGAACTCTTTGGCAGCAGGAGGCGTAAATATCAGGTGTTTGTCGAAGCGTGGAATAACCGGATTACGTGACCTTTGCATAAATCAAATGCAACGTCGGGATCGGTGTGTACATGATATATGCAGGTCTGACATCCGAACCCACTTATGGGCCTAGTTTAACATTGTTGTCTATGGACAATATTTTGGGTCATGTTTTTGAGATTACCATTGCAACAATGGGCCCATAAGGAATTGGGTTATCAGACCTGAAAATACGTGCACGTATATATATATATATATATATATATATATATATATATATATAAGAGAGAGAGAGAGAGAGAGAGAGAGAGAGAGAGAGAGGGGGGGGAGAGAGAGAGAAAGGGGGGGGGGGGAACAGGAAGTTTAAGAGGAGAAAGAAGAAGGGTATGGGAGAGTGAGAATGAAAGTAAAATTCAGTGGTTATTTTACTTAGACACATATCATCGCTAGTAAAACCTGTGTAGTTTGCTATGTTCGCCAATAGGATTCAACAGTCGTGACGTCACTTCCCTCGTAATGACGCATAGTAACTTAGTAACTGGTTCTAAACTATCGGAACAATGGCGGACGCCCTAATGAAATACTTCTCCGACTAGCATAAAAGTGTATCCAGAGTAGAAAAGCATTATAAATCTGATCATGTTTTGACTTTTAATACATTCTGATCACATGACATGTGAAAAAGTTCTAGTCAGCATGAAGAATAAAAGTACCGATTTTCTTTGTTTAGAACCAAGCTGCTGGTTGCTGGGCGTACGTGACATCAGACTATTGAATCCTATTACAGAGCTGCGGACTTGAATTTTTTTTTTAATTCTTAGTTTCCAAGGGGAAAAAAAAAGTCACTATAAATAGCTGACATCAGACTATTGTATCCTATCACTGTCATTGTTTACATTATGACGACTGTCCGAGAGGCGTGGTTATCCGAGACTTGAATGCGACACCTTCTCGGCGCCAATCAGACTGACGAGTCTCGCTTTCAACGAAAACTTGCAACACTTACATTTTATAATTTAGACTATCTAGCACTTGTACGTCAATTTTAGAAGAATGAGAAGAAATAGTTCAACAGAGTATGTGAATGGGATGATATCAAATAAATGATTAATAAAGACATTAATAGATTAATTAATTAATTGATAACAGATAAATAAATAAAGGCAAGGAACTCTAGTTGAGCTCAAGCAGGAGGTTAAAATAATCATCATCATTGCCTTTTTCACCCTGGGTCAGGGTATAGGCCACAGACAAACAGTTTCCATCCTTCTCTATCCCGAGCTAACTTTTTTATCTCTTCGGTCGCCCAATCTAAAAAAGGATTTGGTTTGTCTGTCTGCGTTTCTGTAACGGTTTGAGTTTAACGGAAAGGGGTGTTAACCCTTTGCCAACCCCCAACCTGGAGGACCAGGTGACTCAAAGATGGGGGAATCACACACCATTAGTCGCCTTTTACGACACGCTGGCTTGGCGTTGGGCTATTCTTGACCCTCTCAGTTGAGGGACCCCGGACACCACACGTTTGTCTTTAAGTTCTAACATTCAAAGGATGCTGGACCATTCCGGGGTTTTTGCTTCTTTGTTTATATTTTCTGCTTCATCAACTGCTGGGGGTCGAACTTCTAGATAATTATAGAATGGTTAGTTTATAATATATTAGTCAAATAGACACAAAACTATATATTGATCATAATATCATGATAAAAACCTAAATCACCTACCCAGGGATTTGTCGATTTCTTCCAGTTCCAGACACGGCAATGTCGGAGACGAATCAAAGTGGAGAACGCCCAGACTCTGGGACGTCTGAACCCGGGCGCTGCTCCTCCTCTGACGAAGGGACGCGGTGCTCTTGGGGGACCCGACGTCCACGTCAACGGACCGAGCATTGTTGCTTTTGTCGATCTTCTTCACGGACTTGAGTTCTCCGCTGTCGTCTGTGTCTTTGGAGAGATGCTCTTTCTGGTGGTCGAGCTCGAATGATGTTTTCTTCGTCATGGTGAGAGTTCAGTGTTCGAGTTGAATTTTTTTCACGATGTTTTTTTGTTGTTGCTTCTGGCGCTTGTTTTTGACAGTTTAAAAGAAAGGGGGGGGGGAGAAGCAAATGTCCAGTCTTTTTGGGATAGCAGGGTAAAGCGAGTAGGAATTGTTTGTTGGTTTCTGGGTTTTGTTGGGGTTTGTTTGTTTGTTTGTTTGTTCAAAGTTGTCTTCGTGTGCAATAGATAATGGTATATTCCGTTGTATATAGAGTCATAATGCTTGAAGTAGTTCAAATTATTTTCATGTTTTAATCGATGAACATGGGAACTGGGTTGATTTTATTATCAGCACAAGTCTGGTTAAAGTTTGTTATTCTGAATTGGAATTAGGGAGGGTGGGGGTGGGTTGTGTTTTCTTCCTTTCTATGGCCAGTCTGAAATAAAGAGAAAAAAAGGGAAATATTAAAGAAAATATATTAGGATTGAAACTATCAAGAAATTATTATGGGTGAGAGAGAGAGAGGGGGGGGGGGGTGAGGGAGAGAGAGAGAGAGAGAGAGAACGTGTGTGGGTGTGTGTGTGTGTGTGTGAGTGTAAGTGTGTGTGTGAGTGTGTATGTGAGTGTGTGTGTATGTGTGTGCGAGTGTGTGTATATGAGCCATCAGTAATGCTAAACGCCAACGAGAATTTTATCAATTGTTATGTCGTGTTGTATGATTCAATCATTATTGACAGATGGAAAATTTATATTATGTATTTTGATGTTGCCATTCATGTGAATTTTGGTGGTGTTACTTTGTGTGTGTGTGTGTGTGTGTGTGTGTGTGTGTGTGTGTGTGTGTGTATGTTTGCCTCTATGTGTGTGCGTCTGTATGTGTCTGTATATGTGTATGTGTAAGTATCTTATTTTCAACTCATTTGTTATTTTTGTCGTTGTTGCATGTGGCTTTATTGGTTTCTCTCTTCCTTCTTACGTTGATTTTTATCCTTACGATGGGATTATGCAGCCCCCCCCCCCCCCCCCCCCCCCCCCCCCCCACGCACACACACTCCTCTACTCTACTTTTCCTGATTGCAATGTTAACACATTTTTTTTAATTGTTCGTTCGTTTGCTTGTTTGTTTGTTTTTACTTACATGACCGTAACGGAAACCAAAACTCAAGCCGTCCACTTCATGAGTTTATACTTTCCTGCATCATAAAGTAAAAACACAACAACGCCCAAAACACATCCCTGTGTGTACCAGTAAGATTATCGAGCCATGACGTCAACGGGCCGTCGTCTCCGAAGGGCACATATTTACAGGTCTGATAAATTGATGCAAATAATATAGGCGTTTTAATTTTTCATTTTTAATTTTTGTTAATATTTTTTTTTTTTTTGAATGGACAATATTTTGCCGTGTCTGAGAGTAGTTTCCATTACAACTACAAGCACATAACAATTTGTTGGGTTACCAGACCTGCCAATACGTACACGTGGGTCACCGGCTATTTTGGCAAAGCGACAATAAGTCGAGATGAACAAACACTGTGCTAGAAATTGAATTCATATTGATGCTATTCGTTTTGGTAAAATACTCACACCACCAGCCAACCAGATTAAACAGACCAACACACTAAACGTGCTCAAAGCGCTTTACAAGGGGTCCCTGGCCAACAGCAACACTTAACATTGAGAACGGGACATGACGCCTGTTAGGCGATATTATAATTTTTTCGGACAAAGACTAGGTACTCATTTTACACCTGAGTACGGTGAGAGTATGTAAATAAAAAGCCTTCTCCAAGGAGTCAACTATGTGCCGAGCGAGGTTCGAACTCAAGACCTTCCTATCCGAAAGCGAGTGTCATACCACTAGACCACATAGCCGCACAAGAAGATTGGTAGAACGAGAGATGAGATCCTTTGGTTGTGGAAGTTCGAAAACCGACGAAGGTCAGAGGTCAGAGGTCACTGACGCTCTTTACACTCGACCTTATGTGTTGATGACAAACACCGCGGAGGATTTTTTTTTAAAAGTAGTCCTTCAGAGCCATAGGGCTCATAGAGCCCGAATTTAACCGTAGCCATCGTTAACATATTATCATAGCCTGACACTAGAACCCTCTAGGACTGGCAGTTTGACGTCATTTTTTAGGTTTGTGTAGCGTCTAGTGAGTTGTCGTTAGTAGAGCTCATGGAAACAAGTTATTTCATTGGTTGAATTATTGAATACAACTCACGATTTGTTTTCTCTCGTGGCAAAAGACTGGCATTTTGACGTCATTTTTTGGTCAGTGTCAGGCTATAACTTTACGAAGGCTACGGTTTAACCCGATTTCTTCAGCGTCATACGGACCATAGCTATTGCTTGCTAGCCTTTGGATAGATAGGACGCTAGTCTATAACAAAGTACTTTCCGCCAGATCTAACAGACCCAGCTACCCATTCACTGCCGGGTAGACAAGGGGGGGGGGGGAAATCAGAAAAGAAAGAAAATAATCTCGACTGCACCCGGGATCGAACTCTGTCCCTTTACGTGTGAAGCGAGTGCTCTACTCTACCAACTGAGCCATCGAGACTCCCCCCCCCCCCCCCCCCCCACCCCCACACACACACACGCTTATGAAAACATCTTGTATTATCATTCGCATGTTTCGAGCATGTATTTGTCCAGTGTCAAGTAGAGTCGTTACATTGTCGACACATAAGGATTTAAAGTTAAGTGGCGGGTGGTTGGATGGGAGCATCACCCTTGAATCATATACCTATGATGTTCGCATGGGTGTACGATCCGATAGTGATGTCGTTTCTTCTTCTCTTTACTAGCCTATCCTGCTTCTTTGGTTTGTGATTGTATTTTTGACAGGGGATATTTTTTTTTTCTGTAAATCTTCTGCCTGTTTGTTCTTGGTTATTTATACTTTAGGTTATGATTTTGATTTACATTTGTACTATTTTTGTTAGATTGCTTGTTTTTTTTGTTTCAGCGGTCTCTCATATAACCTCAATTGTGTTGGAAGAGACCTAAAGCAACAAACAAACAAAATAAAGTTAAGTGGGCAATTCAAATAGTGATCAAATCTCATTACATCCACTCCTTATAATGCCAACCAACGAACGCGTGAAAATGGAGAGGCTTCGTTTAAGGAACGATACAGACAATGGACGATTCGGATACAAACCCTTCGTCAGCACAACAATACGCAAATTAACGTAGAAAACAAATAATAATAATAATAATAATAATAATAATAATAATAATAATAATAATAATAATAATAATAATAATAATAATAATAGTAATAATAATAATAGTAATAATAATAATAATAATAATAATAATAATAATAATAATAATAATAATAATAATAATAATAATAATAATAATAATAATATATAATAATAATAATAGTAATAATAATAATAGTAATAATAATAATAATAATAATAATAATAATAATAATAATAATAATAATAATAATAATAATAATAATAATAATAATGATAATAATGATAATGATAATAATAATACACATTTATATAGCGCTCATTCTCGTGTAAAACACAAGCTCTGGGCACAAATAAAATGAAATAAGATAAAATTCAAAATAACTTGTATCGTCTGCTGTACTCAATAATGGTGGTTGGAGTATGAATGAAACGTTAGAGTAGAAAATGGTAGGGAATTTTTCATTATATTTTATTTGTTTTCCATGTTTATTTGTGTATTGTTGTGCTGACGAAGGGTTTGTACCAGAAATGTCCATTGTCTGTTTTGTTCCCATACGAAGCCTCTCCATTTTCACTCTTTCGTTAGTATTGAATGAAACGTTAGCGTGGCGTGGGTAGTCGGTAGGGTGTCCTAGGGGGGGTGATCGGAGCGGCCTGACCACCCAGCAGTGATTGGGTAGCTGACTTTTCACGTCATAGAAACCGGGATAAACTCCAATTCGATGTTCCTAATGGTTCTGAAGGACTACAATATAGGTTACCAGATGGCTTGATTTCCCCGTGGCCAATTTCGACTTAAAATGTAGCCAGATACTAAAACTCTGACCACCCTCTTCAAAAAAAACTTATCGGTTTTGATACAAAAAAAAGTCGACTAATATAGGAAAAATATTGTTTTTGTTTTGAAAAATCAAAATTAGATAAAAAGGAAATAAAACTTTTGATTAATAATAGAAACAAGATTATCTGTGGCGTCATTTCTTTTTTTAATTGCTGAATTGGCCACGCACGAAACCAATACGCTTCAACAGTCGTGACGTGACGTCACTTCCCTCGTAATGACGCATAGTAACTTAGTAACTGGTTCTAAACTATCGGAACAATGTCCGACGCCCTTATGAAATACTTCTCCGACGAGCATAAAAGTGTATCCAGAGGAGAAAAACAATATAAATCTGATCATGTTTTGACTTTTATTATACATTCTGATCACATGACATTTGAAAAAGTTCTAGCCAGTATGAAGAATAAAAAGTACCGATTTTCTTTGTTTAGAACCAAGCTGCTGGTTGCTGAGCGTACGTGACATCAGACTACTGAATCTTATTACAGAGCTGCCTACTTGCTTTTTTTTTATTCTTAGTTTCCAAGGGGAAAAAATGAAAAAGTCACTATAAATAGATTTACAAATCACTAATTTACCAACACCACGTTCCACAAATGCACCAACGTCCTGAATAGAGGATCCAAGAAAAACTAAATTATTTCACTTTTCAAAAAGATTTATCGAGTCAATGAGGCGAATGAATGCAGCTCTGTAGCAGCTGGAGTCAAAAATTCGTAATTCTGCGCATTTTTCGTAGTACTGGGCAGGTTTGCCTATAGAGAATGAGATGAGCGGAAGAGTAGCATCCCTTGATTGGACGTCACCCATAGTCTGTGACGCCACCGGCGGAAAAGTTATTTGAGAGAGAACGTTATGTTGCTTGTGCGCATGCGTCTCTCGTCCTCGCTTCCGGTGAAAGCGGCTTGAGACACTTCAAAACCAAATTGACGTTCTCTCTGTAAGGTGACGTCCACTCAAGGGAAGCTACTCTTCCGCTAATCTCATTCACTTTGGCGACAGCCCTGACCCAACAGTCCAACTCGTGTCATGAATATGTAACTATGAATTCACTGCTTGATTTAATTCCTGGTTTACACAAAAAGCCATTTATTCATTCCTTCATTCAGCTATCCATTCAATAATTTAATCGAGCTTTTATATAGCGCAATATCCACTAAATATGCTCAACGCGCTTTACAGTGGTCCTTGGTCAACAACAGGTAGGACGGGACATGACGCCTGTTAGGCGATACTTCAATTTTTTTTGGACAGAGACAACGCTGTTAACGGCCAGGTAATCATTTTACACCCGAGTAAGGTGAGAGAATGTGAATAAAGAGCCTTTTTCGAGGACTCAACTAAGAACCGAGCGAGACTCAAACCCAGGACCTTCCGATCCGAAAGCGAGTGTCATACCACTAGATCACACAGCCGCACTTAATAATAGTGACAAAAATTCCATAAACTTAGTTATAATATGTTATCAGGACAAAGTCGGTCGGTTGTATGTTATGGGGGGGTGGGGGGGGGGGGGAGCATGTTACAGATAGTATGATGTTGACGTCATTCAGGTCTTTGTTATTGCTTTTTTGCCATCCGCGTTTATGAGTAATTATCACTAAAATGTATTAACCGGACTATAAACGTTTAAAGTGACATACACTTTTGTGTGTTGGTCCGCCATACTTCCGGGTGGCAATGGTGTGAGCTTCTTAGCCAAGCGCATACTATCTATAAGGATATAGAAATAGTTGTACAATCAGCAACATGAATACTATAAAAATCACAATTTGATATTACATCTATAACTACCAAAACAAATGAAGGAGCAAGCACCGGTATAGATAGTATGCAGATGACGTCACTCAGGCCTTTGGTATTGCTTTTGCCATCCGCGTTTGTGAGTTGTTCTCACTAAACTGTATTAACCAGACTATAAAAGTTCATGGTTACACAGTGTTTGTGTGTTGGTCCGTTATACTTCCGGATGGCAATGTTGTGAACTCCTTGGCCAAGCGCATTCTATCTATAAGATAAAGAACTGAACACGTGTGTATGAAAGGTGCCAGACAAAGGAAGACAGAAAAGAAAAATCCCCAAAAATCAATCGACTTAGACTGGAGATCGAAGTTCAGACCTGATTATCGGTAATCATGTGTAATGGTAGCACGTCTGACCGGTAATCAGAAGGTCTGAGGTTCGATCCCCAGTCGAGATCGACGATTTTTTGGGATGTTTTTTTTTTTTTTCTAGTATTTATCTTTCTTGCTTTGTCTGGGACCTTTCATACACACTTGTGTTCAGATCTTTATCGATTAGTTCATGTTCAAGGTGAGAGAATGTGAATAAAGAGCCTTTTTCGAGGACTCAACTAAGAACCGAGCGAGACTCAAACCCAGGACCTTCCGATCCGAAAGCGAGTGTCATACCACTAGATCACACAGCCGCACTTAATAATAGTGACAAAAATTCCATAAACTTAGTTATAATATGTTATCAGGACAAAGTCGGTCGGTTGTATGTTATGGGGGGGGGGGGGGGGGGGGGGGGAGCATGTTACAGATAGTATGATGTTGACGTCATTCAGGTCTTTGTTATTGCTTTTTTGCCATCCGCGTTTATGAGTAATTATCACTAAAATGTATTAACCGGACTATAAACGTTTAAAGTGACATACACTTTTGTGTGTTGGTCCGCCATACTTCCGGGTGGCAATGGTGTGAGCTTCTTAGCCAAGCGCATACTATCTATAAGGATATAGAAATAGTTGTACAATCAGCAACATGAATACTATAAAAATCACAATTTGATATTACATCTATAACTACCAAAACAAATGAAGGAGCAAGCACCGGTATAGATAGTATGCAGATGACGTCACTCAGGCCTTTGGTATTGCTTTTGCCATCCGCGTTTGTGAGTTGTTCTCACTAAACTGTATTAACCAGACTATAAAAGTTCATGGTTACACAGTGTTTGTGTGTTGGTCCGTTATACTTCCGGATGGCAATGTTGTGAACTCCTTGGCCAAGCGCATTCTATCTATAAGATAAAGAACTGAACACGTGTGTATGAAAGGTGCCAGACAAAGGAAGACAGAAAAGAAAAATCCCCAAAAATCAATCGACTTAGACTGGAGATCGAAGTTCAGACCTGATTATCGGTAATCATGTGTAATGGTAGCACGTCTGACCGGTAATCAGAAGGTCTGAGGTTCGATCCCCAGTCGAGATCGACGATTTTTTGGGATGTTTTTTTTTTTTTTTTCTAGTATTTATCTTTCTTGCTTTGTCTGGGACCTTTCATACACACTTGTGTTCAGATCTTTATCGATTAGTTCATGTCCCCCCCCCCCCCAAAAAAAAAATCTTTCATAGTCATTATTAGATTAGGCCTATGGAGCCGGTCGGAGCTTATCCCGGTTTCTATAGCGTGAAACGGACAATAGCAATTGCTTGCTGTCTTTTAGTCTATCGCAAAGTAGGTACTTCCCGTCAGATCCAATAGCTATCTTATATTATATTTCAATCATGGCTAGTCAGAAAGAAGAAAAAGTAATCTCGACTGCCGCCCAGATCGATCCCAGTCCCATTGCGTATGGAGCGAGTGCTCTACCAACTGAGCTACCGGAAGTCTCTCCTGCCAAAGCAGTATCCTATTTAGTTTATTCAGATTCTGCGTGGGAATTGTTAATAAGTTATTAATTTTTAAAAAATATATAAATTTTGGTCCCAATCGTCACCTACGACATGTAACGGTTTGTTTTTTGTTTTCGTTTTGTTTTTGTTTTGCTTTTGAACATTTTATTTTTATTTTTATTTTTTTTTTTGTTAAGCGCCTCTTACAATAAAGACTCTGTAACGGCCCGCGTTAAATCCGTCCTAGAATTGTTGAGTTTTTGTAATGTATTTTGTGATGATGAGAAAAGTGTAGAATAAATATTGAGAGATTCCAGTCAGTTGCATTGGAGACTCGGCGGGAATCGAAGTGTTAGTTGTGTTGTAATATGATGTAACACACTGGCACGGCACGCGTACACTGCATGCATGTTGATCAAAATGAGAGAGAGAGAGAGAGAGAGAGAGAGAGAGAGAGAGAGAGAGAAGGAATGAGGCAGGGAGATAAAGGAGAGGGGGTGAGGAGGGGAGAACGAGAGAGAGAGAGAGAGAGAGAGAGAGAGAGAGAGAGAGAGAGAGAGAGAGAAAACGGGGGAGACATGGAGATAAAGGAGTGAGGGTAAGGAGGGGAGAGGGGGGAATAAAGAAGGGAGGGAGAGAGAGAGGGGGATAGAGAGAGAGAGAGTGAGAGAGAGAGAGAAAGAGAGAGAGAGGGGATAGAGCGAGAGAGAGAGATAGAGAGAGAAAGAGAAAGAGAGAAGTAATGCTATTACAACCATGCTGCGACTTCAAATAATATTCATATTCTTAAGATTTTATGAGACAAAAATAGTCTTGTAATGATTTTAGAATTGCAACAGTTGTGTCGATGAAGCAGAACGGAATGAAATCTATGAGAACGTGAAAGACCGAAAGGAGTGTGTGTGTGTGTGTGTGTGTGTGTGTGTGTGTGTGTGTGTGTGTGTGTGTGTGTGTGTGTGTGTAAGAGGGAGGGCAACGGAACTGGGTTTCACCAGGAAGAATGGGGTAGCAATGGGGTTGATCGATCTGGACGTCTGGTTGATGACGTCAGGAAAACAGACGACGAGGAGGAGAAGGAAGAGGAGGAAGAGGAGGAGGAGGAGGAGGAGGAGGAGGAGGAAGAGGAGGAAGAGGAAGGAGGAAGAGGAGGAAAAGAGGAGGAGGAAGAGGAGGAAGAGGAAGGAGGAGGAGGAGGAGGAGGAGGAGGAAGAGGAGGAGGAGAAGGAAGAGGAGGAAGAGGAAGGAGGAAGAGGAGGAAAAGAGGAGGAGGAAGAGGAGGAAGAGGAAGGAGGAAGAGGAGGAAAAGAGAAGGAGGAAGAGGAGGAGGAAGGGGAAGAATAGGAGGAGAAGGAAGAAGATAAGGAGGAGGAGGAGGAGGAGCAGGAGAAGGAAGAGGGGGAGCGATAGGAAGAGGAGGAGGAGGAGGAAGATGGGGAGGAGGAGGAGGAGGAGGAAGAGGAGGAGAAGGAGAACCAAGTGGAGGTGGATGAGGAGGAGGAGGAGAAGGAAAAGGAGGGGGAGGAGGAGGACAACGACGAGGAAGAGGAAAGGGAAAAGGAGGAGGAGAAGGAAGAGGAGATGGAGGAGGAAGAGGAGAAGGAAGAGGCGAATGAGGAAGAGGAGGAAGAAGAAGAGGAGGAGGAGGGGAAAAATAGGTGAAATATAAAATCAAATTCTACTTTACCTGTTCGTCGTACTTTGAAAAATAAAAACACGTATTTTAAATTTTATCCAGAAAATATCAATCGATAAGAATGACCTTATCTGGTCCCCCCCCCCCCCCCAAAAAAAAAACCCTCTTAAACCGTAGACTTCTGTGAAGTCCCAGGTTTGAAAGTTTTGGACAAGATGGAGGTTATTTAAATCTATCGGTAGTTGAAAGACCGGTTTTCTGACCAAAATTTTAAATACGTGTTTTTCATAAAATGGCAATATTGGAAATATTCTTTATAGAATTGGTGTGTAACTCCTCCTTTACAACCAAAATATCTGCATGTGTGTTAAGATTCGTGGAATTCTCCAGAGATAGGATATAAAAAGAGGGAGCGAGTAATGCAATACTGATGTGTAAAGGACGACATGTACACATTAGCAGGTCTGATTATCGAACGCATTTAATTTATGGGCTTGTTATAATTTTTTGTAATGGGCAATATTTTGCGTTGGTTTGGTATAGTTGATATTTTCATTATATCAATAAGCCCATAACAGTTTGGGTTATCAGACCTTCAAATAGACCTGTGATAACTGTTCTGGACAACGTGCACTAAGTTGCAGGTCTGATAACTCAAATTGTTATAGGCTCATAATTGATGTGATGGACATTCCCTCAAACCAACGCAAAGTATTGTCTATTTACAACAATGCTAAATCAAGTTCATAAATTGTGCTCGCTTATCAGACCTGCAAATGTGTACACGTTGGTTCTAGCGATTCAGAGTAATTAATAAATGTCAGCAACCCGATTAATTAATTTGTTGAAACCGGAAGTTTAACGCAAATCGACCGTTTCCGGAACGTCTCTAGAGAAAACAATCCAACACTGGGTTAAAGCGTAACCTTCGGAAACTTGTCGTCTGCCACCTCCCTGAATATTGCATCACAATACAACAGCCTTATGAGTTACTTGTCTTTAGTAGCGGCCAAGGAAACAAGTGGTCCCATTGGTTGAACTGTTGAATACAACTCACAATTTGTTTTCTTTTGTGGCAAAAGACGTGACTTCTGACGTCATTTGTTAGTCAGTGTCAGGCTATAAAAGTTTACGAAGGCTACGGTCGGTCCTAGTGTCAGGCTATAGATAGAACGAAGATGACGTCAGTCAGGTCTTTGTTATTCTATTTTGCCATCCACGTTTATGAGTAATTCTCACTTAACTGTATTACCCCGACTATAAAAGTTCATGATTACACAATGATTGTGTGTTGGTCCGTTATACTTCCTGATGGCAATGTTGTGAGCTTCTTGGCCAAGCGCATACTATCTACAGGTTAACGACGGCTACTGTTGGATCGTAGCCTTTGTTAACTTCTAGCTTCGGGGACATTAATTTTGACGTCGTTCTTAGATTAGTTCAAGCTTTGTGAATTTACGTGAATAGTGCTCAAGGAAACAGATTATCCCATTGGTTTTTGAACTATTGAATACAACTCATGATTTGCTCTCTTTTTGGTGGTCTAGTCTTATTTTGTTTTCTTTCTTTCTTTTTTTTTTTTTTTTTTAAAAGTTTTCTGGGTTGTTTTCGTTTACCTATAGATAGTATGCGCTTGGCTAAGAAGCTCATAACATTGCCATCCGGAAGTATAACGGACCAACACACAAAACTGTGTGTATCCATTAACGTTTATAGTCATGTTAATACAGTTCAGTGAACATTACTCATAAACGCGGATGGCAAAAAAAACAATAACAAAGACCTGAGTGACGTCATCTTCGAACTATCTATTGTTTTTCGGGTATTTGTATTATTGAATGTAAGATACAAACTCGACCTCCTTAATGTCAGCATTCGTTTTAACACAAGTTTTAGTAAATTAGATTTAAAATTCAAATTTTGATGATCAGATTTACTCCAATATTGAAAACTGTCTTGACACAAACTGATCACACATCGTTATTTCACACACATACACATACCCATACACACTCGTGACACAACCTGATCATGCAAACGTCGTTAGCGCTGATCAGTAGTAGATTTTAAAACAATATTATTATTATTATTATTATTATTATTATTATTATTATTATTATTATTATTATTATTATTATTATTATTATTATTATTATTATGTTACTCCACTTCACACACAAAGACACAAAGGAGAAGAAAAAGCCATGCAGAGCGAGGAAATACGATGAAGAATAAGTGATTCGCTTGATAATGTTGGTGTCCGTAAACAAGATGAGATGAAGGAAGAGATGTCACAGTCGTCCACATCCGGATGATAGAATAGATGGAGAAAGAAAAATAGATTCATATCATTTGTCACAATATAATACAATTTTATGCCTCACAAGAGCTTATCTAGACCACTAGTTTTGCCTTCGATGCCCCCCTGTCACAGTGATAAGTTACTGAGGACAGAAACGGGGCTGGAATTTCAATATAGAGAGAGATGAAAAAATGAAAATTTCTATCACAAACCAACACAAGACTACAGTCGTATGAATCTGAACCGCTCAGTTAATAATGTATAATATATTATTATTTTACGGCGACGACATGAATTTACCTATCGAATAATATTATGTATAATGTTACGTTGTTGTCAATATCGCATAGACGTGCTAAATGGAAATTGCCGTTCGAAGGAAAATGTGAAAATGGAATTGAATAGCTAAAAAGCGCGTGTGTGCGTGTGTGCGTGCACCACTGCTCGTCGCCCTTCCCGCTCCCGCCCTTTCATTTCACAAGACAAACCGGCACTTCCGTGACAAGGTGAAGGTCGATCGGTGTAGGTGAAGGACGGAATTGCCGGGTTGGCAAGGACGCGGGGTGAGAAAGGAGACAAGGAGGATGTTGTATCGATGACGAGACGAGACGAGGCGAGGCGAGACAGGGCGAGAGAGGACAAAATAAATAAAGATGGAAAAATGGGAAAATAAATAATACTAAAAAGAGGGCCAGGGAGTAGGCAGAAGGCAACCCAAGGAGATTACGTGCAGTAGAAAGAAATTCCAAAGTATTACAAATAATATACCTGGATCTAAAAGTCACAGTGACCGCTGTTTTCGTGCCCTTTTCTTTTCTAGTTATTTGGTGGTTTTTGTTTTGTTTCATTTTTTTTTTCGTCTCTGTCTCCTTTTGTTTCTGACATTTATCATGAATGTCGGAAGTAATAAAATGAATCTATTAATAGAGAACCCCCCCCCCCCCCATTTTCCACAATATCCGAACTCTCGTTTACAAATGAAACAAATGTGACTCGTCTAATCCATCCGATGATATGTCGGGTGTAACCCATTGTTTAAAACTGAATTATAAAATGAGCTCATTCACATTGAGCTAAAATTAAATGAAAGCGTTTAATGAGGAGAACGAGTTTCATTTATTTCATTTCAAACAGTTTAATTTCATGTGCTAATAATAACATAAATTTAAAAGTATATATATATATATATATATATATATATATATATATATATATATATATATATATATGCCTTTCCGCCACGACGTGATAAGGCATCGTCGCCTAGGCATTTCACGAAGGAATATAGAAGATAACTCATCAAACAAGATGTCTGATGTCAACAGGAATCACCCATGTTGTCCAAGTGAGCACATTGGGGGTTGTAAAGCGCCGCTTTGAGCACATATAGTGGATATTGCGCGATATAAAGCTCAATTTATTATTTATTGTTATTATTAATAATCTTGCTCAAGGAAAAAAACGAAAGTTCCTGAAACGTGGCTCAAATCCGGGTCCTTCCGGGTCACAGTGCAATGCCTTAACCTCTCGGCCACTTCGCCTTTATATATATATATGCTACTCATTGTGTCACGTCAATCACTGGTAAAATTTTGTGATAAGTGGCTGCCTTCTTGAAAAGCCAACAAGAAGCCATATTTTGACGTCACGGAATCTGTCGTGTCATACTGTAATAGTGAAGAAAAAAGTATCTTTCATCCAAATGGCCACAATCCATAGCATAAATTAATAAATAAAAATAGATTATGAAGTACTGCATTGCATTTACTTGTACCGTCAATTGGGGAAACGTTGCCTAAAGGGGAAACGTTGCCTAAAGGGGAAACTTTGCCTAAAGGGGAAACTTTGCCTAAAGGGGAAACTTTGCCTAAAGGGGAAACTTTGCCTAAAGGGAAACTTTGCCTAAAGGGGAAACTTTGCCTAAAGGGAAACTTTGCCTAAAGGGAAACTTTGCCTAAAGGGAAACTTTGCCTAAAGGGGAAACTTTGCCTAAAGGGGAAACTTTGCCTAAAGGGGAAACTTTGCCTAAAGGGAAACTTTGCCTAAAGGGGAAACTTTGCCTAAAGGGAAACTTTGCCTAAAGGGGAAACTTTGCCTAAAGGGAAACTTTGCCTAAAGGGGAAACTTTGCCTAAAGGGAAACTTTGCCTAAAGGGAAACTTTGCCTAAAGGGGAAACTTTGCCTCTTGAATTTTGGACCAATAAGAGATTGTTTGGTTTTGTGGCAATTATTTCCTTTGATAAAAAATCAAGTCTTTTAACGAGTATAAATTTAAATTGAGCTTTTAGATAGCGCAATATCAACTAAATGTGCTCAACGTGCTTTACAAGAAGTCCCTGGCCAACAGCAACATTTAACATTTAGGACGGGACATGACCATGACGCCTGTTAGGCGATATTACAAATTTATTTCGGACAAAGACAAAGCTGTTAACGGCCAGGTACTCATTTTACACCCGAGTACGGTGAGAGAATGTGAGTAAAGAGCCTTCTCCAAGGACATAACTATGCGCCGAACGAAGCTCGAACCCAGGACCTTCCGATCCGAAAGCGAGTGTCATACTACTAGACCACATAGCCGCAACAAAGCGGAGATTATTCAAAAATTCACGGAGGCAAAGTTTCCCCAATTGCCGGTACGGATATTTTGTGGACAGCCTGTAAATGAATAATGTCATATTCAATCTGTCAGAAATACCAGACAAGTTGAAGCCGGAAAAGAAATGGCGGAGGTATGTTGTGGTATGTCGTAATTCGTCCACAGAACAAGGTGTCCTTCGGAACAAAAACAACAACAACAAAAAATATATATATGAATAAGATTCGTTTTTAACACCAAAAGAGGGGGGGGGGGGAGGAAGATAGCTCAGTGGTTAGAGCACTCGCTTCACACACGGATGGAGCAAGATTATCTCCGTGTGTAGTCGAGAGAAAAAAATACAGAACACGATAATAACTAACTAAATGAATAAATAAATGAATCAATAAAAACATAAATAAATAAATAGATAATTATTTAAAAACCTTGATTTAATATGACTTAATATCCCTGGTACAACTCATAGACAGGGGAATTTGGATAGTAATCATTGATATATACATGGTCTCTGTCTGTAATTAGGAAACGTGTTTCTAATTATTGCTGTTTTGTCAGTTATTTATTTATTTATTTATTTATTTATTTATTTATTTATTTATTTATTTATTTATTTATTTATTTATTTATTTGAAATCAAAACACTATAGCCGTGTTATTTGTTCTATGTCGACACGTCATGGATGACACCTGCGACATTTTGGTCTCCTTTCGAGACGGACAATGAGTAAATTATAAATTCCTTACAGTGGAGCGAATAAAGAGAATTTTGTATCTTTCTTTGTCAGCATAAAACATTGTTCAAATACTCCAGCCTTTTTTAAAAAGCATCACAACTGTTAAAATTGGAGTATTAATATAGCACGATATCCACCAAACGTGCCCAAAACAATTAGCAATGGGTCCCAAGCCAACAGCAACATTTAACATGTAGGACGAGACATGACACCTGTACGTTTTTTGGGTCCTTTTTTTTTTTTTTTTTTTTTTTGTTTCTTTGTTTTGTTTTGATTTGTTTTTGTTGTTTTTTTGTTTGTTTGTTTGTTTTTTTTTGTTTTTTTTTTGTATTGTTTTTTGGGGGTTTGTTTGTTGTTGTTTTTCTCTCTTGTTTGTTTTTAAATAATTAATTTGAGGTCTTATTCACATCATCAGAATATTTGAAAACATTGGTATTATTAAAATGATTATTTTTCTGAATGAAATTTTATATTGACAAAAATGCCAACTTCTCTTAAGATAGAGAATTTATTTTTTTTTTTCAATAGGGATGGATGGGGGTTTAAATCGTTCGGTAGACCCATGATTAATGTTTGCCAAAGACCACAGAATAATGGGCAAATCTAAAACTTATAAAACTATTTTATTTTACAGATTGATATGCAAGGAACTTGCAACCGTTCTACAACAACAACAACAACAACAACAACAACAAACAAACAAACAAACAAACAAAAATAAGGCTATTTGTATCGCCCGTTGACCTAAATGGTTATTAAGAATATATGCTAGGGCAGATTGGTCGGTCTTTAGTTTGACCTTGGCTTTGGTAATCTTATCTGACCACCCTGTTGCCAGATAAATTTGCGCGCACCTATAGACTTTATTACCTCCTTGAAATGTTAAATATTTGTAGTTTTCAGAGGGAAGAAATAGACGTTACTATGATTTTAACTTTACAAATTAATATTTTACCTTATGCAGTATTAAATATGCCTTCAAAACACCGAAAAGATGCTTTGTGGTACCAACGTTTTCTTTTTAACACATTGTATTGAATCAAAAATGTCTTATTTATTTATTTCTGCTGTTGAAGGCAAAAAATTCGTATTTTTACGACTTTTTCGTAATAGTAAATTGAACATTTATATAGCGCAATATCCACTTAACGTGCTCAATGCGCTTTACAAGGGGTCCCTGGTCAACAGCAACATTTAACATGTAGGACGAGACATGACGCCTGTTAGGCGATATTACAATTTTTCGGACAAAGACAACGCTGTTAACGGCCAGGTACTCATTTTAAACCTGAGTACGGTGAGAGAATGTGATTAAAGAGTCTTTTCCAAGGACTCAACTATGCGCCGAGCGAGGCTCGAACCCAGGACCTTCCGATCCGAAAGCGAGTGTCATACCACTAGACCACATAGCCGCACAAATAGTAGGCAGGCTTCAAATTAATTTCTATCTATTTGTCTTTTACCCATTTGATGCATTCATCAAGAGATAACGACCTTTTCATTACAATCTCATAACATCCCCAGCTGTCAAATAAACGGATTGCTAGTACGCGGACTGACTCCCATTGTCTCCCTTGATCGATATCCGCCCATCCATTCCAGACGAAAACAAACGGGCCGATGTGGCTAAACTAAACAGACGCACTCACTCTGGATAAAACTCGTATTTAAACATTTGGCCAGAAAAGCCGATTTTTCTAGCCAAAATTTTAAATACGTGATTTTCCAACCCTAGGTTGGGGAGGGGGGAGGGGGGAAAAGGGGGGGGGGGGGGGGTTACAAAACAAAATAGAAAAGAACTCCAACTTGGGACTTCGCGAAGTCCCAGGTTTGAGAGGTTTGGGTTTGTTTTTTTCCAAGATGAGGGTCATTTTTAATCTATCGATATTAGAAGTACGAGTTTTCTGGCCAAATTTTTAAATATGTTTTATTTAGTACGTGTTTTATCAGAGAACGGAAATGAGTAAATGTGTAGCACGATGGAAACGTTGAAACAACACATGGCAGTATGTTGCAATACAAGGATCTCGAATAAATGCACAGTTCCTTGACCTTCGTGCAGCTTTGACCTTTCGTAGGTTGGGTCTCGATAGCCCAGCTGGTAGGGCATTCGCTTCACACGCAATGGGACCGTGATTGATTCCGGGGAGAAATATTTTTTCTTTCTTTCTGACCCGTCCACGAAGCAGTAATTGAAATTGGGTAGTTGGGTTGATTATTTCTGGCGGAAAGTAATTTGGGACTGACATCCTCTATCCAAAGGGTAGCATGCAATTGCTAATGCCTGTTTCACGCTATAAAAACCGGAATAAACTCCGGTTCCATGGGCCTAATGACCCTGATGGACTAGTTTTGTTTGTTTTTGTTTTGTTTTTGGGGGTTTTGTATTTGTTTGTCTTTTTTGTTTTTTTTTTGGTTTTTCTTTGGGGGGGGGGGGGGGGGGTTGGGGATTTTTCTTTCTTTTTTTTTTTCTTTTTTTTTTTTGGGGTTGTTTGTTTCTTTCACCTTCGTGTAGCTTTAACTTTAACCTTTCGTAGGCTGGGTTCAATCTTACTCATCAACTGAATAGGGAATGAGATTAGCGGAAGAGTAGCGTCCCTTTATTGGACGTCACCTTACAGAAAGTAACGTCAATTTGGTTTTGAAGTGTCTCTAGCCGCTTTCACCGGAATCGAGGACGAGAGACGCATGCGCACAACCAACATGACGTTCTCTCTCTCGAATAACTTTTCCGCCGGTGACGTCACAGACTATGGGTGACGTCCAATCAAGGGACGCTACTCTTCCACTAATCTCATTCCCTATAATCCCGAAATCGTATTTTACAAAGCTTGCAGTAGAGGAACATGTAAAATAAGGCGGGGAAGGGGGGGGGGGGGGGGGGGGGGGGGGATTAAGAAGCAAAGGAGACAGTTTTACATTACATATGTACTGTATGTAATAGAAATTTGGTTCATGTGGTCTTTTGGAAAATAAATAGCATGTGTCATTATTCATTTATTTTTTATCAATTTATTTATTTATTTATTTATTTCTTCATCTATTTATTCA
>NC_088371.1:41383378-41405878 GCF_034508935.2 Berghia stephanieae | reverse complement strand
AGCACTTAGTTTGAGATCACCTAAAAGTTTCATCCAGACACAAGCACAGGTCTCCACTGAGAGGAATACACTCAAACGTTTACAAATCATATTTAATACGTAAACAAAACATAATACAGTACATAACAGAGAGATGATTTACAAGGAAAAAAATATCATCTCCCAAAACTCTAACTATACATTTGACTGTTTTCCTCCCAGCCAGGGCCAGGATAAAACCAAGTAATCTCATTCCAAGACAGAAAGCAAGTTGGAAAACAGATATAGGGGGATAGAAGACACGGGAAGTACCTCCCTGCCCACCCTGGGAGGTCAGGAACCCCACCCACCGTAGTATATAATATAAGGGGATAGAAGACACAGCTTGACCTCCTGCCCACCATGGGAGGCCAAACAATCCCACCCAGGTGCCGTAAATGAAAAAAATAAAGTCAACAAATACACAAACATAACTTCAAACGTATCTACAGTTCATATGACTTTATTATTTATTCATTCATTTGACAGTACAGTTTCAGTAGATGTAACCAACCATAACAGTAATTAATAATCGTAATTAATAAGCTGTACAAATAAACAACATGAGTGGTAAAGATGAAAATAGCCACGAGGAGGGAGGAGGAGGAGAGCATCGAATCATCACCGTTATTATTATGATTATTATATCAGCACTCCTCAACATTTCATTATTATAAAAAAAATCATAATTAAATACATCATCACATAATATGTAATTGAAATGATTTCATCACGTTTGTAAGTATTTTATCATAATATCTATTGAAGGCAATACAAATACACGTAGACAAAGAGTGTGTAGGGTAACGTAGTTACCAAGAGCTCTCACTTCTCTTAACCGCAATGCTATTGTCGCGTGCCAGGCGAGACAGCGAGGTGGGTGTGCTCCGCGTGTATCATGCGCGCAAGGCTTACTGATACAATGAAGAAAATACGAGTAGAAGACGGAAGATGCTTGGCCTCACCAAAAGCGGGAAGTGAGAGCTCTTGGTAACATAACAATCGATACCTACACGCTCTTTGACGTAGAGTAGAAACACACAAGAAATCACAAAAGACACAATCACGTTCCGTAAGACATCGATCCAGTATTTTTTTTTTTTCACCTGAATCTGATTTGTCCTATAATATCGTACTATGAAAAAAAAAAACATCTTTAAAAATTTGGCCAGAAAACTCGTCCTTCCAATATCGATCGATTTCAATGACACTCATCTTGGCAAAAAAAAAAAAAACAACAAAAAAAAAAAAAAAGCAACAAAAAACAAAAACAAAAAAAAAAAAAACCCTCTCAAACCCGGGACTTCGCGAAGTCCCGGGTTTGAGGGGGGTTTTTTTGTTTGTTTCGTTTTTGTTTTTTTGCCAAGATGAGTGTCATTTAAATCGATCGATATTTGAAGGACGAGTTTTCTGGCAAAATTTTTAAAGATGTTTTTTTTTTTCTCCCTCAGAGTACATCAGTATAGCCAGTGTCGTTTCGTTGTGACTATTTGGACATGTTGCAATCGGGTTTCATTTTTGGACGTATATCTAGAGACAAAATAAATACGTTTTTGTTTTGGTAGTTTGTTGTCCCGTCCTACATGTTAAATGTTGCTGTTGACCAGGGACCCATTGTAAAGCGCTTTGAGCACATTTAGTGGATGTTGCGCTATATAAAGCTCAATATATTTGTTGGGTTTTTTTTTTTTAAAGCAATTCTTTTCTTCCTTTTTCTTTTATTTCTCTCTTTTCTTTTTTTCTTCTTTCTATTCCTCTTTGTTTCTGAAAATGAGTCCGTTTAGATAGTTGACTGTAACAGACGTAACTATCACTATCAGTTCAAATGTGTAGAAAGAAATTAAATATAAGTTTGTTTTATGTTGATTTGTTTTGTTTTTGTTTCTTTAATTTTTAATGAATTCAAGATCAGCACTCTGATTGGTCAAATTAAAAATAAAAAAAACGGAAGTGGAAAAGAAAAGCGCCAGCAATCGACTCAACCCAAGGAACGGACGGGTCTTTTGGGGAAAATCCTTCTACTTCTATAGGGAATGAGATTAGCGGAAAAGTAGCGTCCCTTGATTGGACGTCACCCATAGTCTGTGACGTCACCGGCGGAAAAGTTATTAGAGAGAGAACGTCATGTTGGTTGTACGCATGCGTCTCTAATACCTTTTCCGCCGGTGACGTCACAGACTATGGGTGACGTCCAATCAAGGGACGCTACACTTCCGCTAATCTCATTCCCTGTACGTTCCCAGTGTGTGTGTATTACCTCCTATAAAACAAGTTACGCCTGTACTCTCTTATGATCATTTGTATATTTTTTTATCATAATAATAACAACAACAACAACATGTCACCGAGACAACATTTTATATTTTAGTTTAGAAGGGGAGAGAGGTGGAAGTTGTAGGATGGATGGATGGATGGATAGATAGATAGATAGAAAGATAGACAGACAGATCGATCGGTGGGTGGATAGAGATGTAGATAGATAGATGGATGGATAGATAGACAAATAGATGGGAGTTTTGTTTTAAAGGGATTTACGCCCTTGTGACACTTACACGTCCTTTCAGCACCACCTTATGTTTTTGTTTTTAAGGGTTTTACGGCGCTTGCAACACATTTAGGTTATATCAGCGCCAGTAAAAAGGAAGAAAATGGGACAGTAAAAAGTTCTAGAATTACAATTAAAGCACCCAAGAAAAAGTAAGACATAGGGGAACTGGGAACAAATAGGGATCAGATGTAGATTCCAAGAGCATACCACCAATGCACTTAGTTTGAGATCACCTCTTAGTCTCATCCAGACACAAGCACAAAATCCAACAAAGAGGAATACACTCAAATGCCTGCATTATACATTAAAATAACAATAATACATAACAGAGAGATGATTTACAAGGAAAAAAATATCATCTCCCAAACAATAACTATGCATTTGACTGTTTCCCTCCCATCCAGGACTCCGGCCAGGGCCAGGACAAAACCAAGTAATCTCATGCCAAGACAAAGACAGAAAGCAAGTTGGAAAACAGATATAAGGGGATAGAAGACACAGTATGTACCCCCCTGCCCGCTATGGGAGGTCAGGATCCCCACCCAGAGCACCACCTTAAGTATAAGATATTGCAATAGAAAGAAAAAGAAAAAAGTATTAATATTTTGGCTATCAGGCACGGGTACGACCGCAAACTCGGGGACCCAAATAATTTTTGGGTTTTGGGAGGGGGGGGGGGGCGTTTTTTTTAAAAATAATTTTGGGTGTTTGGGAGGGGGAAACTTTTTTTTTTTAAGTCTCTCCCCTACCAAACCCCCTACTAGATTTTTTTTTTTTTTTTTTTTAAAGTTTCCCCCCTCCCAAAGCCCCAAATTATTTGGGTCCCCGAGTTTGCGACAGTACCTCAAGCACGACAGACAATGTAAGATTCATCAGGGGTGGGTGGAGTTCAACACTGGTCTAAAATAAGAGCCAAAAGCCATGAATTGAATCGTTGTTGAAGACGGTCCGGTCTGGTAACGCCTTCTTGTAAGTGTAAGTCCCGACTGACACTGAACTGCCGCGGGATCCCCGCCAAAATGAATACGTGCCTACGGGGAAACATGATAATACAGTATCAAAGAATCCATCCCAGTGGCAAAGAAAGAGAGGACGAGAGAAATACAGTCAACTCCTGAAAAAGCAAACACTACCGGATCAGAAAGATTTGGTTCACTTTATCCATTATCAATGGAGCACAATTCAATGAAGAACAGAATATTTGAGACCAACAAGAGCAGAAGTTGACTTTAAGAGCGTTGACGTTATGCGGAGTCCACTGTAACAGAATCTAAAAGTGATAATAGAAGAAAAAATTAAGAGAGAAAATATCATAATTATAATTATTTTTTTTTTTTAATACATAATCGAGTGAGGAGCCAGAGCCAGCCAATGACGTCAGTTATTATTGGTACGCCCTATGATGATATGGCGATGAAATCAAAAACAAGCACAAATTGAAAATCATAGTACATAATTTATAATTAGACTTTCTATTTCACACAACCACTAAATGAATATAAATATGATCAAATAGTTGAATCTGCCCCATCATACATAATAAATATGTCCGCTAAATTTATGGGTTTTTTTATTTGTTTGTTTAAAAAAAAACAACATATTATATCTTATCGTGTGTGATCTCGACTAAAAACACCTACAATATCTGTCAAACTTAAAATTGAGTTAGATTTAGATGATAATAATAATGATGATAATAATAATACATTATTTTACAAATCATGAAGAATAAGATAACTGTTTAAAAATAATTTTTTTTTTAAAAAATTATAATAATAATAATAATAATAATAATAATAATAATGCCATTGTTGTCGGATTCAAATTCAAAGATGATTTAGCACCTTCTTGTAACATCAAAGTTTAAGCCTGTCTTTGTTTTTTGTTTTGTTTTCTTTACTGTTATACATCCATCCATTTGTGTATCTAAAACATAATCGCCGCCATCTTTGATCGCTATTGCATTGCAGTATCCTTGTGAGGGTAAATTATTGTTGATTTTTAAAGTTAACTTTAGGGATTCCCAATTTTTATCTCGATTCCCAATTTTTATCTCGTAAAAATTACGAATTACAAAAAAAAGTTTTCAAGTAGACAGATCTGCATACGACATACTGGACTGGGATCTGCATACGACATACTGGACTGGGTTGACAGAATTTTATCGATATTTAATATTTATTTTATTTTATCGATATAATGATAAGTTGTTACCTCACATGACAATCAGATTTCGGTACACTTTTTAAGCTTCTCCAAAGAAAATTTCCTTTATTCATCCCATAGGGGAAATTTGTCTCTAGGGTCTATTCCAAGGGAAGACTGGAATAACCCAGGCGTCAGCCGCAGTGCAGCGCCGCACTAATTGAGCTAAGGCGAGATGGCTTGCTGAAGGCCACACAGCGCAGCGGCGGGTGATCGAACTCGGTTACCTTTCGGGTAGGAAGCAAAGACGGTACATGGAGCATGCTAGAATAGAATCCTACGATTTAATCTGTAGCTTACTCTCATACTTACTCACAGGAGGAAATGTTATCGCTTAATGCTCACTGGTAAACTATAAATATATACAGATAATACTATAAGCCTATTATTATCACGTCCCATTTAGAATGGGCCTCACTTCTGACTTATGCCATTTGACCAACTTGTTTGTTTTTAATGGTTTAATAACTCACTCAACCCTAACACAGACTATATCCGTAGTTTACCCGGGGTTACTTTTACCCCTATGCCTCTTTATTAATTTTTTATGAGACTAGTTATAGGCGTAGTATCAATAAATGTTCTTAATTTGTTACTGATAGCTGAATAAAACTATCTATGCACAAGCTCATTAAAAAAAAAAAATTCCAATTTTGAAAAGTAGCAAAAATCTCTAGGATTGAGTGAGTTAACGGCGCTTGCAACACATTAAGGTCATATCATCACCGGTAAAACGGGGAAAAAATGGGATAGTAAAAAGTTCTAGAATTACAATTAAAGCACCCAAGAAAAGGAGAATTTGTTCAAATGTAGATTCCAAGGGCACAATATCAGTGTACTTGAGTTTGATTTTACCCAAAGGTCTCACCCAGACACCAGCACAAGATCTCACTCAAAGGAACACACTCAAATATTTACAAGTCATACGTTAAACATTTAAAAAATAACAGTACATAACAGAGAGATGATTTACAGTGGAAAAAATATCATCTCCCAAAACTATAACTATACATTTGACCGTTTCTCTCCCAGCCAAGGACTCCGGCCAGGGCCAGGACAAAGTAAAGTAATTCATTCCAAGACAAAGACAGAAAGCAACTGGAAAACAGATACAGGGGGATAGTATAGAAGACCCAGCTAGTAGCTCCCTGCCCACTATGGGAGGTCGGAAAGCCCACCCAGACCTTTGGCTGGACATCATCCCAGAGAACTCTTTCACTCACTGGAAGCCTTGACCTTGACCTATTTATCCCCTATGATTCAACATCCAAGTGACAAGGACAAATTCTACCAAATGTTACAGTGAATGACAAAGTCAGTCGGATGGTGAAAAGGTTCGAACTGAGATATTGCCAAGTTTAGTTAGAATTAGGTCAATTTTTATAAAAAATGAGTACTTGTCATAAATGATTAAATCAACCCTTTTGTACATCTTCGGGAAATATCAAATCTTAGTTTCACTTCTAAATATTATTTTACAGCTAGTCAAGTCGAACAAGTATGAAATTTGAGAAAAGTTGCTGGATACCTTTCCCATACATCTGACCATAACTTAATGAAGAATCACCCGATTTACTTCAAATTTACTTTCAGAAAATGCAACAAAAAAAAAAAAACTGCAAATCCAAAATATTCACCTTCCGACTGATTGTATCATCAAGCACTGGCAGAAATAATCATTTTACTTCAAATAGTCCTCGTCTGATTATAAAATAATTACACACATCTTACCAATTTCACCAAGAGAGCAGAAACAGCAATACGACTCGGGGACTCCGGCTTCAATGAAACCAGGTTCAAGGAACAATGGTGGATCGATCATCTCTTAGTAAAAACAAAAACAAAAAGTGGGGAAAAAACAACCAAACAAATGAAGTGCTTGACAGAATAGCATCACGGATTCAGCTTGGCCAAACATTGACAACATCATCATCACAGACCTGCCAACTGCTATGAAACATTCGTAAAAATTACGACATTTTGGCTCCAATTTCAGAGATACATGAGTATCTTTAAGTCATTAGAACTTATTGATAATGAAAGTTGATACCAGAGTGGATAATTGTAAGGATTTTGAAGTGTTATTTAATCAGTGTGATGGCCAATATTGTTGATTTATAAAGTCAACTATAGCGAATACTCTTTCTACCTCTTAAAAGTTTCGAAATTTAAAATTTTCAAGTTGGCAAGTCGACAATCATAATAATGTCAGTATACCGTAAAACCTATCTAAACCTTTAAAAGATTAATAGTATGAGTTGGCAGCTTTTGGAGAGAAATGAAACAATATGCCTGACTTCATATAATAATAATAATAATAATAATAATAATAATATACAACAGTGAATTCTAAATCCAATCATACTTAACAACTTAACAGAGGGCTGGCTGATCCTGACTGAGAATACATTATCATATCATCATTGATTTTAGTGGTACACAATACAAGTTATGGTTGCTGCTTCAAGCTGCGAAAAGTAAGAAACAATAAGAAAGGTCAATGGATGACCTACCGCCCGTAGCAGCCAACTTTTCAAAGATCTCAAACTGGACATCCTGGCACAACCTAATCCACGACCCAAAAACAACAGCATGTTTGGACTGTTAGAAAATATCATCTAGATTCAGAGATGTTTTCTGTTCCTCGTTTTAATTTGGCTAGTTTTAAAAAAAGCATAACTCTGGGCCAAGTTAGAGTTAAGAGACATTTCCATACATATAAACAGTCCCAATTTTCTTTCTTTAATTTTTCCTCCAGATTACTAAATCGGGAAAGTCTTGATTTTATCATCAGGACAGTTGGCTGCTAGGCGACTCAATCATTTTCAAGGACGGTGAAGTCTGCAGACATTTCACTTTCCCTTACAAACAACAGGGTGTCTTTCCAACTTTAATTATTATTATTTTTTTTTTCAATTCAAAATTCTGAAGAAGAAAAACTTGTTTTCTTGTCTCAACTGCTGTTTGCTTTTTAATTCTGTCGAATTCATATCGAAGACGAGTCTTAACCGAGAGATTCAAAAGGCTGCACTATCCTTTAATGCAATCATAAATTGAGGCTGCCATTTTAACTTTCATCATTGTTTCTTCCTACAAGATAACTTTTGGTAAGAGTATGAATAAGAAAGCTGCCTCCAAACAAAGGCAATCCTCGTCTTTTAAGAAACAAAACATACAGAAATAAACAAACGGAATGGAAAATAAAAAATTTTATGAAACGAAATCACTGAAAAGTCTGAATTATATTTAAAAAAGGCACTCTCTTTAAAAATAACAATTTTCTTCTCTTTTATTTCATGATTTATCTTTTTTTGGTATTGGTATTAGTTGCTTTTATCTTTACACTAGAATAATGTAAATGTCTTGAATAAAACTGCTGCAGGTTTGAAACGGTGAGTCATGAATTAAGATCAACAAAATGAAATAAAGTACTGGGGAAATCCTTCGACAATGCTTGGTGCAATTTCAACAGAGAAAAAGAAAGTCTGACAAGAAATATCAAAAGACTAACTCAAGACACACTATCATTATCCAGTTATTTCCTTCTTCAAGACTTCCTTCTATGTTGCTGTGTCATTTCCTCTCTTTTTTAAAAAAAATCTATATATATATATTAATAAAAGAGAAGGAATTGAGCAAATGGTTGATGGTACAGTACTTGAAATGCATGCATTTGATGGGATTAGACAGTATCTGTGGCTCACAGTAGAAACAATGATAAGGAGATAAATAATTAACTGCTAATAATTAGCCTGCTCACATTAAAAGATTTTCCAACAGTAGCCTCCCCCCCCCCCACCTCTCTCTCTCTCTCTCTCTCTCTCTCTCTCTCTCTCTCTCTCTCTCTCTCTCTCTCTCTCTCTCACATAAAACAAAAAAATATCGTATAAAATATTTGTGTTTTTTTTTCACAATATAAAGAAATTATTTCATATGAACAGTGAAAACAAATCATAACTATTTGCATTTAAAAAAAAAAAAAAAAAAAAAAAAAAAAAACCCAGCACAAGTGAAATGAATTCAAACTGCGTTCTAGCCCATTGACGGGAGAGCATAGAGGTAGGTAGGAGGACAACATTAACAACTTGATCATTCACACTGGCATCATCCTGGCAGTTCATCCGTTAAAATAGGAAACTCGATAAAAACATTTTTTTCTTTAATAAAATATTTCAAAATAATTTTTATTCCCCGCTTATTTAGTTTTTGTAGGTTGTTTTTTTACAGCCAGCGCTTGTGACACGACAACTATAAAGTCATTTCAACTCCAGTAAAAAAGGAAAATGAAATGGAGGAAATGTTGTAGATCTGAAGGTAAAAATAGCAAGAAAAGAAATTAAAAAAAAAAAAAAAGGGGGGGGGGGGGGGGGAGGTGCCTGGCTGGTTCAGGGAGGGATGAGAAGATTCCACGAGCAATCCACCAGTGTGCTTATTTTGCCATGACCTAAAAGTCCCTGTCAATATACACTCCAACTTTCACAAGGTACAATACATTTTTTTTTTCTTTTTAAAAACATGATCGTACATATTGGGAGCGATGATTTACAAGGAAAAAATGTCATCTCTCAAAAAAAAAAAATGTTTTAAATGAACTATAAATCTGATTGCATCCCTCTCAGCCAAGGATCCTTGTCAGGGCCAGGAAAAATCCCTGAGCACTCTCAATCTAGAGCAAAGACAGAGAGAAGGGAAGGGAAGGGGGATAGAAGAAGACAAAACAAAGGAGATCTCTCTCTCTCTCTCCATCCAGCCAGGGCTCTGACGAGAGGTAAGAATGTAATCAAACTGTATCCAAAACCAATTGAATTGTGCCATCCATTCATGTACGAAGTCATGCAGTGGAATCCTGTTAAAGCCAACACCGCTGGACCAGACAAAAATAGGGTTGACTTTAAGCAAAAGTTGACTTTATCCAACATCAATGAAATACCGTTAGATAAAGAATTGAACATTTGGGACCAACAAGGGGTGTTGACTTTAACTTTAAAGCGGAAAGATGACTTTTAATTTTAAGAGTGTTGGCTTTATACGCAGATTCCACTGTAATTATAATAAATTATTTATTCTAAGCATGGGATAAATGACTAAGTGCTGGTGGCTGACCCAGCACAATAACAAGTTAACAAAGAATAAATGTGGGAGGTATCAAACTCAAAAAGAGGTCCTTACTCTTAGCCGAGGTTTGAGTTCCTGATGTAACGCATCATCGTTTAAGTAATTTTAACACGGTGTGTCATGAGAATAGCTTATCATTCAATCCCACAACAGACAACAATAACTTTTGTTTTAACTTGTTCAACATCCAAACATTTACATTACATGGTGTAGTAGTAGAAATGTTCCATATGATTGTATCAATAACACAATAGAAAATATTATTACAAGCGCATATCAATAATTAATCATATATGTTTTCATTATTCAAAAAATAATTGTCAATAGATATCTACACAATAAAACCACAATTTGTTAATTGAAAATTTAAACAAACAAAAAAAAAGGTAGCTTCAATGTTAAAATTTAACATGTTTTTTTTACTCTCAATATTTCCATCCGATTCCTTGCTTGTTTGTTTTTTAAGGGTTTTACAGCGCTTGCAACACATTTAGGTCATATCAGTATCAGCACCAGTAAAAAGGAAGAAGATGAGATAGTAAAAAGTTCTAGAATTACAATTGATGCACCCAAGAAAAAGGGAGACGAAGGGGAATTAGTTTTATAGAACGGATGGAGATTCCAAGAGCACACTATCGGGTTTGAGATCACCTAAATGACTCATCCTGACACAAGCACAGGCCCCCACTAAGAGGAACACACTCAATTGTTTACAAATCATATATATGTCAAACAAAAATAATACAGATGATTTACAAGACAAAAAATATAATCTCCCAAAACTCTTAAAATTATACATTTGACTGTTTCCCTCCCAACCAGGGCCAAGACAAAACCCAAGTAATCTCATTCCAAGACAAAGACAGAAAGCACGTTGGAAAACAGATATAGGGGGAATAGAAGACACAGTAAGTGCTTCCCTGCCCACTATGGGAGGTCAAGAACCCCACCCAGATTCCTTGTTTTGAGAAGACGTGTGAATCATGAATTGAATCAGAAATGCCATACGGTTATCCACATATTGAATAATGCATCATGTCCAAGCTTATTTATTATATACGTAGAGGTGAAATGTTTTGTTCATCATGAGTGGAGTATGAGTCGAGCTATTCCGTGTGACAACGACACAAAAGTGAATATTTGATACCGTGTTGTACCAAAATGAAGAGGAGTTCTTTGCTAATTGCAGACCATGCCCAGATTGATGATCACGCGTACAACATTTGAGAAGGGCTGTAGATTTAACTATTACTATCAGTAACCAAGCTACGACCTTCAGTTGAAAAATATCATTAAAATCTGAAACAACTTTTTTTTTAAAAATCAACAAATTAAAAAAAAACTTGAATATTTACACAATTGTCGAGGCAGAAAACTTGTGTGTTTATAACTTGTTCCTTGAAAGTGATTCGCTGCAGTTTTTTCATACTTAGTAATCTTGACCATAGTTACCATTTCAAAACAATGAAGACAAGCAGGAAAATAAAATTGCAAGGGTGTAGCAACAACATCAGACAGACAGGTCTGTACTTTTGTGGAACACCCCGAAGAACAACTCAAGTTGTCATTTCTCGTCTGCCTGCCTTGGGTAAAAACATGTTGTAATGCTGATGATACACACTGGAAAGAATTATAAAGAACTTATACACACAAAGGAAGTCTTTCTCCAAGCTGTTCTAGTTCTATTCAATTTTTTTGGACAGTCCACAATTTCCAGAAGATTTGTATCATCTTTCCATTATTTAACTTTCTGATATCGAAAGGAACAACTTATGAATCGAAAAAAGAATGTAAGTTGTCAACCCAAAGGGAAGTCGAGGCCTCTCATTCATTCAGTAAGGAAATGGAAAGAGTTGGGACTTGTCATGTGTGCGTCCTGGCATTGGGTGCTGATGCAAAAATACCTTGGACAGTCCCAGACCTGCCAACCCTTCACATTCCAAAAGTGGAATCAGAATGCCTAAAAATAGGAATTTGGGACCAAAAAAATAGGAATTTCACCTTTTTATTAGAGTTAGAGACAGGGGAGGTGGGGGGGGGGGGGGAATGGATGAAGTCGTTACTGAGAAGTGTGTACTTTTATAGACCTATACTAAACAAGGCAGTGGAAAAATGTAGATAGCATTGAAGCTCGGGGGGGGGGGGGGGGGGGGGGGGAAGAAAAACCAACGAAAGACAAGTTCCATCTTTACATCGAATCGGGTTCAATAAACTATTGAATGCTACTGATAACGAGAGTTAACGATAATGGCAACAATGAAAACATCGTAAGAAAGAACTCAGTATCAACAAATGAAATATATTTTTAAAAAAAAAACAAAAAAATACTTCCAGGAGAATTGTATCAACAACCTAAACCAGCATTCCGTATCCATAGTAACGTGAATGTAGTGTAAATGTTGCTGCTCGAAGCTCAAAGAAATAAATAATAACGTGAAGTTGAATGTAAGCTTCAATTTAAGTACAAAAACAGATCAAATGAAAGTTTCGGGTTTCCCCTTTATCAACAAAACAGGATGAATGAAACACCACAGATGAATGAGATGATGTGGTAATGGCGTAGCGTAGTTACTATGCCACTACCACATCATCTCATTCATCTGTAGTGTTTCATTCATCCTGTTTTGTTGATAAAGGGGAAACCCGAAACGTTCATTTGATCTGTTTTTGTAATTAAATTGAAGCTTACATTCAACTTCACGGTATTATTTATTTTAGTAACGTGAATGGAAACTGAGTGAGGTATAAAGACTATAATAAGTATAAGACTTTATTTAACACGTGGGGTTTTCATAGCAACCAGTGACATGGACCAACAGAATGGAAATAAGGTCTACTCGTAGATTTTAAACATCACACGATCCAGATCCACGATGAAATGGCAACATTAGCAGAAAACCTGCCTGAAAAAGGAGTGGGCAAGATATCATGAAGAAAAGTTGATCTGCAAATTCACTGCTTCAAAATTCTAAATTTTAGGTAGTTTTTTTTCTTTCTTTTTTTTTTTTTCCTCAAAAATGCAACAAGTTACGTCTTTTATCTCACCAGTCAACTTCTGTACTAAGGAAAAACTTTACTTGAAAATTTGGTCAGAAAACACTTCCTTCATATATATTGATCGATTTAAATGACCCCCACCTGGGACTTCGCAAAGTTTTGATTGAAGTTTGAGAGTGTTTGCCAAGATTAGAGTTCATTTGAATCAAATCGATTTTTGAAGGATGAGTTTTCTGGCCAAATTTTTAAATTCATGTTTTTCCAGAGTATGGCAGTTGACTGGTTTCATAGAAATCCTCACAAATAAAAAGTAAAATTACAAACTGACAAATTTTGTCTCCCAAGGAATCGGAGAAGTCAGAAATGGCAAGAAGTGAGTACGGTACTTTTGCACAGAGAAAGAACACAGCCGGTTGTAACCCCAACATTATATTCTGCATTTCCAGAGGTTGTCGTGATGATGATGATGATGCGAGCAGCACACTGTATACAGCTATGCGAATCTCTCCAATTCTGTTCTGCAACTGTGCTGACGCATTGTAAGGTCACGAGGAGGACAGCCCAAGGTCACGAGGACAGCCCAAGGTCACGAGGACAGCCCAAGGTCATGAGGAGGACAGCCCGATACTCCAAGAATAACGATCTTGACAACTGTGTTGACTTCTTTTTAAAATTTCAACACTATTAAAAAAAAAATTTTTTTTTTTTGATCTGGGCACCTTTCGTAGTGGTATAGTTGACACAATCCCATTTCCCTATGAGACTGTAGATGGATGATTGTGAGAGACCTCTGTCTGATGCGACTCCTTTGACTGATCGACTCGTAGATAGGTGTCAAAACCCCGATAAGTTGTACAACACACGATGATTGGCAGTCGATACATCAACACGAGCAGAGGTCTCTGGAGGTCACATTCGTCCCCATTTGTGAGGGAGACAAAGAATTATTAATATTGTTTGTTATCGCTGTAGAGTTCACATTAGCACTATTGTTGTTGTTGTTGTTGTTGTTATTATTATTATTATTGTTGTTGACAATACTATTATGGTCATAAATGACTGCAGGGGGTGGGGGTGGCGGTGACGGCTGTGCATTTGTATTGTTGTTATTAGAATTGTTAGGCACGTAGACGGGTGGTGGTGACTGATGCTGTTGTTGGTGGATGTGGTGGTGATGGGGGTGACTATGATGGGGGGGCAGATGAGGATGTTGATTGGTATTACTTGTGAGACAGTTGTTCACGTGTTGCTGGTGGTGATGTTGTTGTTGCTGTTCATGAATGAACTGTTGCTGTAGTGGTTGCTGTTGACCAGAATACGGAGGTGCCGGAGAGGAGAGCGGCGTTGTTGATGCATTTGTCGAGGTATTGTTATTATCCCCTCCTGTGTTGATAGTGCGTGAGAACTGTGCAATCCGGTCGTGGACACATCCGGCAGAGAGTCTGGCTTCTGCATCTTGGTCCCAGCACTCTTCCATTGTTGTCACCAGATTGGCCATGCCCTGCAAGGATCAAACGTAGATTCATATTAATATCCCTTTAAAACAATAACGTGAGGCTATGTGGTCTTGTGGTAAGACACTTGCTTTCGGATCAGAAGGTCCTGGGTCCAAGCCTCGCTCAGAGCATAGTTGAGTCCTTGGAAAAGGCTCTTTACCCACATTCTATCACCGTACTCTAAAATGAGTACTTGCCCATTAGCAGTGTTGTCTCTGTCCGAAAAAATTGTAATATCGCCTAACAGGCGTCATATCCAGTCCTACATGTTAAGTGTTGCTATTGGACAGGGACCCCTTGTAAAGCGCTTTGAGCACATTTTGTGGATATTGCGCTATATAAAAGCTCAATTTTTTAAAAATAAATAAAATAAAACTAGTGGACAGCCCAGCTTATTTAAATAAAGGCCACTATAAACAGACACTCATCAGTTTTAATTATCATTCTATTGTATTGTGAAAATTAACATTGTAGACCAAAACAAATCTTTTGAGCCATCAGCGTCAAAAAACAGTCCCTGTAATATGGCTATGAATCTTTTAAACACAAACCAGTTGCATCCAGTTTGTGACAAAATTGTTGAGTCGACCGAAATTCAAACCCTGCTTTGCATCGTTTTTCAAGAGAGTGGGGGGGGGGGGGGGGGGTGGATAGTAGTCCTTTAGTCCTTCAGGACCATTAAGCCCATGCAATCGGAGTTTAGCCCTGTTTCTATAGCACGAAAGGGACAATAGCAATTGCTTGCTACCATTTTCACAGGACGCTGGTCTATCAGAAAGTACTTTCCACCAGATCTGGCAGACCCAGCTACCCAATTACTGCTGGATGGACAGGGGGGAGGGGGTCCGAAAAAAATCTTGACTGCACCCAGGATCGATCTCGATCATTTTGCTAACATTGCAGCAACACATAGAACTGCTCCGACAAGCATTATTTAATTTAAGGAAAATGGAAATGTTAGAATTAACAAGATGATTTTGACAGCCTACCGGCGACTGGTACCAAGCTGGTTTGATTGCCGGCCGACGCTTCTGCACAGCCACCAGAGGTTGCATTTCTTCCAACGATGGCTGGAGACCCACCTCAGCTTCAAATGGAAGGCGGTAATCATCAACCACACCTGTCAAAATATCAAAGAAACAAAAAAATAATAATCAGTGCTGATGGTGACAAATAGTGAAAAAGGAGGAAAATGTTAAACGATTCCTTTAAGCCCCATTTTTACTGCACTAAACCCCACTTTTAGAGCAATTGAGATGATAGACTATCATTGATAATCCAGCAAACTTCTGGAGAGTGGGAAACATCACCTGTGTGTTCCACCACACATCAACTCTCTCATTGCTAACACATTGTTTCGAGAAAATGTAATTTTTAAAAGGAGGAAATTCCCCTCTGGACTCCAAAATCGCGGATTTCCGCGGATCCGAGGAAAACCAACAGCACTGAATAATATCAGTATTGTCTATGTGGGGCAGCGTGGCTCAGTGGTCCAGTCTTTGCTTCGTACCCAAAAGGTACCGAGTTCGACTACGGTCTCGTTGTGTGGCCTTGAGCAAGTCGTCTCGCCCTAGCTCACTTGCGGCGCTGCACTGCGGCTGATGCCTGGGTTATTCCAGTCTGCCCTTGGAATAGATCCTAAAGACAAATTTCCCCTTGGCGATGATTAAAGGGGATTTTTTTTTTTTAAATTATTATTTGACTTTAATATAGGAGACAAAGGGTGCAGCGTTGACTGAACAGTACGGTCTTTGCTTCGAACCCAAAAGTTACCAAGTTAGAATATGTTGTTTTTGCTTTTAAGGGTGTTACGGCGCTTGCTGCACGTCAAGGTCATATCAGCGCCAGTAAAAAGTTCTAGAACTACAATTAGAGCACCCAAGAAAAGGTAAGACAAAGGGGAATTGGTTCAAATAGGAAACAGATGTAGATTCCAAGAGCACACTGTCAAAGTACTAAGTTGGAGATCACCTAAAAGTCTCATCCAGACACAAGCATAGGTCCTCACTATAAGAGGAATACACTCAAATGTTTACAAATCATATATAATATGTAAATAAAACATAATACAATGCATAACAGAGAGATGATTTACAAGGAAAAAAAAAAATCTCCCAAAACTAACTATACATTTGACTGTTTCCCTCCCAGCTAGGGTATCCAGCCAGTGCCAGGACAAAACCAAGTATGACTATTACCGACAAATAACAGGACTGTGGTTGAAGTCTTTGTTGGCCACAAAGGTAGTTTTTTTTTTGTTTTTTTTAAGGATTTTACAGCGCTAGCAACACACTTAGATCATTTCAGTGCCAATAAAAAGGTTATAGATTTACAATTGAAAGCACCCAAGAAAAGGTAAGACAAAGGGGAAGGGTTCAAACAGGGAACATGTAGATTCCAAGAGCACACTATCAGTGTATTTAGTTTGAGATCACCTAAAAGTTTCATCCAGACGCAAGCAAAGGTCCCCACTAAGAGGAACACAAATGTTTACAAACCAAAATGTATTTGGCCACAAAGGTAGAGGAGGGGGTGGATGCTTTAATACATAAGCTAAAAAAATAAAATTAAAAAAAAATATTTTACAGCACATAATGCCTCCACTGTTCCAAGCCAAAACAATCTCGATTATAACTGGTTTGAAAAATCTATTCTGAAAAGGATATATCAAATTCCCCCCGCCCCCACTTCCCCATTCCTTCCCTCACTTTCACCCTCAAAAAAAATTGAGCATTCTCAGATTCACCAGACCAGCTAACCCTTCACATTCCAAAAGTGGAATCAGAAAGTCAGAAAATAGGAATGTGAGACAAAAAATAGGAATTTGTAACCAATGGATAATTCCCTATCAAAATGACTACAAGCTTTGCCACCAAACACATAAAGATAGTATTCTGGCACAGCTGGTGAAAATTGCATATTATCAAATGTGGTAGGTATTGGATTGGGGAAGGGGAGGAGGGAGGGGGGAGGAATGCAAATCACTCTCCTACTTAGCTCCTTTTCGCTCCGCAAAAATAAAAAAAATATAAAAATGTCAATCACCTTTTTAATCCCCCCTCCCCCATCCCCCCTCTCCTCCTCTATTTCTTTTTTCTTCTTACCATCATTATCATCATTTTTGAAAATCGTAATTTTTAGAGACAAATGGAGGAATAGCGAAAAGGGAGAGTGAAAATAGGAAATTGGATTCCGCCAAAAGCGGAAGGGTTGTTAGGTATGGATTCATATTGACATCATTGGCAAGTAGTCAGACGACTTACCTTCCACACAAGAGCAACGTGACATGAGCTCCCACAGCACTAGACTACAAGCATACATGTCAATGCGTAGAAACGAGTCCATATTGAAGCAAATGGCTCCCTCTAGAACTTCAGGGGCCATATAACGGCGAGTGCCAACCTGAATTGAAAAAAAAATTAATTAATTTTTAAAGAAAAATGCCACAATAAATGTCAAATGAAATTCTCGAACCAGCAATTTATAATGAATTCCTATCAAAGAAAATTTTATTTTCCATGAAGGAAATGTTAATTTCATAAAAATAGCATTAGTCGTATCGTATCATTCAAATGGACTCGGGACAATCGATTCTTTTCAATTTCCAATTACCATTTATAAAAGTTTGTTTATCAAATGTTTTCCATCTCTGAAAGTCAAACTTAACCATCGACTGATTTTCTCGAGCTGTCATACGAATATATTCCAAATTTAAATTTAAAAAATAGAGTCTGATAGAAAAGAAAACCGGGTCAATAATAACTGATTCTGTTGAAAAACGACACTGCCTTACTCAGACATGTATCCACAATTTTGGCTGGGAAACTCTACCTTCAAATATCAATGGATTAAAATGACCATCTTTGCAAAACATTTCAAACCTGGGACTTCTTCGCCAAGTGTAAAAGTCTTCTTTATAAGTTAATAGTATTTATTTTTTCTTTTATTATTATTTTTTTTAAAATATAAATTGATGAGTAGAAGACCTACCTGAGTATGAGTTTCATTGACCCCTAAGCTAGGGTCAAAGGCCAAGGCCAGACCAAAGTCAGCAATACAGGCGGACAGGTCCGATTTGATGAGCACATTTTTACTCTTGAAGTCCCTGTGAGCAATGGCAGGCTTCATGGGCGTGTTGTAAGTAGCAGGGATCTCATCGTGGAGATAGGCCAGCCCAGACGTCATCGTCTCACCAATACGACACAGCTGTGCCCATGTGATAGTGTTGGCCTTCAGGAGGTCGTACAGGGAACCTGAAATTATGATAATGATGATTCTTGATTACTTGGAACTTTCCTCGACTATTGTAATAGTATCTCTCTTACTCCCCTCACTCTTCACATCGCCCGATTTATCACTATCAGGCCGCTGGTACAAGGCCTTTCGTCACACGAATTGAAGATGGTGTTCATTGTTGTTCAACAAAAGCCGTCAGCCCTCGGGCTATAACTATAACTAGCCTATCACAGGATTATTTTTATGAATTTTTACACAAAACAAGCACACTTCAGTATCGTATGATCCTTTACGAATTAATAAAATTGAATAAGTGAATTATAATCCAGAAGTAGAAATAAATAATAATTAATTAATGGAGCTTCCATAACAATGAACTGATCACTTGAAAGACGCACGCTAAAAGTGATCACACGAGCGCATCACGTCCTGCAAATGGCTCCATTCGGCATTAAAGTAGACGGAATAATTCAAACTCCAAGCCTCAGTTGAAATAAATTTGAAAAAAGAAAATACAGATGAAAAACAAGAAAAGAGAAATTTCAAAAAGGAGAATGATGAACCAAAAATTGAATTAACTCTATCCGGTTCACATGAATGGGCAATCAAACAAATTTGTTCAATTTTCAGTAATGTTGAACTCGACAAAGTTAAGTGGTCCTTAGGAGCCATTAGGCCATGGAGACGGAGACATTAGGCCATGGAGACGGAGCCATTAGGCCATGGAGATGGGAGTTTATCCCAGCTTCTAAGGCATTAAAACACAGTAGCAATTCTTTGCAACCCTTTGGACTTTGGATAGAACACTCGTCTATCCCAACGTTCATTCCACTAGATATAAGACAGCCAGCTCCCCGACCACTGCTTGATCAATCAACAAGGAGGGCAGGGTGGGTGAGAGAATAAAAATCTCAAAATGTTCGCAAACAATGTATACAATGCATTCAAAAAATAATTATAATATTACTTAACAGTCAGAGAGATGAATTTTTAAAAAAAATATATATATATATACATATATATATCACCTCTCAAAAAAGGATAGATCTCTCCCTCTCAGCTGAGGAATCCTGGCCAGGACCAGAAAAGAAACAAACCCTGAGCATCTCAATCCAGAATGACAGATTGACAGGGAAAACAGACATGGGGGATAGGAGATACGGCAAGTGACCTCTTTTGTCCACCATGGGAGGTCAGGGGACTCCATCCAGAATGACAGATTGACAGGGAAAACAGACATGGGGGATAGGAGATACGGCAAGTGACCTCTTTTGTCCACCATGGGAGGTCAGGGGACTCCATCCAGAATGATAGATTGACAGGGAAAACAGACTTGGGGGATAGGAGATACGGCAAGTGACCTCTTTTGTCCACCATGGGAGGTCAGGGGACTCCATCCAGAATGACAGATTGACAGGGAAAACAGACTTGGGGGATAGGAGATACGGCAAGTGACCTCTTTTGTCCACCATGGGAGGTCAGGGGGCTCCATCCAGAATGACAGATTGACAGGGAAAACAGACATGGGGGATAGGAGATACGGCAAGTGACCTCTTTTGTCCACCATGGGAGGTCAGGGGACTCCATCCAGAATGATAGATTGACAGGGAAAACAGACTTGGGGGATAGGAGATACGGCAAGTGACCTCTTTTGTCCACCATGGGAGGTCAGGGGGCTCCATCCAGAATGACAGATTGACAGGGAAAACAGACATGGGGGATAGGAGATACGGCAAGTGACCTCTTTTGTCCACCATGGGAGGTCAGGGGGCTCCATCCAGAATGACAGATTGACAGGGAAAACAGACATGGGGGATAGGAGATACGGCAAGTGACCTCTTTTGTCCACCATGGGAGGTCAGGGGGCTCCATCCAGAATGACAGATTGACAGGGAAAACAGACTTGGGGGATAGGAGATACGGCAAGTGACCTCTTTTGTCCACCATGGGAGGTCAGGGGGCTCCATCCAGAATGACAGATTGACAGGGAAAACAGACATGGGGGATAGGAGATACGGCAAGTGACCTCTTTTGTCCACCATGGGAGGTCAGGGGACTCCATCCAGAATGACAGATTGACAGGGAAAACAGACATGGGGGATAGGAGATACGGCAAGGGACCTCTTTTGTCCACCATGGGAGGTCAGGGGACTCCATCCAGAATGACAGATTGACAGGGAAAACAGACATGAGGGATAGGAGATACGGCAAGGGACCTCTTATGTCCACACTGGGAGATCAGGGGACTCCATCCAGAATGAATTGACTTTTATGAAAACAATGACTTTGTGCGGCTATGTCGTCTTGTGGTATGACACTCGCTTTCGGATCAGAAGGTCCTGGGGTCGAGCCTCGTTCAGCGCAAAGTTAGTCCTTGGAAAAGACTTTACTCACATTCTCTCAACGTGTAAAATGAGTACCTGACCATTAATAACATTGTCTTTGTCCGAAAAAACTGATAACATCGCCTAACAGGCGTCATGTCCCATCCTACATGTTAAGTGTTGCTGTTGGTCAGGGACCCCTTGTAAAGTGCTTTGAGCACATTTAGTGGATATTGCGCTATACTATAAAAGTTCAATTCAAGAGGATAAATCCTACCCTTACCTCTCTCATGGTACTCTGTAATCAGATAAAACTCTGTGTAGGGATTCTCATCCTTGACCTCAGAACCAATAAATTGGAGTATGTTCTTGTGTCTCATGTTGGAGTTTTTATAAATGTCCACTTCAGCAGAGAATGACTTTTTGTCCGCAAGAGGGAATATCTTCACAGCTACAAACCTGGGCGGAATGAAAATTACAGGAATACATTTTGTTAAATCAATCAATGTTAGTTTTCCAAACAAAAGAAAAATCCGAGCACTCACTTTTGCCAACCACATAACCGAAAACCCCATTGAGAGATACGCCACAAACAATTCGAACTGCTTCAAAATCCCACAGACAAGAACACAAAACTACAAAAATTCTTTCATTAGAACTATCTCGGAGTGGAATGGGCTGGATGAACTGGTCATCATGGCACCACACCTGAACGATTTCAAGGCCCGACTGACATGGGCCCCCGCCCAATGAGGACGCCGCTGAAAGACAACCAGACCATTGGTTTCTTCAGCGCCAACCATACAGATACAGTTACAGAAGGGTGCCTACGGCAGGCACTACTTTTAAGGTCATATCCGTGCCCAGGAAAAGGATGAAGGTAGGTCTTCAGTTAATTCTCCTCTATGTTGAATAATAGAATAGACCTACCATTGGAGTAGGTAATACTTGATTTACTCATACAACTGCAGTGATCACAGTTAAACCAAAACAAAAACAAATTAATTTAGAGAACAAAAAAAAAAAACTCCCACAAAAATGTCAATTTTGTTTCCCTTTGACAAGCAGATGGTAATAATATATTTTCATCCATACGCAGGTAGTTTATATAATCAGATGTATAATCAATTGGTTCCTTCAACAAAATTGGATAAGTTGTGTTTCTGTCTCTAAAGTAACCATTGTTTAAACCACAGCGATAGTTTTTGTTCCGGCTTTTTCTTCTTTTTTTTTTTAAAATACATAATGAAAGCCAAGCTGAGACAGCAATATTTACTTTACTAGGCAGTGACATAGTAAATGAATAAGGAAAGCATGTGTCGTGAGTCGACACTTTTTAGAAGGCAGCCTCAGGGCCCCACTCAAGGCAGTGCCTCAAGGGAAACCTACGTCATGGATCCTTGCATATAAGTCCCATCCTGACACCAGCACAGGGAATACACTCAAATGTTTACAGTATATATCCAAAACAGAAAACATAAATAACAACACTTAACAGAGTGATGGAAATAAAAATGATCCCCCAAAACTACTAACCGTTTGACTGTTTCCCTCTCCACAA
>NC_088371.1:41338378-41380878 GCF_034508935.2 Berghia stephanieae | reverse complement strand
ATGCCAACAGACTTGCTATTGGAAACAAAAAGTTATTGTTTAGAATATTTACTTCCCGCCTACCAAATGATAAATGCCAACAGACTTGCTATTGGAAACAAAAAGTTATTGTTTAGAATATTTACTTCCCGCTTACCAAATGACAAATGCCAACAGACTTGCTATTGGAAACAAAAAGTTATTGTTTAGAATATTTACTTCCCGCCTACCAAATGACAAATGCCAACAGACTTGCTATTGGAAACAAAAAGTTATTGTTTAGAATATTTACTTCCCGCTTACCAAATGACAAATGCCAACAGACTTGCTATTGGAAACAAAAAGTTATTGTTTAGAATATTTACTTCCCGCCTACCAAATGACAAATGCCAACAGACTTGCTATTGGAAACAAAAAGTTTTTAAAAAGCATTAAAATCTGCATTCTCTTTACAAAAATATGTAAAATTTAAATGTGCTATTTCAGTTCATTACCAATTAACATATCAAACCATATTGCTTTACAAAATACATGACATTACTTCAATTTAGCAGCAGATATAGAGGTGAATTTTCTATTTCCAGACATTTTCATCTGATTTTTTTATTTTTACAAAATCCTTTTTTCTTAAATCTAAAAAAATCCTAACCTGGAGACAAAACCCAGGAAATGGCCAATCCACCCCAGGAAAACTCCTTTACACCCCTAAATCAATGTCAATTTCTGTATTCCCGATAGCTTGGTCGAGCACTCACTTCACAAGCAAAGGAACCAAGACCAATCTCGGGTACAGTCAAGATATTTTTTTTTCCCTTCTGTTCTGACTCACTGTCCACCCAGTAGTATTTGGGTAGAGATCTGGCGGGAAGTACTTTGTGATAGACTTGTGTCCTATCCAAATACAGCAAACAATTGGATTCAGTAGTCTGATGTCATGCCGCCCGGCAACGGCAGCCATCTTGGTTCTAAACAAAGAAAATCGTTACTTTTTATTCTTCAAGCTGGCTAGAACTTTTCAAATGTCTTGTGACCAGAATGTGTAAAAGTCAAAACATGATCAAATTTACGTTTCCCCCCCCCCCCCCCTCCCTCTGGATACGCTTTTATGCTCGCCGGAGAAATATTTCATACAGGCGTCCGCCATTATTCCGATAGTTTAGAGCCAGTGTTGCTAAGTTACCATGCGTCATTAGGAAGGAAGTGACGTTACGACTATTGAATCCTATTGCTATCGCCTGTTTCATGCTATAAAAACTGGGATAAACTCTGGCTCCATAGGCCCGATGGCTCTGAAAGACTACAATCTTTTTAAACCAAAATGCTCACACCCATACAGCATTATATTATATATTGCTTTGTCAAAAGAACAACTTACTTGTCTTGATTCAACCAGCAGCCTTTCCTGACCACGACGGGTTCTTCAGAGACGTTGAAATGCCACCAGGTTGCAAAACATTGCATATAGTTATGCTCATTGTCGTAGGAGATATTTTTCTTTGTATCTTTCAGATCCCCACAGTCTTGCACCGTGGGCTCACAATCCCAACATTTCATTCTGTCATAATATTCGCAGACATGCGTCCCCTGATGAACCCTGCCGCCTGTAGATATATTAAAATAAGAATAAATAGAAATAAGAATGTATGGATGGAGTAAAAAGTTTAATAATCCATTTTAATTGTTAACTATTTCAGTCTGGGGGCATGGCACACATTCTCTTCACAATCCCAACATTTCTTCCTGTCATAATATTTGCATGAAACCCTGAATGATATGTATCAAAATAAGAAGAAAGAAAGAAATAAGAATGTATGCAGTAAAAATTTAAGAATCCATTCTAATTGTTAACTATTTAATTCTGGGGGCATGGCATACGTTCTCACAATCCCAACATTTCTTCCCATCATAATATTCGCAAACATGTGTCCCCTCATAAACCCTGGATGTATTAATATAAGAAGAAAGAAAGAAATAAGAATGTTTGGAGTAAACATTTGAGAATTCATTGGAACAGTTAACTTTTATTATATTCTGGACATACTTTCTAAACATTCAAACCTGAGATCAATGCCCGTCATATTGCTTTATTTCCCCCAATCAGGCCACAGGGAACCAAATTTTCAACTTCAAAGTCAAACAACATTAATTGCCTGGGTTCCTTTTTGTTCTATCACTCAATCATTCAACCCTTTCAAATGTTTTTTTTTAAACTGTGAAAAAAAATTACAACAAAAAAAAAAGTAAGACCAATAGAAATTAGTCTCCAAAAATAACATAACAGTCCAGACAAGATATGTTGATTTGTGACAGATTTCCAGATATTCGTGTTCAGCACACCAAATAACATAAAAATATGTGTTTTGTAAACGTAAAAGGTTTGTGGGTTGAGTGTTGTTTTTAACAAATACCAATTAATAAAAAAAAAAAAATTCATATATGAATTTGAAATATATATATATATTTTTTTTTTTATAGTGCCGAGCTTAGCTTAAATATAATTGGAACAATTTCTATTTCTACCTGACAACAAGGATGCTGTTCCGAAAAAATGGCCTAAGACCATGCTTCTTCATATTCTTGTTAGTCTTAGTCACAGTAAGCATTTGTTGGTAAAAAGATCAAAATGGTTTGATGATCATTGAAACCTACATCATTACATGACAAAGGACTTTTCAACACGATTCCTAATGATACCTTTTTAAAAATGAGATAATCAATAGGAAAGTTATGAAAAATGTAGTCTTCTTATTAACCATTGTTATTGATAGATGTATTTTGTGACCTCAAACTACTGCATTTCCAGTAGTGACCACCATTTGGATTTCAAAACTGGCCCAAAGTGGTCATTATATGAATTTGAGTAGGAATTTTTTTCTGGAATGAATTTAGGGCATGAAGGATTGATCAAACTTTTCCCTGTATTTTATTATATCAAAAAGGTAAGATGTTTATTTATGTGCACTATCTCACTATCAGGAATTTTGGATTGGAAATTATGATTTTTAAATGTATGACACTCGCTTTCGGATCGGAAGGTCCTGGGTTTGAGCTTCGCGCTCAGCACATAGTTGAGTCCTTGGAAAAGTCTCTTTACACACATTAACTCACTGTACTAAGGTGTAAAATGAGTACCTGGCCGTTAACAGCGTTGTCTTTGTCCGAAAAATTGTAATATCGCCTAACAGACGTTATGTCCCGTCCTACAAGTTAAATGTTCCTGTTGACCAGGGACCCCTTGTAAAGCGCTTTGAGCACGTTTAGTGGATATTGAGCTATATAAAATCTCAATTTTTTTAATTAAAAAAAAAATTTATACCACATGATATCTATAATGATAAGAGATTACTAATCTGGCACTGGTTTACATTCAAAAACACCAAAACTAAGACTATGAGGAGGTAATTCTTCCAGAAGAGAATGAGACATCATATAGAAATCATTCAAACTCATACACAAACAAACATTCTTTTGATTTTCTTCTGAGACATGGCTGATGTCACTCCTAAAAATCCAGTCACAGCCACAAGGTCAACTATCCTAGTCATTTATCAGCTCACTGCTAGGCTACTAACTGGATGTTTAAAGTTTTACTTAGCAGAGTCACATCTCATTAGCTCTCTCAAGTTCACCCTCATTGAAAATCAAACAAATTTGTTCGATTTTCCATGCATATGAACTCGAGAGAGTAAACAGACCACCTCCATTTCCAGCATTTTTATCCTGATTTGGTTGAGAAATTGATGCCTAACTGTCGATGATTTGTTCGGTCTAGTCATATCAATTTCTACACCCATGACAATGTCGAGCAATTGTTGGTCTGACATGTACATCCACATCCAGTCCAGGGGTCGAGTTGATGAGGGACCAAGAACTCCCTTGATAGGTTGATCATCTATTGGAGAATGATCTTCGTGGTTTTCACTTCTTTCCTGCATTATCTCACTCAACCCTAACATCGATTAAATCCGTAGTTTACCTGGGTTACTTTTACTCCATGCCTATTTATTACATTTTTTTCTGAGAAAAATTATAGGAGTAGTATCAAAGTTAACGATTTTAGTTTTTGCATGTTAATAATAGTTGAAAAATCTATGTACATGCTCATTTTTTTTCCATTTTGAAAAGTAGCAAATATTATCTCCTGGATTGAGTGAGTTAGTCTTGTGTGGTTCCAATGAGCTCATGATGGTTTCTGGTGTAACCACCTCCTTCATTAATGCTTTTCATGGATAAATTCAACGTAGTGTTTTTATGCCTCTCCGTTGACGGTGTATCTTAACGGATCGTTTTTATGCACCCCAGCCACGCATGCGCATTCCACCCAATTTCATCAGCGATATTGTGTTTCTGTATTAGGACATGGCAAAAGCTATATTGTGACATCCGTACGATGCCTTTGTTAATAAATTTATATAAAAATAATAATAATCTAAAAAATTTAAATATAAATCCAGAAAATAGAAGTTGCATTGAAGGTATAATAATGTTTTAGAAAGACATTAAATGTGAAGAACAGTCAGGTGGCTCCGTAGCACAGCTTGTCAGCTGTCAGACTCTAACCTTGAAAGTACTGGGTTCGATTCCCATTGTAGACATATATTTTTTTTTAAGTTTACTTTATCGAGAAAGACATAATTTTTGTTTGCTTTTGTTTTTTTCTTCTTTTTTGTTTTTGTTGTTTTCCAAAAAACTTTATCATATTTTTCTATTATTCATTTATTTGAGATCAGTATTTGTGTGCCGAGTTTCTTTTTACCTTTGATTTTTAAAATGATTGTTATTATGCTTTAATTTATTATCATTGTATATAAACGTACATCGGTAATCACTAAGCAGTGTGCTAAACTACAATCTAAAAATATTTAAACCTCATGGAAGTATGCAGCAACATTTTCATTAATTCACCATCACCGCCAACGGAGGTGCATAAAAATGCCACAAAAATTCAAAGCCAATTTTTTTGTATTCAAATCTGCTGCTGATTGTTGTCTTCCATGCATTCCAGGCTGGTACTTAGATTCATAATTTATAAGGACGATAGAAAAGTAGGAGCGCCACACTGTGGTGATATTCTTGATATTGAACGAACGTCAAAGACTTCTTACCTTTACCTTAATTGACAATGGTCAAATTAGGAAATTTTAAACTTTCACAAATCTATCAAGGTTTGTTCTAGATTTTTTTAAATGCTTCTATTATTATATGATGACAAATTGAATTTATCAACGCCTGACAAGAGATCAACGGTGAAAATACAAATTGAAATACTGGGGATGTAGGAGCTTTCGGAATGTCTCCCTTCATCTCTTTCCTATTTCTTTCTTTCCTTTTTTATATGTTTGAATTTGACGAATTGGCTGATAAAATAATAACTTTATAATGAGATATTATATGGATATTGAGATCAATTCAATTTGATTTTTTTGTACCTAATTATGTATTATGATTTCCAAACAAATAAAGACATAATTATAAAGGTAAAAGAATGGTGAGCGATCTGACTGACTTGATTGTACCTTCTCTTTGTTTAGGGCAGAGAGGCACTTTGACTTTGACAAGTTAATAATTAATGGGAAATTCCACGGGTAACGGACTGACAAATCGGACCAAAAATGCATACATTCCGTGCTCTGAAATGCAATGTACAGTAAAATTACTTTAAACCGAAAGAAGCTAAACCGAAAAATACCTTAAACCGCAAAGAATTTAATAAATTGTACTAGTTTCTTCATTTTCTTTGTACTAATTCTTACGATGAACCGAAATACTTCTAAGCAGGACTTTCTTTAAACCGAAACAATTTGAGAGCACCTTCCCCTTTTCTCTCTCTATTTTTCTTCAAAAATTCGGGAAGGTGGCCACACGTAATAATGCCCGGCGATATTAAACAGAGCATAAGTATAAGATGAGGGTGATGGGGGGGGGGGGGGGGGGGGGAGGCAAACACTTCGAATCACTGCACTTGGGCTTGGCCAACACCACAGTCGCACAGACTGGAAAAGGAAGACAGCGGGTGACTGGCAGGCGAAAAATGAGGAAAGAGGAGGAGTTGGGGTGTAAAATCACACAAGCGAGATGTTCTCGCTCGTGTTTTTGATGCTTTGGAACTGACTGGATTTTCAACTCGACGATAAGGAGGGGGGGGGGGGGGTAGACAACTTACGATTGAAATGCCATTTCATTTCCACTTTGTTTAAATGTGTGTGAGGGGGGGGGGGGGGTTTATGTAATTAGGCCTTTGAACCTAATGGCTTTTCAACAAAAGAGAGATGTGTAGTAGACAGCTTAGCATTGACACGCCTTTTCATTTCCATTTCACTTCACCTCTGAGTAGCTGCGCATCATTCATTATCAATTATCGCACAAGAACTTTCGATCTTATTTTAGCTTTGCATTTTACTAAAAGAAAGCACTGTGCTTACACGTTTAAGTTTAAAATCAAAATACTATGTGAAGTCGATGAAAAAAAAGTTGATCAAGACGGAGATATGGAGATATGTAAAATACACGGCATCCCGAACTCAACTCTTTCAACAATTTTGACTTGAAAACGAAAACCCCGGCAAAAATAATTTTAAAACACACAACACAAAACAAAAAAAAATGGTTACGAAGACGGCATTTATTCAACAACTCCATTTAACGGGAAACCCATGATACGATTAAATGAGCAAATTCCTTAAATAGTTACTACCCTTGAAAAACATTGCAAAACGGGAACTTGCTTTAAACCAAAATGTCTTTAAACCGAAATGGTTTAGAAGGTCCCCAAAATTTCGGTTTAAAGTAATTCTACTGTATTTATTGTATGGAGCTAATATTTCCCATGGACACGTATCATGTCCACCCTTATCATATATCAAAAGGATAAAGATGAATCTTTATCAACTTGAATTTTTTTGACATTATAATGTTGGTAACGGACTGACATCAGAAAATCCATGTTTTTCAATTTTATATGTAGATGGATCAAACTTTCTGAAGTTAAACCTTCCAGTAACAAATAAGTTCTTTTATAGTAACCACGAGATTATGTTCTACAACACTCTAGCAATATTTAAAAGATTGTCTAAAATTTGAATCTGCAGTCTTTGAAAAAGTGTCGGTAACGGACTGACAAATGGATGGTAACGGACTGACACCTCTGAATTTTATTACTCAGAATAACGGTTACTACATAAAATCCAGAGCAAAGAACAAATTATGTAATTAGGAGCAACACTGAATACCCATTGTGATTGATCAAACCAATACTCTTCCTTATATGGATTGGGCATGATGAGTAACTTGATGGGTGACATCTGATTACCTCAATCCCAACTTTGCTTTTGAAAAAATTAAATAATGAAATAATGATTCGTGGAGTTTAAATCTATTCTGTCAAAGCCAAACGGGAACTTTATTTCAACTATGAAATTAAATTATCCAAAAAAAAAAAAAAAAAATGTAGATAAGAAAGGACTTAAAAACTGGGGAAGGTTTAACATTCATTTGGTACTTATTTTTGAAGCTTATTTTTATTCTGTATCTCATCTTGATTTCTGAAGCTTAGGAATTGTCAATAGGCATGACCGTCACTTCAAACTGGTCGATAGAATTGGCAGTCAATCTCTTCCTCATCTGCACTTGACCAGAAAGCCAGTTATAAGATCTGAGAAAGATCTTCAAAAATTTCGTTTGGACCATTTTATCCTTGATTGTTACAATTTTCTTATGCAGATTGTGGGATTTCTCTTAGAAGTACATTCTGAGGTTCTGAGGGAGCAAAATAAACTTAAGCCAATTTTGATTCCTGGATGAAATTCACTAACAATCGACCTCTTTTTCAGGGTTTTTTACACGAAACTTTTTAAAATTTTCGTCCTTTCTCTTTTTTCATCTCTCACAATTATGAAATCTTTTTCACTTGGTGCTCGCCAAGAGTACTTCTTGTCCAAATAGAAATTTTCGATCAAATTATTTTATTTCATCTTGAAAGCCCATTTACATGATTAAAATATTTCAAAAACCATTGGTTGATGTATTGGATGCCCTTAGCAGGACAGGCATAGTTTAATTTTTTTAAAAGTTTTTGGGAGGATTGTAGACCCTGAAAGTTGAATTCAGTATTTTACTTTCCTGTGCTGAAATGTGAGGCAGATGTGGATTTAGGTGTGCTTGGTTTACTTTCTTTTGGAGTTGTAACTTGATCGGCTTTTCTCTTTTTTTTTTCCATTTTGCTTGAAAAAATCCCGTTATTTCTTTTAAGCGTCCTTTACAATCACTTTCAAGTTTTCTTTGAGACTCCTGCTTTTGTTGCCTATCTTTTTCCTAAACAACGTAATGCCCATCAGCTTTCAGTCTTTCTTGATAATTTGAACCATGGATAGAGTAGGAAACTTGAACCTGTGAATAAAGAAAATTGAGCGAAATTACATCATAAGCTATGAAAGACAAATCGGAATAAAAAGCAAATCTTGTTTTCTTAAAAATAATACAATAAAACTAAGAAAATAAAACTCATTTTTAACTTGTATCATATTACTTTGTAACAACTAAAATATTGACATTATACACAGCTAAACAGCTTGCTGACCCACTACATTTAAAGTGACTCAAAAGTTTTTCACATTAATTTAAATGTTTGATTTTCTTTTTATTTCTCCCAGGGCTTCTTGCCCCTTTAATAGAAGACTACTACTGGCTCCATTGTCATAAGGATATTATAGAACAATAAACAGGGTTTTTCCCTTAATTCAAACATAGCAAAAATCTTCAAGTGATCAAAAGATTCACAAGCTTTAAAGATTCAACTTACCTATTGCAAAATAGCAGGCTTGATGTTGAAGACCAGTGTTTGAAATCTTATGATCCAAATGTTTATAAAATGGCTGCCTGATCAGTTGAAACACATTAGAGTGGACATTACTCTTGAGACTTAAAAAACAACTTTTATATATTGTCTTTGAATTAAAATAGAATTAGTCAGTCTGTTACTGTCAGTCCGTTACCCTAAAAAATGTCAGTCCGTTACCCAACAAAAGTACCTTAAATGATAAATTTCTTGAAAAATTGTCTTACAGTGCTAAAGCCATTCATGTAAGGACAGAAAATCTGAAATAGTGAGTCGGTACAACAATCACATCTTTCGTAGATGAAAAAATACTGTTTTAATGGTAACGGACTGACATACAATTTTCCAAGGTCATTAAAACGACCGATGAGGACAACATTTAATTAAAATCGTAAATTTGAATGTTTATATAGGTTCCTGATACTTATAATTGTTTTAATATCAATAAACAACAGCAAAGGTGGCTATAATTTTGTAGAAATTGCAAGATTTATAATATTGAGAAAATATTCTTTTTGTTCTTCAAATAGTGGACACCCTTACATTAAGCTATAATAAGCATCCTGTATCACAAATATGCACGAAATATCCTTATATTCATAATCCTGAATGATTTTCCAACAAATTGGTACCAAATTTTAATATGTTCTTAAGAATTTGTAAAACTAGGCACTTTGATAAAATTTTCAAACTCAAAATATCTTGATTTGACTCAGTCAGGGGGATGGGACTTGAAAAAACATAAAATTTGATACCTTATTTGTTTCTCTACGACCTACGGTTCCAGAGTTATTTATATTTTTCTATTGAAATTTTTTGTCAATTTTACAGAGAGAATCTGTGATCTCACTGCTGCCTCAAAATCAGCATCTCGCGGCGATCGTGAAATTTTGAGTTTTACAGTCAACATGGCCCACTTATTGTTTTCAGTAATTTTGTTTCAATTAAAAAATAATTGGCAAGTGTTAGGTATCATTTTAAACGTCAGAAAATAAGCTTTATTTTCATATAAATCATTTTTATGGATGGAAAGTATGGAAAAAATTAAGGATAAATGAAAAGGGGGAAAAATATGAGGTTTTTGTCCTAAAAAGTGGGGTTGATGGTGGAAAAAATAAAATAATGAGCGAGTGTATCAATTTTGATGAAATTTGGCAGAGATATTCTTCAATTAATTGTCTATCGATGTATGAAGTATAATTAAAATGTATCCATAATTTAAAAAGTTCTTATAATTCAAAAATTTATAAATTTTTATTACATAAGCTTTCTGAGAAATACAATCAGGAATTAAGAATTAGAAAGCTTGTTTTGTGCCCTTTATAATGATACCAAAGTTAGTCACATAGGTTCACAAATAACGCCATGGTGACCAAAACAGTAAAGGGTCAAGAATAAAGTTCCAAAAAACGGGTTTCACAGTGAGCCTATCGGCGGCCACTGGACTGGAGTTATCAAAGTGCCTAGTAAAACACCCCTTCGGTTGACATTTTCATGGAATTTCCCTAATAATGATGATAACAATAATAATATTCTGGCTGATTTCATGATAATGAATGTAATGTCAGTGTACTCCATCCACGCACCTCATCATACTCGTACTCATGCCCATGCCATGCACTATATGCACCCTCACTCACATCAGTGACAGGTCACTATTGTCACACACTAATACTGATACTGATGATAGTGAGTGCACACTAGAATTCGGCTATAGGTAGGGCACATCATTTAGAAGCTGACTTACCGCAGTAGGTTGTCAGGAAGATCAAAAATCCAAAGAGGTAGATGATCTGATTCATCTTTCCAGTCTGGATATGTTATAGTCAATAACTAATGCAAAAGTCGGTGGGTTTATTGATAAAAACAGGACGAACAGGCCTACAAAGCCAAAGAAGGGGAGGTAGGCGTAACGGTAACAGTTATCGACCTCGTTCACGTCACTGTCACTGCGTTTGGGATAAGCAAAAAATATCAGAACTCCCTCCGTATGTGTATGTGCATCTGTACATATGAAGATTCCATAATTTGAGAAATATTCTGCGAAGTCTGCAGGGAACCAAAACAGGGAACAAAAGATTAAGGGTGTAAATCCTCATTGAAATCGGTTGATTCGTACTTCAAAACAAGTAGTATGGACAATATGGCCGATTCCTGAGATGAATGAAAGCCCGGATATCCCATACGAACACATCATAGTACATTATATTTCATTGGATGCTTATAACTAGGTCAACCTGACGGTAATTGACAGTAATTTGTCTTAATGTGCTGCAGAGAATAAGTAGTTTTGTGCATTTTAGTCATTATTGTATTAATTAATTTGCAACTGAGATAAATGTTGCCGTCCGGTTAGGGCAAAGAGAACACTAACACATTTTACTCTACTTCTACAGGGATTGAAGCTGACACCAATCAAATTCCTTCTGACATACTATCTTGGGATTTACGCTGTTCTTTCCATTAGCTTTACCATCCGATATGACAGTTTTTGACTCAAAGTAAACCTGATGTGTTCTTTGAAAGCCGTCGAATATTCATAATTTTTGTAGCTGATGATGTTTTGCAAATTTCAATTCCTATGAAAGGAAAATTATGCCATAGATCTTAAGAACTTCATTAACAATTAATTGGCAGGAAAAGGCTGTTGTCAGGATTCTGAAAGAATTCGGATAAATATAACTTCAAGGACAAATTCTAGCCAAATCCTAGCCTTGCCATTGGCTTAGGGATACGTCATTTTCTAAAAGTATCACATGATGTATTCATCACAACCGGTATTGAAAATCAAAACAACATTTCAGTAACGAAGAAGGGTAGGAGAGGAAACAGCAAGAACTGAAGGTACGATTCCGTTGTTTCATTCAATTGCATCATTCCTTGTAGTTATTCGATTTATTATTGAATTTATATAGAAACTATCTACTGTATATCTAAATTTTAAACAAATTTGTATATATTACACTGGTATTACTATAATTGGTATTTTGATCCATTGTAGGTGTAATTTTTGCCTTCAACTTCAATCTTTCAGGTTGGTTGTGAAGTGGCCTGCGAAGCCGTGGCTAGTCCAGCAGAAGAATTGATTGTTACGGGAGAGGTGGATTCAATGAGCTCGTTTGAAGTTGATTTTTACGAAGAGCTTTATCCTAAATTATCAGAGATACACATTCCGAAAGCCACGGCTAACGCAAAGGCGTCAGGTAGAGACCACAGTCAGAAGAGCATGGACATGATGGAGGATTACACGGTTGTGGGCGGGGTAGTTGGGGAAGAGATGATCCCTCAATCCCTGGATGAATTGGTCGACTTGCTGGATATCAAGGGAGGCACGGATTCTACATTCGGTGGTTCCCATGATATCCAGCACTTTTCAGCGTTCGCCATGGAAGACATGTGGCCTATTTGACAATGGTAAGTTTCTTGTCCCATCCTATTCCAACCATATACTTATGAATGTCGGTGAGTCACGTGATCAGTGTTCCTCGCACACCATAAGCAATGTCTTTTGATTTTGATCCACAATGTGATCAGTGGATCTGATTAACTACTATTTTCAAGAATTATGAAATGGTTTTAACAAAACCGCTGAGTTAATAAAACTGGCTTGTTTGGCATTCCATGGAATGGAAGCTGTGATACTATTAATAGATTCTGATTCAATTCTAAAAATAGATTTCTTAGCCGGTGTATTTCACCACCATTGGCAATGGTTAACCATTTCTGAAATTCCTACAAGAGATATTGTACGACAACTGCGCCTATCATTTTCCACAATTCATCAGTCTTTTGTGAAATAAAATGATACTTTGAACAGAAATAGATAGAAACAAAACTTTAAAATAGAATGAAAACATCAATTGACATTAGAAATAAATTACTTGTACAAGTTGGTGTGCCAGTGATCAAGTTTGATATTGAGAACGTTTTCTACTTAAAAGTTTTCAATCCTACATAAACACTTAAGAAAAGTGAGGTTAAAAAAATTCATAACTTTTAAAGAAATAGACATATAATATGTTAGCCACAAATAGACTAACATTCGTTGGGTCATTTGTCATCGTCAACGGAAAGTTCACAAGAGTACCAGATAAATCTACAACTACAACTACCAGTAATTGTAAGTTGTAAGATATCCTTAGTTTAGTAGTAGTAGACTTATATGGAACATGCGTTTTTAAATATAGTTGTATTGATACAAGCACATTGATATATGTTGTATTCTTATTTTATAATCATCAACCAAGCATTGTTGGACATGATCAATAACCAGATGGCCAATTCTTGTCTCTGTTTTGTGTTTATCCATTTACATCCATTTTTCCTCTCAACTTTTATTATTTAACAAAATCTAAGTACAACAATGCTACCGATCCCAAATGAAATGTAGATTATGAGATGGAAATTTGTTTTCATGTGGCCTGTTGGGAAAATATATTATGAATGTTTGTGAAGCATTTCGAACATGGTTTATATACGTTGTTGACATGAATAAACTATAATTTGCAGGACTGACATTTATTGATTGTCATCATTTTATTTTAATTCTTTCACGAGGAGAGGAGTATTTGTGTCACAACAGAATTGGGATAATATATTCTATAAGGGTTGAATTAAAATTCAGAGATATTTATTTTGCAATTGTGCCCCGAAATTTGGAATATCAGGCTTTTATTACATTTTTTATTTTTTACTTAAAATTTTCAATTTTATGTTTGGTTGTACATGTCTCTTCTATACTTTTAAAAAATTGTGTTTACCAGATTTGCATCAAGTTTAAATGATTATAATAAGGGGTTACTGGGGTTACTTTTTATTCTAGAGGAGGATTTTTTGTTTGTGTGTTTGTTTTAGATTTAGATTACCTTTTGAATACACAGGATTCACTTTTGAAAATGAAGTGATTTGTAAGAATGATTACTTAGAGATTACCTTTGTTTTGGTATGAATGACTGAGTTAGATTAATTAAGATAAATTCTGTGGATATTTGTTTGTTGTTATTTTTTTTTTTGGGGGGGGGGGGGGGGGGGTTGTTGATATTTTAAGTTGTTGTTTTTTTTTTAATTTCTGTTTAAATTTTCAAAATATATTTTTCCTGTATTTTTTCATTGAAAGTGTTGAGGGGGGGGGGGGGGGGGGGGGGGGGGGGGGGGGCTTTAATTTTCCGACATTGACCTTTAACGTTATTGTCTTCAGCTTTCCTACATGCTAGATGCCACTATCTTTGCAAATTCAGTAATGAATGGCTCATTATTTCCTTATCAAAAGGAGAGAAAAATAAAGTGGGTAAATGTATCATGTGACTCATATAAAAGGGAACAACACAGGTCAACAAACAACGTTTCAGCTCTTGGCCTTTGACAGGAGACAAACAAGACACACAAAAATATGGTTACAGAAAAAAAAATTGAAGACATATCACACTCAAAACTCAAATACATTGAGTAGTAGTAGTAGTAGGCAAATTAAGTAGTTAATCCAAAAGCTAGAGGTGCTTAAATGAGCTAATAAGATAGAGAGAATGTGATTCATATCAAAGGGGACAACACAAGACTTTTATAGTATTAGTCATGTCTACTAGATTTATTTTTCTCTCCATATTATTGGCTTGTTTAATCACCTCTAGATTTTCCTTATCAAACATGTTTCCTTAGAGGTTGTTCATTATTGATGTTTCCTGTTGTTTGGTTTTATTAATAACGAACATTTTTTTTTTTTTAATTTTCTTCTTCCCTCCATAGGCTTTGCTGGTGATGTTGATGATCTCATCACCAGCACTGGATTGAATGCTCCCGTTGCTGCCGTCAATGATTACGATCCTCTGAGTGACCTTGGACTGGATAACCAGCAAGGTCAAAGCTTTTATCTACCAGGCACATCTGGGATGAAAGAAACATTAACGACAGAGAAGCAGTTTGTCAACAACGCTGACAGTGACAGCTGGTTTGACGACCTTGACCCTGATCTGTCTGGGGATCCACTCGGAGACGACAGCATGGAAGCATTCATCAACTTGGACAAATTCCTAAACGGGGTATGTCCCTGTTTGGGTTTCTTTTTCTTTTTTTTTTTATAATGAGCATAAAATTTGTGTGAAGAAAATAAAAAGTAGTCCAGAGCCACACTATGCCAATGGAGCCCAAATTTATCCCGGTTTCTATAGTGTGAGACGGCCAGTAGGATGCTAGCCTATTGCAAAGAAGTTTTCACCAGGTCTAACAAACCCATCTGTTGGGGAGAGGGGGGGGGGGCGAGGGTCAGAATAAAATCTCTACTTTTTACTATCCCATTTTCTTCTTTTTTACTAAATGTGTTGCAAGCGACGTAAAACCTTTAAAAACAATATTAAACAATAAAATCTCTACTTCATTCGGAATCTATTTCTGTCCCATTGCAGAAGTGAGTGATCTACCTCTAAGCTACTGACATTTTTTTTTTAATTATATTTATTCATTACTTTTTTTTTTTTAATTGTTGTTCATTGGTGTGAAATCAATTTGATAAGTTTTTCTTGAAATATGGCAGTAGCAGGCCACTGGTATGATGTGTCTTATCATTTTGCATGCTAAACACACTGTCAGCACCAGCATTGTGCCATTTGGTTAGATACTTTACACTTAGTACCCCCTTAGAATGTAAATTTGGTTCTAAATGAGCATTTATATTGTGTATTGTGCAATATGAAAAATAATGTGCTCAAAGTCAAAGGGCTTGTCTTTTGCCAACTCCAGCACTTAACATGTAGGATGAGACATGACACCTGTTAAGTGATATTACAATTTTTTTACCTGCTGTTAACGACGAGGTACTCATTTTATACCCGAGTACGGTGAGAGAATGTGAGTGAAGAGCCTTTTTTCAAAGGCTCAAGTATGCGCTTCCCCAGAGCAAGACTCGAACCCAGGACCTTCCGAACATAGGCAAGTATCATACCACATGATCACACAGCTGCATAGTTCTGCATTGGAGAATAAATAAAACGTTCTGAAAGGAATTGGGCATGAATGTGTGTGTCAGAATTTTTTTATTTTTTAAAAAACCGGTTCTCTTCTTTTTATTTTCAGAACTCATTCTTTGACGAAGATGGAAATTTAACTGTACCAGAAGAAAAACCTGTCAATCAAGAAGCTGAGGTGACACCTGTGATAAATTTTGCTCCCGAAGAAACCCAGAAGGAACAGACCCTCGATACTTCCTTTAACTTACTCACAGGATTTGATTATAATCAAGACTTCCTCCTCTCTCCTGAAGACACAACCGTCATGGGAGAGAAGAAACCGTCTCGTAAGCGTCCAGCTGCCTCGAGAGATGGTTTGAAAACCAGCCTATATGAAATTCCTGCAACATCCCTTATTCCAGAAATTATCCAGGAGAGTTCAACAACATTGTCAGACACAGAATTAGATCATGACTACAGCACAAAGCGTCAAAGAATGTCTGTCCCTGAAGGGAATGATAACACGCCTTCAACAAGCGTAACAATGAGGAACTTTACACAGTTTGAAACGGGCATCCCTAAGAAGGTTGTCAAGAAAGAATCCAACGACAATCCTGTACAATTGTTAGACGACAGCATGGATAAGCAGACAATTAGAAGGATTAAGAACAACCATGCCTCCAAGCGCTCCCGTGAACAGCGCAAGCAGAAATTTGCAGAGATGGACGTCGAAGCTGAAGAGCTTGTCGTAAGAAATCAACAACTTCGGGAAAAAATTGTTGAACTAGAGAAGCTGGCAAAGGAAATGAAAGCCGTGCTCGTGGCCAAAATGGCCGGAAGGGCAGTATAAAATGCATACGTAACGTAACAAAATTCACTTTGCCCCAAAAGGTGTAGTTGTTTGTAATAGGTCAGATGGATGTTAAATAATGTATATTTTCTCATTGTGCCACTTTTTGAAGGGGAAATAATCCCTTGTCTGTCATTTTGTCTTTATTTGTTAGTGACAATATGGCAGACGCCACATTGGCTTTTAATCAGTAATATCTGGTGTTGTAGCACATTGATCATTATGACATGTCACCTTTAATTGGTTGGATTGTTATATATGCTAAATCCTGTCAAGATGAAAAATAAGACAACAAAAAAAAAAAAAATTAAAGTCAGTTGATGTGATGTTATTATCATTGATATTTAATGTGATCACATGACATCATTTTGTGTTGCCGAAAGTCCTTGACATTGCTATAATGTTATCACATGTGTGTATGTGCTGATTAATGGTCATGTTGTTTTATTTTTGTTTGTTTGGTTTTGTTTTGTTTTTTCGTCATGCATCTTTTTATCTTTGCGGTCTATTATTGAAACAGTTAGGAATTTATTGGATTGAAGATGTCGTTTTGAGACATTTGTTGTTTTATGGACTTGAAAACAATGAAATGATATTGATAATATTGTTGATTTCCTATAGTTGTTGCATTTTGTATTTTTGTAGATATTATTACATAATGATATAGTTTATTCTGATGCGAGTTTTCACTTTGATAACACAATTTGTTGGAAAAAAAAGATAAAGAAAAAACTAAGTTGAATATTCTCTTTTTCTCCTTATCATGAATCGAATATGAGGTGTGTTTTGTTTTTTTTTCTTCTGATCTCTATAATATCCCACTGGATTTGTTATGTTTTATTTCTATTTTTTTTTGTGTTTTTTTTTTTTGTTCGTTTCAAAATCCAAGGTTTACATTGTTTTCTCATCACACATAAAAACAAAAGAACATTCACTTAAGGATTTCTTTTATAAATGATTCGTTGAGAATTTTAAAATATTTACGCAGTCTATTAAGTGTAACGCTACTAAATATGTTTTGTATATCCTTTACACTTGATAATGATGCATTACTACTACTATGATAATTTAAGCACTTTGTGATATATCTGATGTACTGTCGGTGTTGTATAATTTATATTTGTACCTATAATGATGATGTATAAGATAGATGATATTGATTGATTTATGGATAAATCCTGCTGTTTCCTTCGCTGCCGCAAGATGAAGATGGTTTTGTTTTGTTTTGTTTTTTTAACGAAATCATTGCTTTTGTGGAACATAGTGGCTTTTAATAATGGCTGCCTCTATTTCCACCCCCCCCCCCCCCCCCCCCCCCCCCCCCCCCCCCCCCCCCCCCCCCCCCCCCCCCGGCCGATTGGATTGCGGAAAAAAACGTCGCAGGCTTTTTGCGATTTGGATTTTTTTAAATTGTGCAACTTGTGACAAGAAACTTAACAAATTACTGCATTACAACCTTTGGATTAAACATACAACAATTGTGGACTACTATTATTCTATTATGAAGACTAGCATCCCGGGGGTGAGAATAGTCACTTTGTTTAATAATTGTCGACTTATTTTAATTTTGTTTAAAGAATATATTAGACTATCAATTGGGGGAGGGGGGGGGGGGTAAGTTATGTAAAAACATTGAGACAATTCACAAAAGATTTGAGTGGGAGTCATGTTTTATCGCCAGTATTCCTGGTTATTCGTTCTCTTATACAACAGCATTTTTCCTTTACTTTATAGTTCTAGTTCTAGTAACATATTATTTTCTTTAAAAGGATGTGATTTATCTGTAATTATCTCATCAATAGTAATCTGTGTTTTTCCTTTAACAACGACATTATGCTGGCATCGTATCTGTGTGTGCGACTCTTGAGACAGAATTGGAGTTTTTGATTTCTTGAACTTTTTAAAAGATTTATCTAAAAGTCTCCAATCTAAAGGGGGGGGGGGAAGATTCACCAATATTCACATTTTGTGAAGCTGTTATATTCAGTTACTGATTTAACTATGGCTTGTGGTGCCCAATGTTGGTTTTGTTTGTTTTAATTTTAATGATTTTATTTTGGTTATATAAGATTAAAAACCTTCTAAATTATATTTTTCTTATTCACGATCAGCTCATGTTTAGGTACTTGATGTATCTATGTATACATCCAGGTTTTCACTCGCGTTATGACATGATTTCGCTGTGTATATGCAAAACTGAATTTGTGTTGTCGAGATGAATTTGTGTCTAACTTGCCCTCTTCATGATGGGGGAAAGAAATCTATTTGGATTTGAAACACGATTACTCTGCAGGGTCTGGGTGGGGATCCTGACCTCCCATAGTGGGCAGGGAGGTACATGCTGTGTCTTCTATCCCCCCATACCTGTTTTCCAATTGTTTCCTGTCATTGTCTTGGAATGAGATTACTTAGTTTTGTCCTGATCCTTGCCGGAGTTCCTTGACTGGGAGGGAAACAGTCGAATGTATAGTTATAGTTTTGGGAGATGATATTTTTTTCCTTGTAAATCATCTCTCTGTTATGCATTGTATTATGTTAAGTTTACATATTATATTATATGATTGGTAAACATTTGAGTGTATTCCTCTTAGTTGGGACCTGTGCTTGTGTCTGGATGAGACTTTTAGGTGATCTCAAACTAAGTACTTTGACAGTGTGCTCTTGGAATCTACACCTGTTCCCTATTTGAACCAATTCCCCTTTGTCTTACCTTTTCTTTTGCGCTTTAATTGTAATTCTAGAACTTTTAACTATCCCATTCTTTTCCTTTTTACTGGCGCTGATATGACCTTAATGTGTTGCAAGCGCCGTAAAACCCTTAAAAACAAAAACAAACTCTGCAGGGTATTATGTTTTAGTAAAGTTTTTAGATTATTCATTTACTGATATAGTCATGTCTTTGACGAGTTGCAATTCAAGGCAATAATATATTTCTATATATTTATATGTTTCAGTACTTTTTTACTTTTTCTAAAAAAAAAAAAACACATTTTAAACAAATTTGGCTTGAAAACTTGTCCTTCGTTTATTGGTTTATTGAAATTAAAATAATCCTCATCTTGACGAGAACTCTCAAACCTGGGACTTCCTGGAAGTCTTTGGTTTGAGAGTTTACAACAAGATGATGGTCATTTTCATTGATCATTATTTGAGGGATTGGTTTTTGGGGGAAAAAATTTTTTTAAGCTTTTTTGTTGGGTTTTTTTTTTTTAATGTTTTTTTTTTTTTCAGACTATGGCAGTTTTGTGATGACAATAGATTATCTCCTCATCACCAACATTCAAGTCCATGATAATTTATATGATTCCACAAATGCATTGATTTATTCCCAATCCCCCCCCCCCCCCCCCCCCCCCCCCCCCCCCCAAAAAAAAAATGTCCATCAACGGTGATGAATTTCATACAGAACGAGATGATATGAATTAGAGCAAAAACTCTCATCCGTCTGTAAACATTGGCCAATTGATATTCTTTGTAATGCTGAATAATAAAATAGCATTTTTATGGACTGATATGGCTTGAAGTTGAAGTGGAAGATGGCCAAGTATGTAGGGTTTGTCGAGCCCAGTCCAAGACACTTTGTTGAAGTTGAAGGCCAAATTCATTGAATTAACGAATCTAATCCAGGCCTACATGATTGTTTTATTACAGAAAAAGTATTAACATTTTGACAAACGTAACCAAACATTAAAATGATCACACTTACACCTTGGCCGTATTCTATGCGAACCAAATGCGTATGAATTGAACTTTAAGTACAATTTGACTGAGATCGCTGAATTACATTTTTAACAAATGCCTGTTATTATGTTCCTGAAAGAAAAAAGAGCAATCTATGTGAAGATAACAAAAAATGTTGAGTGTTCAAAATTTCAGAAATAAAGATCTCAAAATAATATGTGATGTTGTTTCCTGTATTGAGATGGTGTTACCTGCATTGGGGTATTCTGGCCTCCCGTGATGGCGGTGAGGTCACTATAATTGCTGTCTTCTATCCCCCTGTATCTACGTGTTTTTCCTTTTCAACAACTGTTACCTGGTTGGAGTTCCTGACCTCCCATAGTGGTCAGGGAAGCACTTATTTTGTCTTCTATTCCCCTTTTATCTGTTTTCCAACATGCTTTCTGTCTTTGTCTTGGAATGAGATTGCAAAGTTTTGTCCTGACCCTGGCCGGAGTCTTTGGCTGGGAGGGAAATAGTCAGCTAGATAGTAAAGAGTTTTGAGAGGTGACATTTTTTGTCTTATAAATCACCTCTCTGTTATCCTACTGTTATTTTTGTTTTACATATATATGATTTGTAAACATCTGAGAGAGTGGGGACCTGTGTTTGTGCCAGGATGAGACATTTAGGTGATCTCAAACATGATAGTTTGCTCTTGGAATCTCCATCTGTTCCCCATTTGAACTAATTCCTCTTTTGTCTTTCCTTTTCTTGGATGCTTTACTTTAATTGTAATTCTGGAACTTAGTACTATCCCATTTTCTTCCTTTTTATGGCGCTGTTATTTCCTAAATGTGTTGGGGAACGCCGTAAAACCATTTTAAACAAGCACAGGTCCCCTCATTGAACTATATAGACCCCTTCTTTGTCTTACTTTTTCTTTGTTATTTTTTTGTTTTGTTTTGTTTTTGTTTTTGTTTTTTTGTTATTTGGGTGGGGGGGGGGGGTAATTGGGCTCAGTCTTTGCTTGGTCATTGGTACTACAGGCGCCCAGTTCGGCTACCCGCCGCATTGTGTGACATTGAACAAGTTACCTTACCCTAGCTCACTTTACGGGACTACACTGCGACTGACCCCTGGCTAACTCCAGTTCCAGACTTTCCTTGGAATAGACCCTAAAGGCAAATATCCCCACGGGAATGAATAACGGGAATTTTTTTTTTTTATTTAAATAAGAATTTACCTCAGATCTGCAACTTTCAATTCTTTTTTTACTGGCGCTAAAATGACGAATAAGCGTCGAAAGCGTTGTATAACTCCTATACTTCAAATATTATAAACAAAACACGAAGTATTTCATGCTATTTTTATATTTCTCCTGTCTGAAGACTTGGGCGAGGTTCGTCCTTCACCTTCTCCACCAATGCTTCCAATCCTTCATTCAAGGACTTGTGACGTAGACTCTTGGTGCTCGGACTTGGGCGAGGTTCTTCCTTCACCTTCTCCACCAATGCTTCCAATCCTTCATTCAAGGACTTGTGACGTAGACTCTTGGGGTTCAGGTCGATTTCCTCCTAGGGCGATGGCGTCGATTCTGTCTATCTCTTAAATCTCTATATAGATATAGACATTTGCCATCACCAGGTGGCTGATGGCTGTGTAACCTTTTCTCTCTATACACTTGTCAATTCTTGCTACATCTTATAACCCTTCTTAATAAAGAACTGAAAAGGACTATGAAACAGTGCAAAGGAAATAAGGCATGGGATGGTTATTTACTTTTATGTATTTTTATTTCTGCTTGTTGGAATGCTGGGTGGAGTTCCTGACCTCCCATAGTGGGCAGGGAGGTACTTGCTGTGTCTTCCATCTCCCTATATTCTGTTTTCCAACATGCTTTCTGTCTTTGTCTTGGAATGAGATTACTTGGTTTTGTCCTGGGTGGGGTTCCTGACCTCCCATAGTGGGCAGGGAGGCACTTACTTACTGTGTCTTATATCCCCCCCCCCTTTATCTGTTGACCAACATGCTTTCTGTCTTTGTCTTGAGATGAGATTACTTGGCTTTGTCCTGGCCCTGGTCGGATATCCTTGCTGGGAGGGAAACAGTCAAATGTATAGTTAGAGTTTTGGGAGATGATATTGTTTCCCTTGTAAATCATCTGTCTGTTATGCATTGTATGTTTTTGAACATATGATTTGTTAATAGTTGAGTGTGTTCCTCTTAGCGTGGACCTGTGACAGGATGAGACTTTTAGCTGATCTCTAACCATGAACAATGATAGTATGCTCTTAGAATTCACATCTGCTCCCAATATGTGCTATTTTCCTTTGTCTTACTTTTCTTGTGCGCTTTTAATTGTAAATCTATAACTTTTTGACTATCCCATAATTTTCTTTCTTTTTACTGGCGCGCTGAAATGGCCTAAATGTGTCGCAAACACTGTAAAAACAAAACAAGGACTTGTGAAGTTGACTCTTGGGGCTCCGGGGCGATTCCCCCGAGGCCGATGAAGTCGATACTGACTCTCTCTCTCTCTCTCTCTCTCTCTCTCTCTCTCTCTCTCTCTCTCTCTCTCTCTCTCTCTCTCTCTCCCTCTCTCTCTCTTCTCTCTCTCTCTCTCTCTCTCTCTCTCTCTCTCTCTCTTATATATATATATATATATATATATATATATATATATATATATATATATATATATATATTATATATTTATATATATATATTATATTATATATATATACATATATATATATATATATTATATACATATATATATATATATATTAATATATATATATATGTATATTATATATATATATATATATAATATATATATATATATATATATATATATATATATATATATATATTATATATATATATATATATATATTTATATATATATATATATATATATATATATTATATATATATATATTATATTATATATATATTAATATATTATATAATATATATATTGAATTGTGTTTGATACAAATATGGTACGATGGCAAATTAAGCCTGAAACATTAATGTAGACTGTCTCAAACATTGTGGTAAATATTTTAAATATAATAATAATATATATATATATATATATATTATATATATATATAATGCAAATTTTCACTCACATTTTTTGGCCGAGACGACTCGTTTCTGTGTTTTTTACACTTCTTCAGTCGGCGTAATCCATTGTAATGTCCGTAGAAAAGTTCTTACTCCAAACTAAAGTTGTTTCGTTGTGTAGTGGTGATTAGTGTTGATGTGTATTGTGATGTGCTCTCATGTTTATATTATGAGTGTGTGTGTGTGTGTGTTTGTGTGTGTAGGTGTGTTGTGTGTTGTGTGTACATGTGTGTGTGATATTGTAGTGGAATGTGGTTGCGGCGGGGGGGGGGGGGGGAAGAGGGGGAGGAGGGGTATAATGGGGTCGGGAGGGGGGGGGAGGAAAGGGGGGGGGGGGGGGTTATTTGGCCTTTTGCGTTTTGAGCTTGAATTTGTTAGAGTGTCTGCACATTGTCATCAGTTCAGATCTTTTATTTAAGGTGCTATTGTTTCTGTAGTTGTGTAGTAAAATCTCCAGTTTCTCTGTCAGGCATAAATTGCATTTTCTAGCACCGCATCTGTAGGGGCTGCTTTGCTTGACGACCTCCCAGGTTATTGTTGGTGTTTTTTGTATTATATATAATATATATATATATATATATATATATATATATATATATATATATATATATATATATATATATATATATATATCTTAAATCCCTCCATCACCAGCTGGCTGTGTAACCTTTTTCTCTCTATAAACTTGTCATTTCTTGCTGCATAATATTATCACTCGTTCTCAATAATTTGTGCGGCTATGTGGTCTTGTGATATAGCACTCGCTTTCTGATAAGAATATCTTGGGTTCGAGCCTCGCTCGGCGTATAGTTGAGTTCTTAGAAATGGCTCTTTATTCACATTCTCTCACCGTACTCAGGTGTAAAATTATTACCTGATTAACAGAGTTGTCTCTGTGCGAAAAAAAAAATGGTAATATCGCCTAACAGGCATCATCATGTCTCGTTCTACATGTTGCGTGTTGCTGTTGGTCTGAGACCCTTTGAAAAGCGCTTTGAGCACGTTTAGTGGATATCGCACTATATAAAAGCTCACGTGTTTTGTTTGTTTTGTTTTTGTTTTTTTGTTTTTTGTTTTTTTTTTTTTTAATAAAGAACTGAAAAGGTCTGAATGAAACAGTAAAACAAAGTAGTCCTTCAGAGCCATTAGCCTCATGGAGCCGGAGTTTATCCCGGTTTCTATATCGTGAAACGGACAATAGCAATTGCTTGCTATCCTTTCGATAGGACGCTAGTCTATCGCAAAGTGCTTTCCGCCAATCTATGAGACTCAACTACTGCTGGGTAGACAGAGGGGGTCAGAAAAAATATCGATCTTGGTCCCTTTGCATGTGAAGCGAGTGCTCTACCAACTGAGCTATCGGGACCCCCAACAGTACCAAAGAATAAATAGGGCATGGGATGGTTATTTCCTTTTATGTATTTTTCTTTCTTTTATTTTCTTTTTGCGTCTTTTTCTTTCTGTTTAGTCTGGCACTACATCTCTTCACATCTTTATCTTCGTACCCAGTGCCTGCTTCTTAATTTGTCACCCTAATAGTAATAGATAGAGGGGCGATGTGGCCGAGTGGTTAAGGCATTCTTTGTGTCCCGGTTCGAGCCCCGCTTCAGGCACTTTCGTGTTTGTCCTTGGGGAAAGATCATTAACCCCCAATCTGTTCAGTTGAACATACGAATTTTCCGTTCCCAATTGACAATCATATTATAATATAGATCTTTAATTCAATAAAGTTCTTGAAATCAAAGTTGTGTTGCCAGATCTAATATTATAATATTATAAATGAGTTTAACTCTCAGAATTGTCCCTGAAATTTCCCACTCACCCAACACAAAAATATATTTTTCTTACTCAAACAGAAAAGCAGCAAGTACATTCAAAAGATAGAACAAAGATAAGGTCACTCAAGCCTTTGTTATTGTATTTTGCCATCCGCGTTTGTGAGTTATTCTCACTAAACTGTATTATCCAGACTATAAAATTTCATGGTTACACATAGTTTTGTGTGTTGGTTCGTTTTACTTCCGGATGGCAATGTTATGAGCTTCTTAGCCAAGCGCATACTATCTATACATATTACTGGTCAGCAAATTGAACTCTACAGCACAGTGTCCAGTTTCATAGTTATAACAAAACATTAAAAAAAAATTATTTGTGATGTACAAAAGGAATTAAAATGACATAAATGTTGGTTGCATCGTAACGTATGTGACGATTTTCCTGTACACGGTAAGGAGAGGGTTAAAACATTAAGTCAATGGATTTAAACACAAAGTGGTCATTTTAAAATGTAGTTGTGTCTACTATGATTACCCCTGAAAACTGCAAATTTTCCAATTTCAAGTAGGCAGGCCTGTGATATGTACCTATTTATTTGCAAATCTGATTATCCATACCATCATGGGCTCATTGTTGTAAAGGAAAAATGGTACTCTCAAACCATCATGGGGTCATTGTTGTAAGGGAAATATGGTACTCTCAAACCATCATGGACTCATTGTTGTAAGGGAAAAATGGTACTCTCAAAACATCGTGGGGTCATTGTTGTAAGGGAAATATGGTACTCTCAAACCATCGTGGGGTCATTGTTGTAAGGGAAATATGGTACTCTCAAACCATCATGGGGTCATTGTTGTAAGGGAAATATGGTACTCTCAAAACATCATGAGCTCATTGTTGTAAGGGAAAAATGGTACTCTCAAACCATCATGGGGTCATTGTTGTAAGGGAAAAATGGTACTCTCAAACCGTCATGGGGTCATTGTTGTAAGGGAAAAATGGTACTCTCAAACCATCATGGGGTCATTGTTGTAAGGGAAAAATGGTACTCTCAAAACATCGCATAATATTATCCATTACATCAACGTCAAAAAAAAACAACAACCCATAAATGCGTCCGGTTTTCTGACTTGCAAATGTGTCGCCTGAACCGAAAGGCAGGTTTTAGCAGGTCTGATAACGAACACAATACGCTTCAACAGTCATAACGTCACTTCCCTCTGATGCATTGGTAATTGTAACTGGCTTAGTAACTGGCTCTAAACTGAAATATTTCTCCGACGAGCATAAAAGAGTATCCAGTCAGAAGAAGAAAAAAAACACATTATAAATCTGATCATGTTTTGACTTTTACACATTCTGATCACAAGACATATGAAAAAATTCTAGCCAGCATGAAGAATATAAAGAACCGATTTTCTTTGTTTAGAACCACGATGGCCGCCGTTGCTGGGCGACGTGGCATCAGACTATTGAATCCAAATAGGGGCTTGGCTAAACATTGTTGTAATGGGCCATATTTTGCGTTGGTTTGAGAGTAATTTCTATTACAACAAAGAGCCCATAAAGACGGGTACTCATTTGTAGGTACAATGACCCAAATTGTGTGCTCGTTGTTGTAATGGAAATTAGCCGACATCTCAAATCAACGCAAAGTATTGTCCATTACCACAATCCAGTCCATAATTGCGTTCGGATATCAGACCAGCTAAAATGTGACCTAACCTCATAACAATTTGGGTATCAGACCTAAGATACGTTGCCCTTGGCATATATTTTGTAAATTACATCTCTAGAAAAGATCACTTTATTTAAGAAAAAAAAAGACTATGAAAAGGGAATTAATAACGAACCTTTACCTTTACCGATGTTCTATGTCGGACACGACGTTGGAGATCATGGTTCGCCAGCTCTCTCTCTCTCATCTGCGAGTTTCGCACATTGATTTATGGGCCTTCCTACGTACGCTGCGACATTTCCGAGCCAGCTTGTCCTTCTTCGTCCTCGACCACGATTGCCTTCTATCTTTCCCTCTGCAATGGTCTTCTGTAGTGAGTCGTGCCTTCTGATGTGGCCGAAATATCGGGTTATCCTCTTTCTAATAGTTGAAATGATCGTTGTTGATGTTATTCCTAAAGTTTGGAGTACTTGATGATTTGTTTTCTTTTCCTTCCAGGATATCCTTGCAATTCTTCTATAGGTCCACAACTCTAATGCTCTGAGTTTCTTTTCTAGTGTCTTTGTCAGAGACCACGTTTCACATCCATAAAGTAGTGTTGACCAAATGTAGCATTTTGCCAGACGTGTTTTTGTGGTAAGTGATAGGTCGTGGGATGTGATTAGGGAATGCATTTTTGAAAATTTACTCTTGGCCAATGCAATTCGTCTGATGATTTCTGCATCGCATTTTCCATCTTCTGTCAATAATGCTCCTAGATATTGGAATGACTTTACTTGCTCTATGATCTTTCCATCTATTTCAATTGATATTTTCCCATTGTTTTTTTTCTCTTGCTAAATAGCATTGTCTTTGTTTTGTTTTTTTTTTCACATTCATGAGCAGGCCAAACTTTTCACTTTCAGTTTTGACTATATCTACAATGGCTTGTAGATCTTGTTCAGTTTCTGCTATAAGCACTGTATCATCAGCATAGCGGAGATTATTAATATTCACACCCCCGACATTAAGACCAGGCAGGTGTTCCACGTTCCTGAATATTATGTCTGTGTATAGGTTGAATAATGAACACAAGGGAATTAATCAGTGTAATTACAAAAGTAAATTTTTTTTGTGGGACTTGTTTCCCTTGGAATAAGGCTTACACCCCTTTCCATGAAGTGGAATGGTCCTTGAAGTGTTGTTTTATTCCGAAAATCGTCACACGACGAGCTGTTTTCTTGGACCGATTCCGAATAGTTTTCATGTGAGGACACAGGGACCTTTGGCATTCGACGACATGCACTTTACAGTGGGAAGTTGAAAGGACGAGTCCATTTTTTATGTTGTTGATTGTGTCTGGGTCAAGCTGTCTGGAGCTTTTGTGGTGAAGCCAGTGGAATCAATTAGAATGTCTGGCCCAGGCTAAACCTTCGAGAAACGAAGTTATTCTTGTTGATGAATGGACGTGAGTGGGAAATATCTTTTGTCATTTTGCTACTGAGTGTGGTAGACATCATTGCACGTCTCTTCAGTTAGTGTAAAGGACCCAAATGTAATTCGGGCAAATGATCTTTTTACTTGTCAACTTCTTGACATTCAAGCCAAACTTTCACAAGCAAGCAACCTGTTGTGAATTTGTTACTGTAAACAAACCTGAGTTTTTTCAAGTAATAAAATATTATTTATAAATACAACGAAGTTCACATTTCAATAGGATGAATGCCGCAATTATACACTAATGCTTTCGTTGGGAATTTGTAGGCTTGTAGTTGGAACCTTACTTTAATTTATTTCTTATTATAAAAAACGGAATGTTGTGACGCAGTGTAATTCTAATTTAAATTTATGGATTTATGATGCAACTTTATTGGTGTATCTTTTTCATTACTCGCTCCTGGAATACCTGTTTCAAACTTTCACCGTATTGCCATATTATTTTGAAATAGAAAATATAGGCTCTAAATTTCATTTAAAAGTAAAAGTAAAGTCCATTCATTTAAAGAAAACTTTAGTTAGATTTAACGCCAGGTTATTTATTATTTTTTATTATTATTATTATTATTATTATTATTATTATTATTATTATTATTATTTCGTTGGAGGATATTTCCATGACAACAATTTGGGTTATCAGACCTGTCAATAAGTATACGTGTCGATTCCATCACATAATTTAGAGGTCTCAGTATTTTCAATTCCAATTCTGTGGTCTGGTGGTATGACACTCGCTTTCGGATCGGAAGGTCTAAGCCTCGCTCGGTGCATAGTTGAGTCCTTGGAGAAGGCTCTTTACTCACACTCTCTCACCGTACTAATGTGTAAAATGAGTACCTGGCCGTTAACAGCATTGTCTTTGTCCGAAAAAATGGTAATATCGCATAACAGGCGTCATGTTCCGTCCTACATGTTAAAGTTAAATGTTGTTTTTGGTCAGGGAACCCTTGTAAAACGCTTTGAGCATGAGTGGATATTGCGCTATATAAAAGCTCAATTAAATTAATTTAATTTATTAGCAGCAGTCAATGATCTTCGTCATAAGTGATGATGTATTGATGCCCTTTTATGCTCTTAATTGTTTTGATATTTTGGTTGAAATGTATTCGAGTTTTTTAAAGCGCTTTGAGGTTTCGACGAAAGGCGCTATATAAAAATGCTTATTATTATTATTATTATTATTACCAGCTACCCAATCTCTGTTGGGTGGACAGAGAGATCTGGGGGAAAAAATCTCGACGGCACCCGGGTTCAATCTCGGTACCTTTGTGTGTGAAGCGATTGCTGTACCAACTGAGCTACCAGGACCCCCAATTTTATGGTAATAGAAGACAAAATCTGTTTATTCTTTCCTTTTCTTTTTTCTTTATGTCATAAGGGTTTTATGAACTGTGGTGTAAATGGTTGACAAATAAAGAATATGTGTATTCAGAGTGATCAACAATAGGAGAATGAGAGGAGAAATGTTGAAATTGCGATTTACAGTTACAGTCCTCTTCACCAAAGCAGTTATCATCATCGCACTATGCAATTTCATTTCTGGTGAGTATTCTTGACCTTGAACTTTTGATAATGTTATATCAACCCTTTATCCTCTTTTCTAAAATATATGAATAAGTAAAAGTGCTTTGAACTCCTTTAGTGGATATTGTGCTTTACAATTTTTTTTTTTTTTCTAACAATGTTATTAAGCAACGTTGTTGCAGAGGACTGGAGAGGAAAGGATAGAAAATAACTTTAAAGTAAGAGTAAATAAGATAATAATTCTATAATAAGTGCAGATCTGGGAATCGTTTTACCTCGTGAAAAGAGTACAATATGATTTGAGGTTGGATAAAAATTGAATAATTGTGTTTGCCCGGCGACAAGACTGAATTTCTTACAAATAGATTACAAATCATAATATTTTCATAACAATTTTCAGTCAAAGAAACTTTATAGTTATTAAACATTGAATTTGAATATATAATTCTTACTGCTCTCTTGATGAAAATGATAAGCCAATAAAATTTGATAACATAATTCATGACAAAATTCTATAAGAAACTCATTGTTTCAGACAACATCCATGTTTTACATCACAATTCAATACAAGATCTTACTGTAGAGACTCTCATAATATTTTTTAATTATTGACCTCATTCTAGTTCACTGCCAAGACTCGAAGAACCAAACTGATGATTCTTCGGCATCGTACTCAGACTTACCTTGGAAGTTTGACTTTGCCTCACACGACAACAACAACAACAACAACAACAACAACAATCATCATCAAAATGTCGATCACAATGACATCCATGAGAATTTGGTAGGACATCAGGATGACTCCAAGTCTCATTTTGATTACGATTACCATGACAACGACTACGACGACGACGATGATGATGATAATGATGTCGATGATACAGATTACAATGACGAGACTCATAATGTCGACGAGTTTGGGGAAGACATGATGCCCGCTATTATAATCGGCAATTCCCAAAATGACCATGAGGGTGGCGGCAGCGGGTCGAAGTCTAAAGCTGAAACGGATACCAAATCCAAACCAGATGCAAAACCATCGGGTACCTACAAAACATCTTCGGCTTTCATACGATGTGCCAAATACCAAGCTCCAAAATCCCTTCACGGTGCTAAGAAGAAACCCGAAGATGTAAACTTCGATTACGGAGATGATAATACGGAAACAAATAATTCAGACCGGGAGAATTCCGGAAAAGTGGATGCAGCAAACAAAATTGGAAATGCGACTGGGTTGGAGGTCGAAGTGGATTCTGTAAATTATACGTCTGTGTTCTGTAAGCCCAATTGGAGATGCTTTACTCTGTGGCTCACGGATCCTAATCAGGAAAACAAGTTTGAGATCAAGACTCAGGGTAAGTCAAAGGCTTTTACTTTTTCATTGTTGTTGTAGTTGTAGTTATATTGTGGTCTTGTGTGTCTTTAAGCAATAAACTTGAGCATTTCCATAGCGCAATATCCACTAAACGTGCTTAAAGCGCTTTACAAGGGGTTGCTAGTCAGCATGTAGGACGAGACATGGCCGGGCCCCCTTGTTAGGCAATATTACCATTTTTTAACGGCCAGGTATTCTCATTTTACATCTGAGTGCGATGAGAGAATGCAAGTCAAGAGCCTTTTCCAAAGACTGAACTATGCGCTGCTCAGAGCAAGGCACAAACCCTGGACTTCCTGAACTGAAGGTGTGTGTCTTACCACAAGATCACATAACTACATATTTGGAAAAAAAATTAATTTTCCTTTTTTACTTTATAATACTTATATGCCAGGTTCTATTCCCACTCCTAACTCCCCCTTTTATCCCTTTGTGACCCAGTTGATATACCATATGACCATTGTGCAAAATACCCATAGTTCAAGTCCAAAATTAATACATCATCAAGACAAATCCTCTCATCTTCTCCCATTCCTCTGTACTTTTCTTTTCTATATATTATATGGTCCTCTTTCCTCAATTCTTTCGCTGACTTTTTCCCTTCTCAAGCTCTTTCTTGGACACTCATGTAATAAACACTCTGCAACTTTGGATTTTTTAGCTTTTTAAAAATTGTTTGCGAAGAAAATACAGATGTTTTGTTTGTGTCTGTCACAGATCTGACAGAGTATCAATGATTTGTAGGGAGATATAATCAAAAATGAATATTGTTATCCTTCCAGATACACCAATGTATGACAGAGTATCAATGATTTGTAGGGGGATATCATCAAAAATGAATATTGTTATCCTTCCAGATACACCAATGTATGACAGAGTATCAATGATTTGTAGGGGGATATCATCAAAAATGAATATTGTTATCCTTCCAGATACACCAATGTATGACAGAGTATCAATGATTTGTAGGGGGATATCATCAAAAATGAATATTGTTATCCTTCCAGATACACCAATGTATGACAGAGTATCAATGATTTGTAGGGGGATATCATCAAAAATGAATATTGTTATCCTTCCAGATACACCAATGTATGACAGAGTATCAATGATTTGTAGGGAGATATCATCAAAAATGAATATTGTTATCCTTCCAGATACACCAATGTATGACAGAGTATCAATGATTTGTAGGGGGATATCATCAAAAATGAATATTGTTATCCTTCCAGATACACCAATGTATGACAGAGTATCAATGATTTGTAGGGGGATATCATCAAAAATGAATATTGTTATCCTTCCAGATACACCAATGTATGACAGAGTATCAATGATTTGTAGGGGGATATAATCAAAAATGAATATTGTTATCCTTCCAGATACACCAATGTATGACAGAGTATCAATGATTTGTAGGGGGATATAATCAAAAATGAATATTGTTATCCTTCCAGATACACCAATGTATGACAGAATATAACCAATTACTAATGTGTAGGGGGATAGAGTATCGTATAATCAAACACAGATGTAATTTAATCTGTCCTGATACATCAATGTATGACAATACAATTGATTTGTAGGGATACAATCAAACACGAATGTAATGTAATCCTTCCTGATTCACCAATGCCTGACACAGTATAATTGATTTGTAGGGGGATATAATCGAATGTGGATGTAATGTATTCCTTGTCTGATTCACCAATGCCTGACACAGTATAATTGATTTGTAGGGGGATATAATCGAATGTGCATGTAATGTATTCCTTGTCTGATTCACCAATGTCTGACAGAGTATAATTGATTTGTAGGGGGATATAATCGAATGTGCATGTAATGTATTCCTTGTCTGATTCACCAAAGTCTGACAGTATAATTGATTTGTAGGGGGATATAATCGAATGTGGATGTAATGTATTCCTTGTCTGATTCACCAATGTCTGACAGAGTATAATTGATTTGTAGGGGGATATAATCGAATGTGCATGTAATGTATTCCTTGTCTGATTCACCAAAGTCTGACAGAGTATAATTGATTTGTAGGGGGATATAATCGAATGTGGATGTAATGTATTCCTTGTCTGATTCACCAATGTCCCAAATGCTCTCATTTTCTCAATTGATTTAATATGGGGTACTGGAGACTACATTCAAGCTCAACATCTATCTATCTATCTATCTATCTATCTATCTATCTATCTGTATCTGTATGGTTGGCGCTGAAGAAACCAATGGTCTGGTTGTATTTCAGCGGCGTCCTCATTGGGCGCGGGCCCATGTCAGTTGGGCCTTGAAATCGTTTAGGTGTGGTGCCATGATGACCAGTTCATCCAGCCCATTCCACTCCGAGATAGTTCTAATGATGAAAGAATTTCTGTAGTTTTGTGGTCTTGTCTGTGGGATTTTGAAGCAGTTCGAATTGTTTTGTCTCTGAGCAATCTAGTACGAGGTGGTTTGCATCTTGTGGTGCTTGGTTGCACTTTGGGCATGTTGGTGATTCTTGGAGCCCCCATTTGTACATGTTGGCAGCTGTTCTTGTATGTTTTGACCGTAGTCTATTTGCAGCTACCCAGTATTTTCTTGGTTGATCCTGTAGACCTGGGAGACTTTACAGGGTTCTTCAATTAGTTCCCCTCCTGTTGGCTTATTCCTTTTCCACTCCTCGCACCAGGCTTCTTGTGTGTTGTAGTTTATGAGTCCTGCTTTGAGTCTGAGTCTGAGCGGTACACAGGCGAGACCTTGGTAAAGGTTGTTTACACGTCACACATTCTCTCATTGTACTCTGATGTAAAATAAGTATATGGCCTTTAACAGCGTTGTCTCGGTCGGTCGTGAAAATAATTGTAATATATCGTCTAACTGGTGTCGTGTCTCGTCCTACTTGTTAATTGTTGCTGTTGGCCAGGGACCCTTTGTATAGCGCTTTGAGCATGTTGAGTGGATATTGCGCTATAAAAAAGCTCAAATTAAGAAATTAAGGAGCTGGCACCGGTGTAAGATAAAGAACTGAACAAGTGTGTATGACATGTTTCCAGACAAAGAAAGAAAGAAAGAAAAAAAAACATCCCAAAAAAAAACAGTCGTCCTCTGATTACCGGCCAGACGTTCTACCATTACCATTACACACTTGTTCAGCTTTATTGTGCGGCTATGTGGTCTAGTGGTATGACACTCGCTTTCGGATCGGAAGGTCCTGGGTTCGAGCCTCGCTCGGCGCATAGTTGAGTCCTTGGAGAAGGCTCTTTACTCACATTCTCTCACCGTACTCAGGTGTAAAATGAGTACCTGGCCGTTAACAGCGTTGTCTCTGTCCCAAAAAAAAATTGTAATATCGCCTGACAGGCGTCATGTCTCGTCCTACATGTTATGTGTTGCTGTTGGCCAGGGACCCCTTGTAAAGCGCTTTGAGCACGTTTAGTGGATATTGCTCTATATAAAAGCTCAATTTTTTTTTTTTTAATTTTTTTTTTTTATTATAAAAAGCTCAAGATGTCGAAAGTGACCAGTCAGACTGTCAACAGTGGCGAATATAGGATTCAATAGTCTGACGTCACGTCGCCCAACAATGAGCAGCTTGGTTCTAAACAAAGAAAATTGGTTCTTTTTAATCTTCATGCTGGCAGCAGCCTCTTATGGTTTTCACACTACTATGTTATGACAATCGACCCAATCAGCAAAGTCTGGTCCGCATTCGTGCACCGTCGCAAACCCGCCGGGTAGCATCGTCACAACACACCGTTCTGCCGTCTCAGGTTCTTGCCCACAGCGGGCTGGCGAGACCGTTTTCACGTGTCCTGTTATCATAATGTAAAAAAGTCAAAACATGATCAGGTTTATAATGTTTTCTCCTCTGGACACACTTTTATGCTCGACGGAGAAATATTTCATCAGGGCATATGCCATTACTCCGATAGTTTAGAACCAGTTGCTAAGTTACTATGAGTCATTACGAGGGAAGTGACGTCACGACTGTAGAAGGCTATTGTGAGAGCAATAGCATAAATTATATGTTTTCCTAACAGGCGACTCATACTCTTTGGTGGCAATTTGATGACACGTCGCCGAGCGAGTGGAAGAAGCAATGGGCATGATCTCTATTCCCTTTCCATGTGCTCTAGGTTATTGGTCACATTGCAAAGCGTGCTCAAAATGACCCACATAGTGAGAAGTATTCACAGCTTTTGAAGTATCTTACATCACGATTGGTCATTTTGTTCAGCTTGACACACGGGTATGTTTACAACTTTCATAAACAAAGCAGCGTGTTTAGATTTGTTAAGAAATATCCAATCGTTGGACATGAACAAATCGTGGATAGCAATGTTATGAGCTTCTTAGCCAAACGCATATTATCAAGATTATGAAAGATAGTATGCGATTGGCTTAGAAGCTCATAACATTGCTATCGCGCCTTTTTTCTTATTATGGCGAATTCCCCCCCCCCCCCCCCCACTACAAATAAAGAAAAAACGGCCTTTTTGCAAAGGCTCAATATTCAATCTATCCGTCATTATATAGATAGTATGCAGATGACGTCACTCAGGCCTTTGTTATTGTTTTTGCCATCCGCGTTTGTGAGTTGTTCTCACTAAACTGTATTAACCAGACTATAAAAGGTCATGGTTACACATAGTTTGTGTGTTGGTCCGTTATATTTCCGGATGGCAATGTTGTGAACTCCTTGGCCAAGCGCATTCTATCTATAGATAGTATGCGCCTGGCTAAGAAACTTACAACATTGCCATCCGGAAGTATGACCGTAACCATGAACGTTTATTGTCTGGTTAATACAGTTTAGTAAGAATTACTCATAAGCGTGGATGACAAAAAACAATAACAAGGACCTGAGTGACGTCAACTTCATTCTATCTATAAGCGTTGTGTGTTATTCCAATAACCAGTCATGCCTACTTGAATTATTTTTTTTTAATCGTAGTTTTTAGAAGATAAAAATTGTGATCGCTATATTCAACTTTGTAACAATTTGCCCTCACAGTGAACAATGAGAACACCTCATAATCCTAAAACCTACACACTCTGGCATCAACTTTCATGTTCAATCAATTGTGCGGCTATGTGGTCTAGTGGTATGCCACTCGCTTTCGGATCGGATCGGAAGGTCCTGGGTTCGAGCCTCGCGCTCGGCGCATAGTTGAGTCCTTGGAAAAGGCTCTTTACTCACATTCTCTCACCGTACTCAGGTGTAAAATGAGTACCTGGCCGTTAACAGCGTTGTCTTTGTCCGAAAAATTGTAATATCGCCTCACATCACAGTGACTCACAGGCGTCATGTCCCGTCCTACATGTTAAATGTTGCTGTTGACCAGGGACCCCTTGTAAAGCGCTTTGAGCACATTTAGTGGATATTGCGCTATATAAAGACAATTTATTAATTTAGTTTGAATTAAGTTTTGAAATTGGAACAAAAAAAAAAAAAAAAAAAGGTCGGAATTCTACTCGTTTTTCGTCGTACTTGACACGTCTGCAGTCACCGAAACACCGCTCGTTTACTTCCTGATTCGTCCAAGCCCCGAGTCGAGTCGAGTCGAGTCATCATTGATTTATAAACAGAGATGTTCTAATAATAATAATAATAATAATAATAATAATAATAATAATAAGTACGTTTTCAAACATATTTGTTTTCGTTCGTGTCCTCATTGCCTCCTCGTCTTTCAGATCATATCGCAGTCACAGCGTCCTATTTTCAATCTTTTATTTACGACATCCAGCTTTTCTTCCCGTTTTTTTTTTTTTGTTTTTTGTTTTCATTATTTTGCTTGTAGATGATTCTTTTCTTTTTCTCTTCTTTCTCTTCTTCTTCTTCTTCTTCTTCTTCTTCTTCTTCTTCTTCTTCTTCTTCTTCTTCTTCTTCTTCTTCTTCTTCTTCTTCTTCTTCTTCTTCTTCTTCTTCTTCTTCTTCTTCTCTTCTTCTTCTTCTTCTTCTTTCTTCTTCTTCTTCTTCTCTTCTTCTCTTCTTCTTCTTCTTCTTCTTCTTCTTCTTCTTCTTCTTCTTCTTCTTCTTTCTTCTTCTTCTTCTTTTCTTCTTCTTCTCTTCTTCTTCTTCTCTTCTTCTTCTTCTTCTCTTCTTCTTCTTCTTTTATTTTCCAACGCCCCCATCCCCCCCCCCCCCCCCCCGCCCTTCCTTTTCTAGTCCTTCATTTATGTGCAAACTTCCTTGTTAAAGATATACGAGATGAAGACAACGAAATAAACCGATCAAAATGGAAAAAGCCAAAGAGAAAACAATAAAAACAAAACAATGACAAAATCAAAACGTGTCTCTCTCTCTCTCTCTCTCTGTTTGTGTGTGTGTGTGTGTAGAGAGAGAGAGAGAGAGAGAGAGAGAGAGAGAGAGAGAGAGAGAGAGAGAGAGAGAGAGAGAGAGAGAGAGAGAGACCAAAAAAAAAGAATGGAAAGGGAACATTGTTAATTAAAAATAGTTCGTTGTAGACAATGATTCGTAAAATGCGAATTCTTTATAATATACTTGTTTGAGTGTGCTTTTTCTTTCATGTCGGTCGGCGCATAGTTGAGTCATTGGAAAAGACTCTTTTACTCACATTCTCTCACCGTACTCAGATGTAAAATGGGTACCTGGCCGTCGATAGCGGTTCGTTGTCTCTGTCGAAAAAAATTTGCAATATCGCCGAGACAGGCGTCATGTCTCGTTCTACGTGTTGCTATTGGTCTGTTGGTCAGGGACCCTTTGTCAAGCGCTTTGTTGAGCACGTTTAGTGGATATTGCGCTATAGATAGAATGAAGTTGACATCACTCGGGTCTTTGTTCTTTTTTTTTTTTGCCATCCGCGTTTATGAGTAATTCTCACTAAACTGTATGAAACAGACTATAAACGTTTAAGGTTACATATAGTTTTGTGTGTTGGTCCGTAATACTTCCGGATGGCAATGTTGTGAGCTTCTTAACCAATAAATTAATCATAAATTAATAAATTGAGCTTTTTATAGCGCGATATCCACTAAATGTGCTCAAGGCGCTTTACAAGGGGTCCCTGGTCAACAGCAACATTTAACATGTAGGACGGGACATGCCGCCTTTTAGGCGATATTACAATTTTTCGGACAAAGACAACGCTGTTAACGGCCAGGTACTCATTTAACACCCGAGTCCGGTGAGAGAAAGTGAGTAAAGAGCCTTTTCCAAGGACTCAACTATGCGCCGAGCGCGAGACTCGAACCGAGGACCTTCCGATCCGAAAGCGAGTGTCATACCACAAGACCACATAGCCGCCCACCAAACGCACACTATCTATATAAAATCTCTGCTTTTATTATTAATTCTTCCAGTACCTCATCATCGATTGCCAAAGATGTCTTCTGTTTGTTTTGTTTTTTTATTACTGTCCCGAATGCTCTCTCTCGATCGCTGTTCCCGATCGCGTATCACGGCAACCCGTTAGGGGTTTCAATCTTTTATTTACGAGCAGGCCACGTCGTCGTCGCCTTGCCTTGATGTTGTGTTCTTGTGTTCTTCTACTTATCAAGATGCTCGGTGCAAACTTCCTTGTTCAAGATATACGAGATAGCTCAATAAACAACAACATCAATAGTAATAATAATAACAATCAATTACTGCCCGATAACTGAATCTGAAGGGAATGGACATACAGCAAAGACGTTTCAAGAAGAGAGAGAAAGAAAGACGAGACGATGTGAACATACAGTGAAGTAGAATACCAATACACTACCCAATCGTTTCCGATGGTTTAGAAGAGATCGACGTGTTGTGTGTATATAATATTCAGGTCTGACATCCGAACCCACTAATGGTCCTAGTTTAACATTGTTGTAATGTATTTTGCGTCTTTTTTTTCTTATTCTTTTCTTTACTTTTTTTTTTTTATATTTCCATTACAACGGTGAGCCCATAAGGAATTGGGTTATCAGGCCTGTAAATAAGTGCGCGTCGGTTTATATGTTAAAAATATTTAAAAAAAACAAAACAAAACATAAAAATACCAATAAAAACAAAAACATTTTTCGTAGAGAATGCGAGGCTTATTTTAAGATTTCATGCTTGATTGAGGGAAGGAAATATCGTTTGTTAATTAAACAGACAAAAACTGCAATTTCACATTTCTGAGCATTTTAAATGTTGAAAACCCCGTTTCCGTCACCTGGCTAGCCCGACATGGTGTAGTGTACCGTTTGGAGGCGATGTGTCACAGAATAAAGACGGTTATTTTAGACGCTTGTCTGTCGTTCCTTCCCTTGATGAACGGTCGATGTGTGTAAGATATCGATTGAATAAGTCTTCTCTCTCTCTCTCTCTCTCTCTCTCTCTCTCTCTCTCTCTCTCTCTCTCTCTCTCTCTCTCTCTCTCTCTCTCTCTCTCTCTCTCTCTCTCTCTCTCTCTCTCTCTCTCTCTCTCCCCCCCCCTCTTTTTTCTGATTGCCAATAACTGGCTACATGACAATGAATAATGTTTTTTATCGCATCTATCCAGGACTAAAAACAAAAACAAAAAAATGTGTGGAGCGGGCACTTGTGCGTCGCCATCGTTAACGTATAGATAGTATGCACTTGGCTAAGAAGTTCACAACATTGCGTCCGGAAGTATAACTGGCCAACGCACAAAACTGTGTGTATCCATGAACGTTTATAGTCGGCATAATACAGTTCAGTTGACATTACTCATAAACACGGATGGCAAAAAACAAAAACAAAGACCTGAGTGACGTCATCTTCGAACTATCTATAGCCTGACACAAGAGCCCTCTAGGACTGGCAGTTTGACGTCGTTTTTTAGGTTTGTGTAGCGTCTAGTGAGTTGTCATTAGTTGAGCTCAAGGAAACAAGTTATTTCATTGGTTGAACTATTGAATACAACTCACGATTTGTTTTCTTTTGTTGTCAGGGACTGGCATTTTGACGTCATTTTTTGGTCAGTGCCAGCGTGGCCTTCGTAAAGTTATGACCTGATACTGACCAAAAAATGACGTCAAACTGCCAGTCTTTTGCCACAAAAGAAAACAAATCGTGAGTTGAATTCAATAGTTCAACCAATGAAATTATTTTTTTCCTTGAGCTCTACTGATTTCAAGTAGGCAGCAGCTCTGCCTTAGGTCATCATATACTGGTGTCCTTCGTCATTCCACAACGTATCCAGCGACCCCAGTCCGTAACAGCTCTGCCTTAGGTCATCATATACTGGTGTCCTTCGTCATTCCACAACGTATCCAGCGACCCCAGTCCGTAACAGCTCTGCCTTAGGTCATCATATACTGTCCTTCGTCCTTCCACAACGTATCCAGCGACCCCAGTCCGTAACAGCTCTGCCTTAGGTCATCATATACTGGTGTCCTTCGTCCTTCCACAACGTATCCAGCGACCCCAGTTCGTAACAACAGCTGTTCAAACGACTTTTATATTTTATAATGATTGACGAAGTCGTGATGTGTTTATTGATTTTTGACCGTGTTACGTCACGTCACACCTTGTTTGGCCCTTAACGCTTACCACAGCAATATATTATGATGATATTGATAATATTATCTCGAGGCTGTGTGGCAGCGTGGCTCAGCGGTATGGTCTTTGCTACCTACCCGAAAGGTATCGAGTTCGATAACCCGCCGCTGCGCTGTGTGGCCTTGAGCAAGTCACCTCGCCTTAGCTCAATTTGCGGCGCTGCACAGCGGCTGACGCCTGGGTTATTCCAGTCTTCCCTTGGAATAGCCCCTAGAGACAAATTTCCCCTATGGGATGAATAAAGGGAATTTTATCTTTTATCTTTATCTTTATCTTGAGCAAGTCACCTAGCCTTAGCTCACTGTGCGGCGACGCTGCACTGCGGCTGACGCCAGGGTTATTCTAGTCTTTCCTTGGACTAGATCCTAAAGAAAAATCGTGACATGTAGAACAGGACAAGACGCCTGTTTAGGCGATCTGATGTTACTATATTTTTTTCCGACAGGTACTCATTTTACACCTGAGTACGGTGAGAGAATGTGAGTAAAGAGCCTTTTCCAAGGGCTCAACTATGCGCCGAGCGTGGCTGGAACCCAGGACCTTCCTTCTGATCCGAAAGCGAGTGTCATACCACTCAGACCACATAGCCTCATAGAAACTTGATCCCGGGGCTTACTAAGGCCGAGCTGGCGTGGAGAACGTTGTTTCTTCAGTCACCCCCGAACGATGCCCTCCGAAAGTTGTTGGAATTTGTTTATTTGTGAATTACTAATATGTACTGTGATGTAGGTGAGCGTCGGCACTGCGTGGCCACGCCGAAAATCGGACGAGACAGTCGTTGATCGATAGAATCTAGCTCAGCACTAAATATACCACCAGACTTTTATTATCATTGGTGTGAAGGCTGAGGGGTAGAGGGAGGGGGGGGGGGGGCTGTTGTGTATGTCTATGGAAGAGTGGGAAAAGGGGGGGGGGGGGTGTTGTTATTGATGTATGTGAATTTCTATATCTGTGTGTATTTGTGTGAGCGTCTGTTTATGTGTGTGTGGAAGAGAGAGAGAGAGAGAGAGAGAGAGAGAGAGGGGGGGGGGGGGGGGAGAGAGAGAGGGGGGGGGGAGAGAGAGAGAGGGGGGGGGGGGTGCGTAAGAGGTGCAAAATATTATCGGGTTATTGTTTGTCTTTTTGTTTGAGGGGGGGGGGGGGTCCCCATTACATTGCATCGATCCCAAACACATAAGCGGGCTCTCTCTCTCTCTCTCTCTCTCTCTCTCTCTCTCTCTCTCTCTATCTCCAAGAGTATGTATATGCGTATACGAATATTTCTATCACCCCCCCCACACACACACACACACACACACACACACACATACTGGTCCATATTTTCCCTTTTCTTTCTTTCTTTCTTTAGAAATTTTTTTCTTCTTCTCAAATCAAATTTTGAAGATACTGGAATGTCGGGCACCGTGCAGTGCCCCCCCCCCCTCTCTCTCTCTCTCTCTCTCTCTCTCTCTCTCTCTCTCCCCCCCCCCCCCCCCTCTTCTAACATCCATCATCTTGGTGATGCCATGGTTCTTATGTCTGACCCGATACACGTAATCTTATAGCAGTCCTTCAGAGCCATAAGGCTCACGGACGGAGCCGGGAGTTTATCCCGGTTTCTATTCCATGAAATGGATATGAATTAGCAATAATTTCTCGCTACCCTTTGGACGGGTCGCTTGTATTGTCTGTCGCTGAGTATTTAAGTAGTTCCGTCCAGATCTACCAGACAGTTATCCAATCACTCTGGGTGGACAACTTGGGGGGGGGGGGGGGGGGTCAGAAAACAATTCTGGCTTCAC